>NC_056731.1:1690026251-1690201251 GCF_019279795.1 Protopterus annectens | reverse complement strand
TGAACATGAACTATTTATGGTGTGAATATTCCTTGCTTTCATCTCAGCTTCCTTAAAACCCTTGCTCAATACCCCCTATTGGCCAATTTGTTCATAACTTTAATAAACTCACTATCTGTGTCTTGTCAGAATTGTTACTTCTGATGCGCTTGTATTCTCCATATGGTAAAGAATTAATCAAATGAGGGGGGTGCATGCTATCTGCACTTAAAAAAATATTGACTACTTTTTCCTTGAAATAAGGTTTAAAACCAACCTTCTTGTCTGCCCCCACAAAAAATTCAGTGTCCAAAAACTGCATGACTTCCCTATAAGTTCTATGTGTAAATTGTATCCCACATGCATTCAAGTGTAAATCTTCAATAAACTTTTAAAATTGACTCTCTTCATGCCTACAAATGAGTATTAAATCATCTATATAATGTCTGAAGACCACCACATGCTGGGAATAAAAACTAGTATAGATGCATACATTTTCAAACAATCCCATAAAAGTGATAGCATAAGACGGAGCAAATGATGCCCCCATGGCCATGCCTGCTGTTTGCAAAAAATGTGATTTCTCAAACACAAAATGATTGGTGGGAGCAAATTCAAGTAAATGTAATAAATAGCTGGATCTAGGGCCCTCTCCCATCATCATAGCTATTTATCCCAAACCCCACTTTCTATCTATATTTGTGTATAAAGATTTCACATGCACAATGGCCCAAAAATCTTTTTGCCTCTCATGCCTCCAACAAGATCTGAAAACTCCTTTCCATTCTTGATATGTGAAGGAACCTTGCCTAAAAAGTCTTCAAATGAGCATCCAAACATATACCTACATTCTGGAGATAAGCACTCACTACAGACACTATGGGCCTGCCAGGTGGATTCATGAGATCTTAAAGGACCTTGGGAATCACAAAAAACTTTGCATTTTTAGGATATTTTATATGATTTTTTTTAACATCTTGAGAAGGAAAAATCCCCATCTTTCCCCTCTCTTTAATAACTCCAGCAACATGTTATTATATTCCTCAGTGGGATTATGAGATAGCTTTTGATACACACTCTAATCTTGCAATAATTTCTCAGCCATTTGATTGTAACTCTGTCTTAACATGATAACCCAATTACCCCCTTTGTCAGCCTGAACAAATACATATTTGCCATTCAAGGATCAAAGTTGTTGTAAAGCTTCCAATTCATTCCTTTTTAAATTATAAACCTTTTTCTGACTACAAAATTTTTCATATTTCTGTTCAATTTCTTTACACACCACTTTTTCAAACATGTTAATGGCTGCAGATGTCCTGGGGGGATTAAATGAGCTGTTATATGGAACACGTTGCACCTTTAACCTGCCATATCCAGTCAATAAACTTGCACTGCCATCACTACTATCATCACTTTAATTACTAGCATAAATGTCAACCAGTTCATTTTCATAGATCGGCACATCCAAAATTGACTCATCATTAGGCATTATATAGCAAGTAGTTTCCTGAGAATCTCTACAAAAAAATGCTCTAAGATGCAGTTTTCTACAAAAACAGCCTACTTCCAACAACACATCTGCCAGACTGGGAAAATATGTGGGAACAAATTTAATTCCCTTCATCAATACACTGTGCATAGTCCCATCAATGTATAAATCAGACAGATTAACAATATTTAACTCAGTAAAATGTCACTACCATAACAAACTTCTGTAACATTTACAAATTGTGCAGTGCCCTCCACATACATGAGAGCTTCAGAGCATCACTCTTGTGAAAGTCCCAATAAAACATTAGTAATATAGTCCAAGTTGTCAGAGTCTCTTATTTCATTTTTGTCTACCATTTTCGACCACTTTTCTTCGTCTGCTATGGACTCAACCATTGTACTTGTTCCTCACCACTTTTGCTCAAGTCCTCAAATGAAACACTTTTACTTCCATTGGAAGCAGCCTCTGTGGAAGAAAGTGAAGAATCTCATGATGTTCAAGATCTCTCCTGCAAGCCTCTTAAGGTGGACCTGTTTTTTGTGGTTTTCATTGCCAAGAAAATATTAAATTGTCTTTGTAGTCTTTTATATCACGATCCAGTTTACCTCTTTTTCTTTCAACAACTTCCCCTTCCACTTTGCTAATATGAGCATGAATTGCCTTCATCTTGCTGGAAAACAGAGTCACTGATGATTCCACCTAAAGCTGCTCTTGTAGCTGTAGAATTGAGTTCTATACCTTCTCATGTGAGCGGTTATTTCTCTTAATCAAAACTTTTAACCACCCCAAGGTACACTGCAACAAAACATTCTTCCACTCCTTAAATAAATCAGGATTCCTCATCTGAGAAATCTGACACTGGTAACATGTCCACTTTGAGGCCCCTGGGAGTTAAATTCAAATTAATATATTTTTCCAATAGCCTGGTATCATAAAAAAGTGTAACTTCTTGCACCAGCAAATGCTCCAGCAGTTCATACTTGGCTAAGGACTGATCTCCTTCCTCCCAGGACTAAGGGTCAAGAGATGCATATTTTTTATCCCTCTCCTTCCAAAATTCAATGAAGGTGAAAGGATTCTGCTCCAAATGTGAACCAGGCATTATTGCAGAATTCCATCTCACAAAAACACATCAAAAACTGCCAAAGCAGAAAAATAAGAAGAAAAAACACTCCAGAGCCATGATTCACACTATCCCAATCATTTATTGATGCTCCTAGTACCTGTAATGCCTTCCAGGGAACAATGAAATGGACAGAATTCTTATATAATCCTTTCAATTAAATAATTAACATTGATTAACATTGATTAACACAGTGAATTGATGAACAATCCTGAATACACAGTTCTTAAATAAACACCATTCATTACACAATAAAACGCAAGCATAATGTAATTTTATATGACTTTCCAGCTGTTTTAAACTTGTTCAATAGCAAGGAAAATTCCCTTACATCACAAAATAATCACATCCTAAATGCATAGATACAATTATGTTGTTAAATATATAAACAATATACAATGCACTTTATTTTTTAATCTAAAAAATTGCAAAAGGGAGACAAATTTAAAGGAAACAGACCAGTACGTTATTTTTTTTTAAACTAAACATTTAAATCCAGCTCTAAATTCAAGTCTCTGTGCCTTAAAGTTTTATAATTAATAATATACTTGGTCTCCATTCTTAACAGCATTTCCTTAATTAGAATTAGGTCTTAATTATAATATTCCTCCTATCATAAATATATCTTAACTGAGAACATGTATCACATTTAAATACTCCTTTTTGGTGACTGCTTATATGGTCTCTCAACAATTTTCTTTATATATCTACCTCTTTTATAAATAAACTTAGGAGGACCCAAACTAGTCACAGCTCCCTCACCAAATTCCTTAATTAAATTCCAGTTTTTAATAATGAGTTTTTTTAACTTGCTCACTCTTAATAGTATAAGTAAAAAACATTATGCCGGATTCATGAAGGCTTGCATGGAGTCTAAGAGTAGAGTAAGACTCCATGCAGGCAACATGTCTGCCCAGCGATCCAGGAACAGCCGGCAGGTGTGTGCAAGAGAGCTCCTAAAACAACTCTTACATAGACAGGGCCAGGTTATGCAAATTACCTCATTTGCTGCCGAAAGCTATGCAAATGAGGTCAGTTTGTGATCCAGGAAACCCTAACCTGTCCGAGTAAGAGTAGTGTTATTTGCAGAAATGTACTCCGTTGACAACTGAGTATAGTTCTGCAAATAGCAAAACGGAGCCGTGACAGCTCCAAATAAAGGCTGCATCCAGTTGAGGAAGTATGCCAATGGCCAAATATACGGCCATTGGCAATGTTCCCTGATGCAAAATTAAAAAAATAATAATTTTTTTTACCTCAGTCTCTGCAGTTTAAGCGTAGTGCAGCACCTCGCAAATGTGCTGTGCTTTAAAAACCAGAAAACCAAAAATTAAAAGCCACAAATAGGGATTTCATAGTAAATCATAATTGCCAATGCAAGTGAATGGCAGGCTGAAGACAACATGGCTACCGAATAGAGGTTGCTAAGGGGGGAAGCTCAGTCTAAGAGATGTAACCAAGCATTAGTAGGCAATCCTATGCAAATGAGGGTAAGGATAGTGAATCCCAAGTTTGCATAGCAAATGAGCACAGTCAGTGGAGTGTATGAGTAGGATAAGGGGAGTATCAGAGTAGAAGATAGTGACATCACGAGGGGGGTATGTATGAAAGAATGTAAGCTCATTGGAGCAGAGTGGCATGTGTTTGCTGCCAGTTACTCATCACTGGAAGAGGTGTGTCAACAGGTATCCTAGCTAAAGGCAAGAAATAGAAGGTGTATGCCGTGGATAACACTAAAGTTTCTTGTTGAAGTGCCTGCAACGTGTTTGCGCGTGGGTGCATGCCTGTATATCCGAATAAGACTGTGTGCGTGTGTGAGCGCCCGTGTGCACGCGTTTAAGCCGGAGTAAGCATGTGTAAGGTTGATGAAATTTGTGTAAGTGCATTTGCACCTGTGTGCATGCGTTTAAGCAGGAATTAGCAAGTGTTAGGCCGTGTAAGCATGGGTGCGCGCATGTGAGCTGGTGTGCACATGTTTGTGCTTGTGTGTGTGGCACTGCCCCCCTGTGGAAACAGAAAGGGAAAAGGAAGCACAACAAATAGTAGGAAGTTAACCAGGGAGAACTAGCAGAGCTAGCAGGTGAAAACAATCAGAATCAGGCAATTACACAGGCAGTACAGTAGCCCAGCCCAACCCAGCACTTAAAACTCTGCAAAAAAATTTCCACCATGTTTTCCTCAGAGACACTGCAACACTGTCACTAAATGAAGTGAAAACTTAAAAAGCTTTACTGAGACAAAGAAATGATAGGGGCTGCCATTGCTGTTATAAGGTGACATATGCAACATGCTGAGGGTGGTGACAATGCGAATGCTTCTAAGCAACTCCCAGTGTGGAGATGGAGAAAAGTGTACAGGCCCAGGGTAACCTACCAGGGGCTACATGAGCTGGAGATAGTGGAGCACTATAGAGAGGACAGAGACCTCATGCAGCAAATTGTTGAGCTGTGCAGGCCACGCCTCACACACAGAAACAAACAGAGGGGAACCCATCCCAGTGGAAACCAAGGTATGTGTTGGCCTAAGAATACTAGCAACAGGTACCTTCCAGAGACCAACTGGTGATATGATGAGTATATCACAGGCATCAGCATCCAGCGAACTGCTCCAGTTCCTGAATGCCATGTCAGCACATGTCAGTGGTCATGTATATTTCCCCAATTCCTGGGAGGTATTGGCCAGCAATATGTGTCTCTTCCAGCAAATAGCGGAATACCCTGAGGTAGAAGGTGCAATAGACTGCACGCACATACGCATCAAAGCACCAGCTGGTGAGCAGGATAGGGCCTACTTTAACCACAAGGGCTTCCTCTCCATCAACTGCCAGGTCGTGTGCGATGCCCAGGACATAATACTGAATGTGTGTGCTGGCTGCCCTGGAAGCTACCATGATTCCCATATCTGGCATCTGACACAGCTGTACCAGACATTTGCCAATGGGGACATTCGTCATAGTCACCTAGTGGGGGATGCTGGATATGCACTAGAGTCATGGCTGATGACACCCATCAGAAATGCACACACACCTGAACAGGAATGCCATAATGAGGCACACGCACAAACATGAAATGTAATCAAGCGTGTGTTTGGGCTGCTCAAGTCACGGTTCTGGTGTCTGGACACATCTTGTGGAGCCTTGCAGTACTCACCAACTACATGTACCCAAATTGTCATGATATGTGCTATGCTACATAATATGATCCTGCGAAAACAGCTGCAGCAGGAGCAGCATAGGCCCAGGCCAAACAGCCCCCCACTATTGCCAAGGCCATCACAGGCAGAGCATGACTCGGAGGAGGAACAACCTGAGCCTGCCCCAGTAGGCAGAAGGAGGTGTGCCCAGTATGCTTTGGCCTTGGCAAAGAGGCAACGCATAGCACATACACTGGCTCAGTAGGAACCCTGGAAATGGTACCTCTCTCTGACTCGCACATATAGTAAAAGGGATGGTTGGGAGGGTGGCCTAATGGTTAAGGTGTTTGCCTTACAAACACAAGGTGCAGGGTTTGAGTCTCACAAGGGATAATTGGCTAGGCTTAAAATGGCTTGCAAGGGCAGTTAGCCTAGTACTAACCTATGGATGCCTAACTTGACACTACCTGTTTTCAAACATGTATAGGGAGTGTACTATGTGCATCTGACATAGGCAGCCCTGCAGCACCACCTGAGGCAAGATTGCCATGTTTTAAGCAATATAAAGCAGTGCTAAATAGCTTTTACCACTATTTAGTATATGTAAACAAAATTGCACACACTAACTAGCACAACTTTGGGCAATGTTGAGCAATATTGGGCAACGTACAGAAATGTTGGTTACCGTTGAGCAATGTTGGGCAAGTTTGGTCAAAGTTGGGCATAGTTGATCAAAAGCAGGTAAACATGCTCAGATTTTCTTTACTGGTCCTTAAGCAGTCTGGTCTGCCCAGTATGAAAATATAAAGCAGTAACAGGCCTCGAACCCAGTATACTGTGCACTATAGTCACAGTATTGAACCACTAAACCATGACAGTATTTTCCTGGTCAGCCTGTATGAAGAAATGCTGATAAGTCTATGCAAAGTGTCTCATGGAAACCCTGCAGGCACAGCATAATCCCTGTCGAGTTATGACACAAAGGTGAGCCCTGCAGTAAAAATATAACTTGATTTTCAACACACATATAGTATAAATGTTAATATTGGGCATGTTCACACACATTAACAAATGTAGTGGACTTCAGACAGCAACATACTGAAAGGTCACACTGGGCATGCTCACACACTTAGGCCATGTCTGAGTACAGCAGTGGACCACACATATCTGGCAGTTCTATGTGTTAACCCAGGAACCTCTCACTATTCACCAATCCTGCCTTGTGCACAGTTATATGACAGCAGACACATATATAATATATTGGAACCCTGTCATAATCAACTATGTACTACAGATACTTAGGTTGTTCATAGAAAGTGGGAAAGCAAAGAAGATAAAAAACCTGCAATCAGTATCATCAATAAACAATGTGCACTCCAAACATTATCATAGATTCATAGGTTCATAGGTTCATAGGTTGATACTAGGCTATCTGCCCTAGGGCATTTATAAGCCTGGGCAGAGTGTGTTTGGCTTTTGCCACCCTTTCAGATTAGTAGACTGTGCCTTTGAATAGTACATCACACAAGATAGCCCTTTTATGGTTAGTTTATTGTGCATCTGTCTAGCAGGGACCCAGAAGTGATAGCAGGAGTAAACTTACGATCTCCCATCCACTCATCAAGATTTCACTTGAAGAGGGTCAGTGAGGGGCTCTGCCTAACTTGGACTGGGATTTCGTTCCAGAGTGAGGGGAGCCTCTGGGATATGAATCTGTCCCTCCAGCATGTCCTATTTATTTCTGTGCTGAGGTTTAAGCCCCTTGAGCATGTAGCTCTAAGGGATTTGGATATCCTGAGGTGGAGCATGTCCATTCATTCTGGGTTTGACATTGCTTTATACGTCAGGCACAGATCGCATCTGAGTAGGCGGTAAGCAACTGAGTAGAGCTGGAGTTTCTTTAGCCGAACTGTGTAGGGCATCTGTTTGGATCCCTTGATCCACTTGGTGAGGTACTTTTGGGGTCATTACAGTTGCTGCAGGTGTCGGGTAAGGTACATCCCAAATGGGGCATTGTATTCAATTATGGGCCTGATGAGTAGAGGGGCACAATGACCTCTCTTCATATAGATGTGAAACTTTTTGGGATAAGGTGGGCTATATAGAAGGTCTTTCTAACCACTTTGGCAATGTGGTTGTCAAAGGAGAGATTACTATCTACTTGGGTCCCCAAATCCATAATTACTTCTTCCGTACTTAATGGATTACCACCTATGTGGTAATTTGTGGGCACTTTGTTTTTCCCAAAGAGGATGACTATGCATTTTATGGCATTTAGCTTTAGGCCATGGCTCTGGCACCAGTTATCCATCTTTGTAAGACCCTTTCGGAGGATGCTTGTGTCAGCCGGAGAGTCGATTATGGCACCCAGTTTTGCAGTCATCTGCGAACTTGGTCAGCCATAGTCCTCCCATGTTAACCTGTATCTCAGAGAAATATATACTGAACAAGAGAGGTCCCAGGACTGAGTCTTGTGAAACACCACTTGTAACTGGTGTAGAGTCTGACATGGCACCTGCAATTCTGACCATGTGGGTGGTATCCCTGATCCAGTTTGCAATCCATCTTGTGACATATGTGTTGATATCTAAGCTGGTGAGCTTATTTATGATGCTCAAGTGGGGTATTGTGTTGAAGGCTTTTGCGAGGTCCAGGTAGGCTGTGTGGACTACCTTCCCTACATCTATGGCCCTGGTAACTGTTTCAAAGAAGTCGACCAGGTTCAAGAGGCAAGATCTGCCCTTAACACAGCCGAATTAGGTAGGATCCGGAGTCTGGAGGTTCCCAATGTCTTTGTTTATGAGTTCCATGATGGTACACTCCATAGCTTTGCAGACCAGGCTAGTCAGGCTTATAGGGCGATAGTGTCCATGGTCCATTGTGGCACCACCTTTGTGGAGTGGGACCACTGTTGCTGTACGCCATTCATTGGGTACATATCCTGTAGTAAGTCTGATATTGAACAGTGACTTTATGTGAGGGTTAAGTTCTTCATGAAGCTCATGTAAGACGCAGCCTGCAAAACCGTCCGGTCCCATTGATGCTGTGTTATTATTGCTTTGGAGAGGGCAGCTCTCACCTGTTCAGCTGTGATGACAGGGAGGCTCCACTCTGCTGGGATGGACATTTGCTCTTTTGGGGGGATGGGGGGGGGTTGCGCTGAACCTGTCTGCCAGGATGTTGGCAATGTCTGTGGGTTCAGTGTATTTTTTGTCATTATGCACTAACTCAGAGCATATCTGGGAGTTGCCACCCAGGTTCCTGAAATAACTAAAGAAGTCCTTGTGAATGTCTTTAGTGTCTTGTGCAATTTTTCTTTCGAAGCTGGCCTTAGATGATTTTATGAGTGATCATAGCTTCTTGCTAGTACTGATCAGAGATGCCTTCCCTTTTTGAGATTTTACTCTATCATGTAGTAGCCTCCTCCTTTTGTTGTATAGCTTATTTATGGCCGGGGTCCACCAGACAGGTCCCCTGCCTTTGGAGGAGTGAGTCTTGGTTTCATTTGGGATAGAATGATCCATGCATTCCTGTAGGTGTCCATAGAATGCACTTGTAAAGGATTCTGTGGTTTGAGCCGTATATTCCACTGGCCGAGGGGCTTTGAAGGATACCACCTCAGTTTTGAGAAGTGTGATGTTTGCTTTTGAGAAGTTCTTCACCGAGACTACCTTGGCTGGGGGTGGGGTGGAATATGGATGTCCAGTGAGATAAATTTATGGTCTGACCTTACCAATGAGGGGTATACCTCTGGTGTGGAACATAGAGTCCCCATGTTGGTGATGACCAGGTCCAATATGTTTTCCCCTCTTGTGAGGGTGGTGACCAGTTGTTCCATAGCATTTGAGTTTATAAATTCTAGGAACCATTGGGCGAGGGTGTTGGGGCTTGAGTAGTATTCCCAGTCAATGTTTGGGTAGTTGAAGTCACCCAATATAATGGTGTTTGGAGAGACCTTAATATTTTCCAGTGTTCTCAGGAAAGCCGAGTGGGGTTCCTAAGTTTGGGAGGGTGGTCTGTAGCAGGCTGCAAACTGAAAGGCAGTTTTGCCCACTGTTAGTTGCACATGGTTGGTCTCCGATGCTTCGTGCAGTGCTACTAACCTAGAGGTGTGTGTAGCTTTGATGTATATGGATACTCCCCCTCCTTTTGTGGTTTGGTCCGAGTTTTGTGGCCGAAAAGCATGGTATGAAGTATAACTTGTTAGTGCTGCCGTGCATTTGGGAGCCTTGAACCAGGTTTCTGTTACTGCACAGATATCGATATTCTCCATACTGAGGAGAGCCTTGAGTGCATGCATTTTGAGGTGTAGACTTCTGGCGTTGAGCAGCATTACCCTTAGTTTCTTTTACCTTGTATTGTCTATGGAGGTGGGTTTGTCTTTTGAGCCTTGCCTAAAAAAGGCACTATGGGGGTGGCAAGAGCCTTAGCCAGTATTTGAAAGCCCAGTGGTGACAGGTGCAAGCCATCCCTAGCAAAGCAACGTGGCTTGTCGAGCATGTCATCCCAGGCTGACAGACACTGGATCCCCTTTGAATGACACCAATATGTTTATACTGTGGCATAATTTCTGGTGAGGGTAAGATGCTACACAAGGTCAGGGTCATACCGGCCTGGGCTACATGATCAGAGAGCTCCTCTATGTCTCTTTTCATGTAGTCCAGGGAGGAATGTTTCGGGTCATTCACACCAGCATGGACAATGACGGAGTCATATTTGTACTTGCTTTGGAGTGACCTGAGTGCATGTGTTATGTGGCAGACCCTGGCACCCGACAGACAGCTTACAGTGACATTCTTATTGTTCAGCCTGGTGAGTGGGACGTCAGTGTGTCTGACAATAGAGTCACCTATTACAAGTGTTTTAGGTGTGTTGTTTAGCCTTAAAGGCAGTGACTGTGTGGCACACTGACTTTGTGAACTATGTGATATGTGGGTATTGTTGTGGGGTAACAGTTGTTTGGGTGTCTGCTTTGGAGGTCTCTGCTGCTTAGGCAGATTTTTATTTAGAGCCTCCGAGTATGTTTTTGTGTATTTATGGGTTTGGTTTGCTGTTGCTATAGGTCTATGTGAGACTGGATTTGTGGTGTGTGTGTGGTTACCTTCTCCTCCTGATAGACTGTGCCAGTCATGGGTCGAGAGAGCTCAGCCTCCAGTTTGTCTATATAGTTGCATCTCTCACATATATCTGAGTTTGTTGGGAGGAGGAGAGGGTTGTCTGTGTACATAAGGCAGTTGTAACATTGCCTCAAAATTCCCATATTCACCAGCTGGACTGGAGAGTACACATGAAACTGACCTTTAGACATGTCAGGATATTATGATGAAATACTCTTTTGACTGATCTAAAAGGATCAGTAGGGTGTTAAGTGTGTAAAAGAGTATAACAGGGGTTTAGTGCTTAACTTTGTTGGTGTTTTGGAAAGATTATCTGTGAAGGAGTCCAGACAGAACCATGACACTTCCTTCAGCTATGTCATAAATAGCAATGTACACTCATATATGTCCTGAGTCAGGGCCAACTGTAAATGACTGACAATGCCAACATCCTGTCAGAAAGACCCATACATACATACCCACCTCCCACTGACAAAATTCCCTATCATCATACCAGGAGATATCACATGTAGAATGGGTAAACAGCTCCTTCCAAAGCTGAAAACATGGCATCAATTTGATTACATTGTTTCCTTATATGTGTCATAAGTGAACTGCAGAACAAACAGACCCTGCACCTGAACAGTCTGTTGAGCCTCACCCTCTCTACAGGATATGAAACCGTTAAATGGGTTACAGCAACATATGGCACACTCCACAAGTGTTGGTGCACAACAGACCATGAGAACTATAGTCTTATAAGCCTATGAAGTCTGATCTGCAAGGCCATGGAGTCCATCATGATTGAAGTCATAAATAGAGCTACTGGAAGCCGACAAACACACAACCCTACCAACTTTGGTTTGGTCATAGGGAGATCATGGTTCCCAAACCTGATAGACTGTTTGCAAGGCAGCCACCCAGGACATACATCACTGAAATGAGCTACACATGTCCCACATAGACTTTGAATAGCGCTTTTCCAACATCCCAGACACATGTCATATCCACAAAATCAACAACCTGTGCATAAATATGCATTGTCATATGATGGATTGGCAACTGGTCCACAGATAGCTCACACAAGCTAAGAATTGTGGAGTCCTGTTCAAGCTGTTAACACCTGCTGTCCCCCATGGTTCAGTCCTGGGATTGCATAAAACAAAGTGCACACACATTACCATGTCTAGTCTGATGATGTCAGCATCCTACAAATATAGCAGGAGAAATGAAAACACCCACTAAAGCATATAGCACGTTGTGTTAATGTGTATCTCTCTAGTATCATAACATAGGTAGGGGTTTAAATCCTACAACTGCTGCATGTGTGCAGGGGGGGGGTGTATGTTTGTGTGTGATTTCCTTTGAGAGGAGTGCTCTTTTTGGAGACTAGGGAAACACCTTAAAAGAGGTATATTCCTCTTTGGCAAGTCTGATGATGTCAGCATCCCACAAATACAGCAGTGGAAATGAAAACTCCCAGTAAAGCATATAGCGCGTTGTGTTAATGTGTATCTCCCTAGTATCATTAGGTTCATAGATTAGTAGGGTTTCAATCCTGCAATTGCTGACTGTGTGTGAGCCATTTTGTGTGTAATTATCTTTGAGAGGAGACCCTGCCCTTGTGTTTGGAGACTAGGAAAACACATTAAAAGAGGTAAATTCCACCTCTTTGCCAAGTCTGATGATGTCACCATCCCACAAATACAGCAGTGGAAATGAAATCCCCCAGTAAAGCATATAGTGTGTCGTGTTAATGTGTATCTCTCTAGTATCATAAAATAGTTAGGTAGGGGTTTGAATCCTGCAATTGCTGAGTGTTTGTGGGAGGTTGTATGTTTGTGTGTGATTTCTTTTGAGAGAAGTGGCCTTTTTGGGGACTAGGAAAACACCTTAAAAGTGGTAAATTCCTCTTTGCCAAGTCTGATGATGTCAGCATCCCACAAATACAGCAGTGGAAATGAAAAATCCCAATAAAGCATATAGCACATCATGTTAATGCGTATCTCTCTAGTATCATAACATAGTTAGGTAGGGGTTTGAATCCTGGAATTGCTGAGTGTGTGTGACAGTGTTGGTCAATAGGTTGTGGGTTTTGCTTTTACTACTGTATGACATATCAGTAAAACAACAGTATGCGCATTGCACACTTCAGGTATCTGTGTGGCAAATACATATATGTACATGTGACCTTAATTAGTTCATAGGTGTGAAGCCTGCTTTCTACATGAATACATCTGTTACCTTTGACAGATTGTGCTGCTGCTTCTCAGACCTTAGGTCACATATGTATGTTTGTGACAAGGCCAGCCACTGTAGTGACCTGTGGCCTAGGTCATCTGTGTCACACACACCCATGAGAGTTTCTATAGAATAGTGTGAGTGAGGATTCATGCCTGGGGTATAATTCAGACACGTTCAAACACAACAAAGTCGGTAAATAATGGACATTTATTATAGGTGTACAACAACTTCGTGGATGTGCATACAGACCCCTTGTTGCTTATGTGATACACCGAGGGACTTTAGAATACCTTTGGAAATGTGAATACCAAAGGACAGATGACATAACATGTGGCTGCATGTACACATCGGTACCCCTTCTACATGTTGTGGGCTACTACCTATGTGGTACTGTCGGGATACTATGTTTAGTAAATGTGGATGACTATGCTATAGTTGGCTTATAGCTTTACAGCATGGGTTGGTCAACAGGTATCTGTCTGTATGATACCCTTGTGGAGGATAAGTGTCTCATCCAGAGAATGCATTGTAGGCCACTGTATGCATTACCAGATGTGGACGGACATATCCCTAGAGTGTTTGCTTGTACCGAAGGGGGCTACATGCCAAACAGGAGTGGTCCCAGTAATGGGTGGTGGTCAATACCACTGGTTACTGGTATAGTATTGTACCGGAAGGATCCAAATGCTAGTGTGTTTCCTACATCTGTGTGTCAGTTGTCAAGACATCATCTAACAATTGGTTATAGTCAGGCTGTTGAGGTTGTGTATACTACCAGAATGCAAACCAATGACCGATATTAACAGTGTCACCCACAGCATAGTGTCAAACCATGTCATACACACATGTGTACCCAAGTTAAAACATATGTGTAGCAAAATGCATACTGGCCACCAATAGAAACTATGAAGTGTTAACACTGTGTAATCCAGGGCATGTCACCCTTCCCATGTGTCCACTATGCATGTACATGCAGACAATGCACCTCCACCATGTTCACAAATGTACACCTGCAAATCTGTACTGCACGCATCACACACGTACTGCTCACTCACCAACACATGCTGCCAGAACTACCCACATCAGCCAAGTGGCACATGGGCGGACAATACATTTTTGGAATTAACACTGGTGTAAACAATACTACATTGATAATCATAGCTTTAATGCATCATGCCTGCTCAGATATACCTACAAGGGTATCATTACACCTTACTGATGACAACATGCTAACATTGCTACACTGCTATTAAGTCACCCTGTGCATCAGCACCATGTTAGCCTGTTCCTGCATCAATGTTACAGATGACAGGAGGTGGCCCAGTTTCATCATATGCACAGGGTGTGTTGTTGGTTTGCCAGAGCCCGACATTGACCCATCCAATCGACACATATGTGTGTGTGTGTGTGTGTGTGTGTGTGTGTGTGTGTGTGTGTGTGTGTGTGTGTGTGTGTGTGTGTGTGAGAGGCAACAATACAGCATGGGTCAATGTTGATGTAATGTGCGTGTGCATGTGTTAGCCCTAGGTGTTTGGTTTATGTGTATGTGTCTGCATGCACACAGTTCCACCATGTGGCTACCAAATACAGGAGGTTGTGGGACAGCCACAGACTGTACCTGCCAGGCTGTACAGATCACCATCTCTGGCCACGGACACAGTACCTGTGCCTGGCAGGGGTGCCACGGACAGTATCTGGACTAAGCCAGACTGGGTACTATCATCAGAGGCAGAGGGATGTTGACTGGACCCATGTCCCTGCTGGGACTGGCCAGAGCCACTTGCAAGTGGTCTTCTAGGATGGTCTATTGACAGCCCAGCCCCAACATTGCTGGGGCTGGTACTGCCACTATGGGAGCGGCTGTGACATGTGTGTCATCCGCGATGACTGTCAGCTGATGATGTTGCTGGCATACATCCATGTTGACATCTCAGCCATCCTGCACTGTCCTGGCACATGGACATGACATTGCGGAGGACATCTAATGTCTCCCCCCAATGTCTGTCAATGACCTTGGTGTAATTATGGACTGCACTGACAAGGTCACGGATTCTGTCATTGATAGTGGTGTTCTGGGCCCTCTGCGCCCTTAGTCCCTGTCTGGTGTACCGTTCCATACGTGCCTGTGCCTGCATTACAGCCCAGAACATACCTGAGGTTGTAAGACCTGTGGGGGCACGTCTGCTAGGGGCATTATGACCAGCAGTGCTCACAAGAGAACCCCTGGACATCTGCCTATGTGGTACCATTCCAGGAGTCTGGGTATGGCTGCTGTGAGGGGATGCATGTGCCATAGATACCACACTATCCTGGTCAATGCCTACTGTATGCTGTCCCTCAGCTAAGGCCATTGGTGATGAGGGATGTATTGGCAGTATGAATGTGCGCATAGATGGGGTGGAAAGCTGTGTACTGTCGATTGGCGGACCAACAATAGACCCTGTCAAACCTGCCTGTGCCACAACACATGTATCATCATTTCCACTATTTGTGGCAGTGACTTCAGGTTCCCTGCTGCACTCAACCAACACAACCTCAGCACCTGTGAGAGGAAGACAGGAAACACACTTTACAATCTGTACATGATGTTAGCACACATGAACACATGCACACATGCACACATGAACACATGAACACATGCACACATGAACACATGAACACATGCACACATGAACACATGCACATATGAACACATGCACACATGCACACATGAACACATGCACACATGCACACATGCACACATGAACACATGAACACATGCACACATGAACACATGCACACATGGACACATGCACACATGCACACATGAACACATGCAAACATGAACACATGCACACATGCACACAAACACACACACACACACACACACACACACACACACACACACACACACACACACACACACACACACACACACACACACACACACACATACACACACACACAGCAATCCAGAACATACTCATTAGTGGTTGATGGAGTACAGTATCACAAGCCAAATAGTCCTATCACAAGTGTCAGCATGCAGGATGTGTTTTGCTCAACAGCATGCAGTGCGAGTGTAGAGAGTCCTTGTTAATAACAGTATACATGTCTTTGATGCATGTGTGTTGTTCAATGATTGGTCTCACCCTGGAACACAATGTGTACATGGACACAACATTTCTGTGCAAGTATTAAATGCTTTCCAATGTCCTGTGCACCATCACTCATAGGTATACATACCATGGTCAGATGTAGACAACAGGTGTATAGCAATGAATGCTATGTGTAGTACTGTAGTTACTGTAACTGGATATAGTGTAGTACCATGAGCCATCATCAGGCAGCATCATGTGGTCACTCAAGGCAATTAATGTGTGCCACACTGGCAACTATCTTGCTGTACCTGAACTGCAGCACTTTGTCTACATTAACCATTTCACAGGCAGATGATACATGGGTATGTAAGGTGTTCAATAGGGAGCATTGCCTAACATGAATGTGTTGTGTGTTGAAGAGTGACGCACCACCTCATGATAGGCCTCTACCCCTCAGGTATAGTATGTGTGCTGTGTGGATGACATTTGGGATACTGGAGTCTGACCTTACAGCAGGTGTCTAAATAGGCCATGTGTATCACATTAACACTGACTGCATATGACAAAGTGGTGTATGTTGTGCGCATGTGTATTGACTCTGCCTATACAATGTCCACTACAGTGTACCACAATTGGTTGGGATGCTCTGTGTATTGCATGTGTTTGAGGCAGCTGCTCATGTTACTGGGATGTGTATAGTCCCACAGAAACATGCAGAGCATGCATTATGTGTAGGTGTTTTAGATGTGTAATGGCCTACAACTCACCTATGCCATGCACATGTTATTTCCTATATTAAATGTAGAACACTCACTAGCATGGGTCTGCTGTCTTGCTGTCAACCAGAGGGACTTACATGGATATGAGACAGTTTGTCAGTGTCAACAACTATGGCGTTGCTGCTGTGAGTTTGCAACTTTACAGTAGTACAACATGTGACAGTTACAGGCATACAGATTATGTTCCAAATTATCAGTATTGCACAACACCAGGCTCCACATCTTCTAAACACACAGTACACATCTGACATATGCATGTTCTAACAATCGAGCTAACAGTAGTCTACATATATGCCATGTTACCTGCACGCTCTGAGTCAACTTGCTGGTGACTCTGGCCTCCATGATGACACATGTCTGTTGTAGTGGTTGGCCAGGAGTCCCCACGCTGAGGAGCAGCTCTTCCACTCTGGTGAGGGGCGGGTGTGATGCTGCACCACCACCTGTGGCAAGCTGTTGTCTGCGGACATTTGGAGGCATGCTGCTGGATATGTCTAATTAAATCACTGCAGTGATGGCGTACCTGCTCATAAGTCCAGTTATGCATGCCTACGTCATTCACCCAACGGACAACATCTTGCCACAGTGCAGTGTGCCAATGCTGGTCCTGGCTGGTTCTGAAGAACAGCAGGGTGTGATGTTGAAGTAGGGTAGCTATGATTATTTCCTCCTCTTCAGGGGAATATGCAGGGTTGCGATGGTGAGACATATCCCTGGAAGACAATAAAATAATAATTGTGAGCAAGTCATGTGGCACACTTAACATTCTAAAGTACAGACATCATTGAAATGCCATATATAGCAACCTATTGGCTGTCAGTAGGTACACACTTTTAATACCACATATCAGTGCTCAACCCACAACTGCCTGACAGTGCCTGGCATGTTCCATATATTAAACCATGTTCTGCACAGCAACAAAGTGAAACCAGTATGTAAGACTATACAACAGTACATGACACACTGTATGTGACACAATGCACCACCTAGCCACAGGAGGTATATATCAAGCTAATGCATGAAGAAAGATGTCATCCATTGCAATGAATGTAAAGTACAGTTACAGTATTACCAGTGTACCACAGTAGTCTTTGATGCCAAACCACTGTCTAACATATGTGCACAGTTGTTGATATAGGTGGCATACTGCTGTACTAGACTATACATGTTGCTAGATACACATGTATACCCTGTAACACAGATATGATTGAGGGCATGGTACAGGCATAATTACACACACATCAGACATACATACAACACACAAATGTATGCCAACCCAGATGAGCTTTACCTGTGTACCATACAGTACTGTGTGTCACTACTTACAAAACCTTATGCCTGAGGTATGTAATCTGTGAGGTCTACAGGGAAGACACAAAACAGTGTTTCCAAGCAATGTGAACATACACCATACTGTACTGTTTAGGCCTACAGCTTCAGGTAGTACTACAGTTCATATGGGAGTTGGATTCACCAGCAGTACCACTCACTAAGCATACATGTATTGCTTTAGCCTACAATGGGACACCACAGTCGACAACAAGGGACTATGTCACACCGTATGCCATACTACTTTTTCTGCCTAGCAATAGCATACACATCTTTTGCTGGGATCACAGCTAGGACACAAACTACCATGACAGAAACAATTTCACACTAAGCTATCACACCTTTACAGACCTTGCACACATTCACCAACACATTCACCATCACACTCAGTCAACCTCACATAGCAATTATTGCACTAAGTACATGTGTGTGTGCTTCATGTCATGGGTAGATAATACATTATTGGCCCTAGGGCCTACAGCAATCTAGCCATATGCTACCCTGGCCTTTGACACACATGTAATTTAATTTCACTTGCCCCTGTCAACCAGAGCCACAGAGGTGATTCCTGGGGTGTATTTCCTATCTCCCAAACAATCATCAGGAGTATTTATGACAACTGCTAATGAGGAGCTTTGTTTGCTATTGATAGGTGGTTTGTTCCAGAGTATGGCATGTCTCTGAGTTAGGACTCTATCCCTCCAGCATGTGCTGTTTAGTGAGCTGACAAGGTGTAGGGCCCTAGAGTGTGTATCTGGGAGGGATTGTAATATGTTTATGTGGAGGATGTCCAACAGCTATGGGTGTGACATAGCTCAGTATGTTAGGCAGAGGTCACCTCTGGGTAGGCGCTATGCAACACAGTGTAGCTGTGATTTTGTGAGTTGGTCTGCATAGGGCATCTGTTTAGGCTGGTATTACTCTTTGTGAGGTATGTCTGTGGCCTTTCCAGTTGCTGTAGTTGGCATTGTACTCTCTAATGGGTTTTAAGTGTGATAAGTAGAGGGGAACACTGACCTATATTTCCCTAGATGACACACCTTTTGTGATGACGTGTACCACATAGACAGAGTACATGACCAGTGTGGCACTGTGATTAACAAAGGGGAGGCTACTGTCCACCTGTGTCCCATGTTCCCTTATCACACCTTCGGTGTTAGGTAGACTACCACCTATGTGGTAGTTAATGGGTACAGTGTTCTGGCAAGAAGGGATGGCACTGCAGTGTCAACACTGAGCTTCAGTCCATACCTTGGTCACCAGGCACCTGTCGCAGTATGTATGCCCCATGTCTCTCTCCCTCTATCTATATATATATATATATATATATATATATGTATGTATATATATATCTACATATCTCTATATCTATATATATCTATATATATTTATATCTATATATATATATATCTATATATATCTATCTATATATATATATATATATATATATATATATATATATATATATATATATATATATATATATATATATATATATATATATATATATATATATATATATATATATATATACACACACACACATACACACACACATACATATAAACATCCATTGCTGTACATATAGATGTACATATAGGCACATATACAGTCCACTATTCATGGTGGGAATATCACTTATGCGACAGTTGTGAGATATACAGTTATGTAATAATATTGCACAGTATTGTGCAGACTGCATTGAAGGTGTCCTCAGCCCATGTAGCTTTAGCAGGCCTCACTGGCTGCAACACTGCAAAACTGACAGAGCATACCCACAGCGTTTAACCACCACATGTCATACACCAGCACTGCATGCTCTTTTCTTTTCCACACACTACAACCTACATAGAAATATACACATAACCTTCAACAACGTATATATGTACACCCTTCACAAACAGTTGCATTATGTCCCTTGCCCTATGCACATGTACAGATACATAGAGATACATACTGCTGCCACATATGGATGATTCACAGTATGTAGAGTACTCTTCATAAACATCTACTACATGCCAGCAAATACATATGTGTTACATACCTTTCGTTTGTATTGCTGTGTTCCGTTTGTTTTTAAAGGAAATGTTTTTTTTTTTTTTTCTTTTCTCTGTCTGTTGCTCTTTCTTTTTCTGTGTTTCTCTGTCTGTCTTTGTCTGTGTCTGTGTCTGTGTCTCTGCCTCTGCCTCTGTCTCTGTCTCTCTCTCTCTCTCTCTCTCTCTTGCTGCAATGAGATTATTGCATGTGTAGACAGCAAGTACAGCCTGCTTTTCTAGGTATCTGCACATGTGCATGTGATGGCCTCTGCACCAGATGGTGCCCACCATTTACTAATTGCATGCAGCCTGCTGTGTGGTAATTGCAGTACTCACTGTCATAGCAGCCCACTGCTATAAAATGCTAGGTTAGGTAGGCGTAGCCCTTTCAGCTTTCCAAAGTGGGGCCCATGCTTGTTTGCTGTGGACACCGTTGTGTCAGTCAGAAGGTTGGTATACTTCTTATCTCTGAAGCTAGGGTTGTAGCCAGTGATTTGCATGTTGTACTCAGACCTGAATGTTGCTGCTTCTAGTACACACTTGTCAGTGTAGAATTTTACTCACTGCTCCACATGCTTGGGAGTATGTACTTTCTTTTCTAATTAGACAATTAACTGCCATACAAAAGTAGTTACTGCAATGTATTCATCTGGCACATGAACTGTTTGTGAACTACTATACTGTAAATATTAATTACCTCACTTCTGAACAGTTTGTTGTTTATTTGTGTTGACATTAGCATGGGCTGCTCAAGACAACTGGACACATTTCAGTACTGAGTATGTCTACCTACATCCTTGGTAGAGCCTGAATACACAGGTATATTGTTCTTTTGGGTAGGGGTGCAGAAGTACAGAGAGCATTATATATTATTGTGTGATGTTTATCTTGCTGAACATACAGGGTTGCTGTGTACCTGTTAGTCTAACAAGGCAAGTAGTCTGTCTGTGTAGCTCCCACTTGTGGACATATCCAGATGGTAGCCAGAGGTTAGCCTATTATTCTTTGTCTGTGCACCACACCAGTCTTTTCTGCACTGGAACAATGGCATTGTCACAGTTGGTTGCTAACAGTACATGGCTACATCCTTTGATATTTCTGTGTTGTACTCCTACATAAGGGTATGCTTGTGGGACTCATTCCAAAGCTATTTGCAGAGTGTGTAACAGCAGACAAGCTGAAATGCCTGTGTGTTTTTGCCTCTGCCAGGCCTCTGATACACTCAGGTATATATTTGAACAGCCTCAGGGAACGGTACATATAAGTGGGGTACACCTGTAATATATTACAGACATTAAGTTGAGACTGTGAGAGAATCAGAGCATATGTATTAATACACCTTTTCTGACATGCATGCAGTGTGTACTATTACTTATTGACATTATTCATTAAGTGTAATTCCCCACTCTTCAGCCTACCGTCAGTACTTTTTAGAGGGATTCTGAGGGGCAAAGCTAACATTTGTTTAGGAATCAGGGACATCCCTGAAAAGCAGTCACAGTTGGGAAGTATGGCCTCTGCCCTATTCAAATATGCCAGTGTTTATCCTGCTCTGATACTGTGTGGGGTTTGTAAAGTGCTACTGTAACATTATTTCCTGCTAGAATGGCTGGTTCTCTTTTCACAGTCATGGCATGCAATTCCACAACAACTGCTGGTAAAGATCCACAGAACAAGATTTGTGTTATGACATTCCTATTTTCCCTTTACATTCACTCATTGTAATGCATGATATATTTATTACAGCACCAACTCATTGTAAATCTATTATGGCCTAGTGGTACTTCATGCAGTCTAGTGTGTCCAAGGTCTGGGGTTCGAGACTGACAGAGGTGTTTTATTTTGCTGCTCAGCAGAACAAGGGCCCTGCCATGCAGAGTGACTAAGGCACTTTTAAGCAGTTGTAAGCGGGTTTGCATGATGCTTAGCGATACTAAGCTAAGCACACACATGCGCACACTCGCTTAAATCTGCTAACTACTGCTTAAAAGTGCTTACTCCCGCTAACCCCAGCGCTAATTTCTTTGAAAGAAAAGAAAATGGGGAGATAGGAAAGTGGTGAAAAAGGTGGCACAAAGAGGGAATGACAGTAGGGAAACAAGCTCAAGATATGCAGGACAGGTGTAGGGAAGGTCCATAGCTGCCCATTTCTTTACCAGCAACAGCTGTGCATATGCAATAAATTTGGAGTGAAATTTGAAACCTTCCACCCCTGAGAGAGGGGTGAGGACAACAAAGTATGTTGTACTGCCAATTATAATTATCAGTTTACATGTCCAGTGGACATGGGTGAGAAATGGGCAGCTATGTATGGGGCGTAATTTTTTTGTGGGAACAGATTGCCCTTTTTTTTTTTTCAGGTGAGAGTGGAAGGTGAGTTAGAGGAAGTAGGCATATTTGGGAAGGTAGGTTGGGGTGGAAAACAGACAAGACAAACAAGACACATACAGGGGCAGAGTATGACACATGGGGTGGGTGAATACAATTGAAGGGGACGGATGTTTGGACATCGCAAGCCCTTGAGCCCACAGATGGTAACAGTGGAACTGAGATCCCCACCCATGGGCAGTCACCACTGCACCTTCATAGCCCCGAGGGTGGCTGTGCTAGGGGCTGCGTAGGAGGGGCAGGCTCACCCATGAGTTGCGCCACTCTTGCCTTGAGCTGGCGTAGGGGATCAGCGACTGAATGCTGGATCTCTCTATGCACCACAGCCCAGACCCTTCGGAGGGTGACAGGTGGCCCTTCTCCACCCACGCTTGCACAGGGGGGATGAGCCCCATCCCCTGCAGCGCTTCCACCCAAAGGTGGCACAGGACCAATGGAGGAGGGGAGCCCGGGCTGGGCACCAGACCTGCTGGTGCCAGGTGCAATCGCCAGCTGAGGAGGGACAGGTGGGTCTGATGGGACCGGCCTTCCCATACGTTCTGTGATTAGGTGTGTTTAATTACAACATAAACAACAGCATTCCAAATTAGTTGTAACAGCATGCAGTAATATTCCCATTAACCCAACACACCAAGGTTCCAACAGTTGAACAGCAAGCATAACACATGCATATATTGAATGACAGTGGACATTCCAACAGCATGCAGGGATGATTGGTGGCAACAGGCCACCAAGATTGTGGTGTTTGAACAGGGCACATGCATCAAAGTAAATGCAGATATTTATAGAACAATAGGACATATGTCCCAACAAATGTTTTGAGATTAGACATACCCATTGAGGTGTGGAATTGCATTGTTTATGCACATACAGTAGGGTGTAGAAATAAACCTCAATTAACATCTTATAAGTACTTTTAGTCTACACTACATTCCTATTGACTGCAGGTGTATATCCCCTACATGCATTATTACACTTGGCAACATGCATTAAGTTGTGTAATGGGTTTGGCTAGTTCATTATATACCTGACCTATATCTGACATACTAACTGTCCAAGATGCAGATGTTACTGCTACGTTGTTATTTATTTTATTTATATTTCTATATCTACATATCTGGATGTGTTCACTTGACATTTTCAGTTAAATTTCTACAGAACTCTACATTTCATGTAGCACACTCACATTTCTGGGGAACACATTAACAAGCTACTCATGTGCCAGATTTACTTATGCATGCCAGCCATTAACTGACTGTTGAGGACTGTATATATGCTTCACAGCTACTGGCACTTCCGTCATCCACTTTATATGGGACTGCCCAACTGTGGGTTGACAGCACTTATTACAACAGTACTATTTGTATAATGCAAGGGTACAACAACATTTCAAAGTAAGTGACACAGACACACTCCAAGTATTATACCTTTATTAATTACATTACACACTTTTCTACAGGCTCTCTCCTTTATTTGATATTACAGTGCATAGGGAAGACATATTCAAGACATATTATACCTTTATTAATAGGTTATAACACTCTTTTTCAGGCTCACTCACTTATTTTATATGACAGTACATGCAGAGATATTATTCCGGACTTATTTTACCTTTCTTAATGGGTTACTACACTCTTTTTCTGGCTCTCTGACTTATTTTATATAACAGTACATGCAGAGGAATTATTCAGGGCATTTTATGGCTGTATTATTGGGCTACAACACTTTTTTTCAGGCTCTCTCACCTATTTTATATAACAATACATGCAGAATAATTACTAACCTGCCTGGTGGTGCAGCCTTAGCAGCCTATCTGCATAGGCTTGCTGATTCACAGCATGGACACCTGCAGCTGTGAAGTAAATGAAGGGATATTGAGACATACCTATCCATTATATAGACTAAATTAGCATGTCTTACATACTGCATTCCATGGCTACCTACTCAGTAGTGGGGCATCTTGCATCCCACAGGCCTCCTGTATCCATCGGTTCAGTAGGTCCTGCTTCCGTCTCTTCAGGTCTGCATGGTGGTGACGGACCTGCTCACCAGTCCGAGGGATGCCTGTGGCACTGGTGAGATCATGACCTAACCGGTTCCAAGCCTCTGCTTTGTACTCCATTCCTTGGAAGTGGCCCTGCAGGAGTCTTGACTCATGACGTTGGACAAGAAGCCAAACCATGTATTTTGACTCCTCGATGCCCCAGCATTTCGCTCAAAGGCATGTACCCTCTCCAGAACCAGCCATTCTGACTGCAGATGGGAGCTACAATCAGTTATGGTGAGTATTCCCGCCTATGCAGCATAAATATGCCGCATTTCCCACACTTTTTTATGATTGGCCGTTTTTGAAAATTCTCGGCTGACTGCAGGCCTGCTTAGCAATGGTTAATCTAGCATTTATAAGTATATGTATGTTAACAGTGGCTGTTTATCCTAAGCTGTCATGGCTTAGTGGTTCAGTACTTTGATTATGGTGCACAGTGTCCTGGGTTCGAACATTGTCATTGCTTTTTATTTTACTACTGTTCAGACAGGCTAGGGGGTGTGGCTGTGTTTAGGCAACTCTGCTCTACGTTGCTCCACGTTGCCCGACGGTGTGCTGGTTGGCACAGCATGCACCTCCGTGCAAACCGATTGCACTGGGTAAAGTGCTATTTAGCTATGGGCAACCATATTGCGCTGGGTAAAGTGCTGCTTAAATACGGGCAACTATATTGTGCTGGATAAAGCTCTGCTTAACTATGGCCAACTATATTGCGCGGGGTAAAGCGTTGCTTAACTGTGGGCAATTATATGTCAGGATCCTTTATAAATATACATTTTGTTCACTGATACATAGGCCATTTCAATGCTTTTTAGTAAAATTTTAATCATATATGTCAGGAATTATTTCATATACTAATTTAAAATGTAAAATAGAAAGGGGAGTAGTGGGACTCGAACCGTGAATACCTCCTCTTTGTGCGAAGGCTCTACCACTACGCTATTGCTATTTGGCTTAATTTGATTAAACATTCCTTATTATGCTCTTCAATGTCGAGATTGCTAACTGCAGCTAAGCAATGGGCACACCCATGCAAACACGTGCAAATATGGGCAGCTATATCGGGAATTAGAAAAAAAAAATTAAAGTTTTACTTTTTATAACTGTACTGGTGGTTTACAATGTCAGGGAGTGTAGTGTTGGGTACGTAGACATTTGAGCAGACTCGCTCATGTGTGTTGACATTTCACAATTCAGACACTTGCAGGGGAGTGGACCTTTGGACTGCTTGCAGTCAGACAAGCCCCCTGCCTTCCTGCACGGTCCGTGTTAGACTTGGAGTGGAGTCAGCATGCCCTCATGAATATGCATGGCACGCTGACA
Organism: Protopterus annectens; assembly: GCF_019279795.1. Classification (NCBI taxonomy): domain Eukaryota; kingdom Metazoa; phylum Chordata; order Ceratodontiformes; family Protopteridae; genus Protopterus; species Protopterus annectens. The sequence goes on along the minus strand of NC_056731.1, from coordinate 1,690,175,200 downwards.
TCATACCGTTCAACTGCAGTTTCCAAGTAAGACTTATTTAGTCTTACACTGAGGATTCGTGAGTCCGGGGGATTGCTTTCTCAAAACTACTGTCATAGTTTTGAATCACTTTAATACTTATTGTTTCCTTCAAACTCAGTGGGTATCTATTCCCCCTTTCACCCATAACAGTAGCCTGGATATCATGAACCAGTTTTGCAGGGTATCCTCTTTCTATAAACATACTGCAAAGTTTTTCACACTCTTCCATTGACATAGGGTCCTCAGATATTAACCTGGATAGTCTGACAAATTGGCCTTTTACAAAATTCTTCTTTTGCCAAAAAAGGGTGATAACTAGTGAAGTTTAAATACAAGTTAAATAATTAGATTTATAAAAGATAATAGACTCATAAATATTATTAACAAAATGCTTATAAATAGTAATATCTCAGCAATCAATCTTAGCAAAATCTGCAGAATGTGTAAATTTAAAAAAAGAGGTAGTACTATTAATGTAATTAATAAACTCACTAAATATATCAGCACCACCTATTCATAAGATGAGAATATCATCCAAAAATCTTAGATATAATTGCATATGGTTCCAATATTTTAATGGTATAATGTACTGCTGTTCCCAGAACCAAAATACCACATTAGCAAAAACAGAGGCAGATGCAGCCCCCATGGCCACACCTCTAATTTGTTTAAAATTCTCAGTCAAAAATGGCAAAATTCTTGAGAAGTACCATTCACATAAATTCCACTAATGTATTTTCTTCATGATTATTAAAGTTTGATCCTATGGTCAAGGCTTCATGAAACCATTCAATACCTATATCATATGGTATCACTGATAAATCCTTAATGTCAGTCATAGAAACAGCACTGTATCAATATTACCTACACTTTCAATTTTTCTCAAGCAATCCCATTAATCCTTTAATACATTATTTTATTCACAAAAAAATCCTTTAACCTGTGGTCAACTCACTTAGCTATGGGTTCCACCTTGGATTGACTAGTTGCAACTATAGGCCGGATGGGTGGATTTAATGCATCTGGAACATTTGAGGGATATTAGGAAACAGAATTTGGATAGTCTGATGGCTGAGCACTTTTATAAAATACATGGTTGGTTAGATGCAGGTTTCTGTTCTGTGTTTTGGCACAACCTTTTCTTTCTAGAGGAGGGGATTAGGTGAGTAAATCAACTGAATTAGAAATGAAAATGATATTAAATTACAGAACACTTTCCCCTGGGGGTTTAAACCAAGAAGTCAATGTGTGTTTTTAAATTATTCAAAAATGGAAACGTATTTTGTATTTTGCATTTATACTTTTGCATTGTTGTATTAAGTATTTATGACTGGAAAGCATTATTGTTAACTTAATTGCTAAATTAATTATTTTATTGGATTCTTACCTGTATAAAAACAAGGTACCTGTATGCTTTGTTATAGCCTGTGAAGGTGAATGGCCAAGGTACCAGACTGATTGCATTAAAAAGTTTGTACATTGGTCAATGGATTCTAAATTATTTTTTGTTTTCTTGTATTAGCTTCATTTTGCTTGTATAGTATTATGCCTGAGAATCTTGATTCTGCTGTTCTGAACATATCTAGAACTCTAATTATGCAGGACAAATTCATGCTTGATGACATTCTCTCTGAAAGGCAGAGGAAACTTGCAATGAATTTCTCATAGTTTTCAGCTGATAATGTTGATTCATGGGTGAAATTCGAACATACAGAATGGCTAATGGTAAAAGACCTATCAGTATTTTATGACAAAAAGTTGCTTGAAAAATATGTGAGCCTTAATATCACCCACAGAGGTCTGAGGTTTGATCGACATCCAGCTATAGACTTTGGTGAAGATAAGATAGGCCTGCCAGATGAGTGTAAGCAGGTCTCACAGCAGTTTACATTGGGCTGACCCCATATCTTGATCAAAAGAAATTCAAGGTGGCACAGTAAAGTTAAAGGTGAGATTGTGCATTTACAGACTAAATTGTTAACTGAACAGCCAGAGATGGTTTACAGTAATACAATGGTTAATATTATGATCAACATAAATAAAATAGAAGTGGAGGTCATCCAAAGGAAAAAGAAAAATCTTTGCAGAGATATTAAGGATTTGCAGAATGACCTTATATTTTTATGGCAGTAGAAGACAAGACGCAGGAGGTTGAAGGTCAGAAATATGAGAGGAAACAGTCTGACTGGGTGAGATTCTTCAGTTTCTTCAGGAACATTTTTTCAAGTAACAAAAGTGTTTCTTTTTGAAGATGGGCAATCCGTGAATACTGGAGAATAATTAAATTTGAATGACAACCATTGTTCCTTTCATCTGAATGGTCAGGGTAGAGGGAGAAAAGGAAGAAATCTCAGCAAAAAGATTTGAGGTGGATAAGTTAAATATACTGGACAATTTTACTTTGATTTTTAACACTGCTAGTTTATTTGGTGAAGTTCATGATAGCTTGGAAATAATCTCTTAGACCTGAATGCTAGTTTGGATAGGAAGTTTATTTTTAAGGTAGTAAATTCATTCCTACATGTAATCTTTCTCTAGCTGATTTATTAATCGATATGAAAAAGTTTTGCAGGAAGTTGTATTTATAAGTATTTTTAGTGTTAAAACTTACAATGTGCAAAATTATTTAACTGTTGATGCTGTTTCATAAGACAGTGATCAATCTTTATTGAATTTATCTATTTATGTAATAGAGTAGTATTCTGATATGAGTTAAACATGTGACATCAGTATTAACAATATAGGTGAAGAACAGCTTTGTGTGGTTATGGGAGGTTAATGGTTCCCCCTTTCCCTGATGTTAGGGCTTTTTCACCCCCCCCAAAAAATGTACCTGTCATTTTTTTTTTTTTGCTTGGAAATGTGTTATTTAAAAAGGTGGAACTTGAATTGAATAAGTTTTTGCATGCTTAGAAAAGTTACAATCTAACTAAGGGTGAATGGTTGGCATTACAGTAACTCCAAAGGCTTAAACATACGCATGTGTTCAGACATGCAGATAAAAGTGGAAATCGGGTGATTATGAGTAAAGTAAAATATTTGCAAATGGTTCAAGATTTACTGGATGATGAAATGGAATATGTTAAGCCAGTAAGAAACTCCCTTTATCCATTTAATAAAAATTTGTTAGAAATTTTGCAGACAGGGGATATGTTGGGTTTCTTTAGATGGCAATGATGTGCAAAAAAACCCAGTTCATCCAGTGTTGTATGCCATCCTCAAAATACATTAAAAAGTTATCAAACCCTCCAGGAAGACCCATTATTTCAGGAAAATGCTCATACCTGCAGAATGTGGGTCTGTGTTTAGATTTTCAATTAAAAAAAATATTTTTGAATGATTCCTGCACACATTACGAATACTTATAATTTGGTAGAAATTGTTAAGGGGAAGGTTTAACAGAAGCACTTTTACTGGGTGATGGTTGATGTCACATCATTATACACAAATGGAGTGTTGAGGCAGTGATGAGCACTATGGGGGAGGGACCATACTCCTCTTTCTTGATTTCTCTCTTAGAGTTTTGTCTGACTCACAATTATTTTTGACAATGAAGTGTATTTGCAGCTTAAAGGTACAGCAATGGGGGTGTTTTTTGCCCCCACATATGCCGTTGTATATATGGGGTATTTTGAACATAAATTTGTGTAGCCTACTACTTTTTACATTGAACATGTGATTTTGTTTAAGAGATATACAGTAAACTCTCAATTAACTGGAACTCAAGCAACCAGACCTCCCAAGCAACCAGCAAATGAAAATAAATCGAAGAAATACAGTACAATTTTCATGTGTTACACTTTCTGCCCACCCCCCACATAAACATACATAATGTTTTTAGTGTTTTAGAGTTTAAAAAAAAAGATAGGAATAAATTCCCTCTCTCTCCAACCTGAGAACAAGTCAAACCAAACAAATAGTATAGGGTACAATATTAGTCAGGCCTATTTTTAATAGTAACTCTCAATCAATCAGAAACTACAGTTGTCTGGCATATACCAATCCCCATGGGTGGAGGTTACCTGAGAGTTTATTTTATAGATTGTTTGATTTTTGTTGGTAATGGTGATGTTTGCTAGTTTTTGAAATTTTTTGAATTGTTGAATGACAGTTCCCATGGACTTAGTGTTTCATATGAATTAAACAGGAAGACCATTCATTTTCTTGGTTTCTTGGTGTTACACTTTATGTGGAAGGAAAGACTTATGTGGAAAGACACTGTCACGTTTAAACAGTTTAAGAAAGAGACAGCAGTTAATAATTTTTAAATGCCACAAGTATGCATCTTCCACATTTTTTGGATGTGTTGCCCTATGGTGAGCTCAAAAGGATTTATAATAATACATCAGATGCAGAGTTAAAAAGGAATGAATTGTGTAAGGTTGAAAATAAGTTAAAGAAAGAGATTACATAGATGGTATGGACAAATGAGCAGAGCTAAAAAAATTGCATGAAAGGTGGTAAGATGAGCACACAATTTCCGATGTCAAAGTGAGGTTAGTGATGTGGATGTTGTTAGAAGTAAGGATAGGTTATTAGTTTTTCAAGGTATTCACGTTTTTATCAAGTTATAGAAGGCATTATCAGGGACTTGTGGCACGTGGTGTGTAATGATTAAATAATAGGAAAGCTTTTTCCTAAACATCAATTTTTTCTATAGGAGAAGTCATAACTTAAAGGTAATTGTTAATTATATTTTAGATCACAAAATTCCTTGAGAGGAAGCAAAGGCATGTTTCAATGTGACATTGTAAGGTATGCCCCAAGGTAAAAAAATTGACAGGTACTAAGATTAATGGGACAAATTTTGTTTCATATGATTCATTTAATTGTGAGTCAAGTTGGGCTGTTTATATTATTGAGTGTAATTGTAGGTCCCCTGCTTGGTATGTGGGTTAGACAAAATCTAATGTCAAGATTCAGATTTTGGAACATTTGGGGATATTAGGAAACAGAATTTGGATAATCTGGTAGCTGAGCACTTTAATAAAATGCATGATGAGTTAGATGCAGGTTTCTTTTTTTGTGTTTTGGCAAAACCTTTTCTTCCTAGGGGAGGGTATTATGCTAGCAAATCAATTGAATTAGAAATAAAAAAATGTATTAAATTATAGAACACTTTCCCCAAGGGCAACAGCAAAATAAAAGTAGTCCACGGGTAAATGTATCACCATAGTAATATAAACCAAAACACAGTAAAATAAAATACTTATAGGCAAAACAAAGCACAATGAGTATATAAAACCAAGTCATACTTTATTTAGGTAAGCGCTTTCACCACATCAGCGTGGCTTCTTCAGATCTTAATAACACACATCAGTAAAATGTGCACTTATAAAACATTCTAACTTAAAACATCCAGTAATATGCATTGTCCCCCCATTCATTAATGACATCATCCAAGTTTTCTTAAAGGTATAGTTCACTTTATAAAACATGTAGATTATAAACACTCCATCACTCAGTTAATGCAAACTCATTAGTGCACAATTCACCTAGGTAAGCATCTAGCTTTAAGCATAGGTTTAATAGAGACCACTTAATTAAGTCCAGCTCCCTTATCAGCCCTAAGTTTTAAAGTCCATCTTATTCTTGCCCCTTCAGTTTTATTGAAAATATTATCCATTCTAGCCATTTCATGTATAGTTTCAATTACTCTAAATTTAAAATCATGCTCTAACCTGGTATTTAAAACATATTTAGCTATAGCATTCTTTTCATTCCCATTCTTAACTCTATATAAATGTTCTCTTATACATTCCTTAATGGTACAATCTGTCTTCCCTATGTAAAACCTTAAGCAACAGGCACATCTTGCCATATACACTATATGTTTAGTATTGCAGTCAGCCCTAACATTAAACTTGTATTGTTTCCCTGTAACTGGATGCAAAAACTCTACTGATTCTTTATCTATATATTCACAGTATCTACACTTACCACATGGGTATGTTCATTCACGTACCTTATTCATTGATGTCAGCTTATCTGGACAACAGAGTAACTTTTTCATAGATTGACAATTTTTATAACAATAACTTAGGTTCGTACCCACTAATTTGGCAATCTTATCATCTGCTAAAAGGATAGGCCAGTTTTTCTCAATCATTTGCTTTATTTATAGCATTACTAGTGTAATACATGGTGTAATTTACTTGCCCATAGTCATCTTTTTTATGCATAGTCATTTCTACTTCCTCTGTACTCGCTTCCTTAAAATATGGCTTCGCCCTTCCCCCTCTCATACCCTTTACTTCAGTCAATATTTCCTTTGTCTCATTGTGTTTATATCCCCTGGATCCAAAATTGTTCTCCAATTGTTCTATCCCCTTATTGAAGCCTTATGTTGTAACCTAGACATCCTCATTCCTTGTCCTTTGATGACATTTTTAAATATCCTTCTAGGATGCATACTGTCTCTATGTAAAATATGGTTTCTATGACATTCTTTTCTATATAGACTAGTAATGAATGATAAATCTTGTTCCCTAATAACCAAAACATCTAAAAACTCAATCCTATTTGACAAATATTTAGTAGTAAATTTAAGAAAGTCAGACATGGTATGTAAAAACCCCACAAAACTATTTAGCTATTGCTCAGTTCCTTCCCAAATCAAAAACACGTAGTCCACAAAACGTGATAGAACTTAACATATTTCTTAAAAATATCAGTGCAGAAAACACTTAAGAAGCTGAAGACTCCCTCTCAACCACTGATGCTCGTTGACACAGTTTAAAGTAAACAAAGAGATTTATTTAAAATGGTATGAATCACTTTTCATCCCACAAAATTGTGGGACTTCCTCAGATTAAAAACAGCTAGTAGAACGTTACATTATATCCTGATCACGAGTAAACATTTAGCCATGCTGATAGGCTAACAACATACTAGTTCATATTTTAAATACAAAATTAATACTGCTACAAAAATCAAACATGGAACTACATCAGCAATACAAAGTCTCTGCCCTTATACAAAATTAAGCATGTGTAACTACAATAAACATTTAAAACAATCAATTAAAACATGAAGACCATGAAAACCATTCATTAATGACTTGTTCATAGAATGAAGAATTGATATATCAACTATGAATTACCTTACCATGTTGCCACCCAGGACCCCAACTTTATTTGGGATTCCCAAAATTCATAAATCTTTGACAGACCCGCCCATGATACCTTTAGTCGATGCTAGAAATAGCATCACCTACCCTTGAGCAAGAGTAGTGGATAACATCCTTCAAAAATATGTGGCACAGGAAACTGCCATTTGCGAATATTCTTGGTCATTCCTTCAGAACATCAATGGTCTCAAGTTTGATGAAAGATTAAACTTTTTGACCATTGATGTAAAGGATTTGTATTCATGCATTCCTCATGAGAAAAGCATCAAATGGGTACATTTCATGCTTAGAAAAAGATGAGCTCCCCAATCAGAAATTGGATTGGTACAAGAATTGTTAGATATTGTATTATCTTACAATTTTTTGACTTTTAACAACAAGATTTACCTCCAGAAAGTTGTTGTGGCCATGGGGTCCCCGTGTGGGGCAAGCTTTGTGAACATAGTCATGGCATACTGGGAGCAGGAGATAGTGGGGAAGAATTGTGAGGGGGCTAACCAGATAAAGTTTTATACACGCTTTCTTAATGATATTAATAGAAGGTGAAGAGAAATCAGCCACTGACTTAGTAGCATTCTTTAACTCAACTTCCAGCTTTTTGTCATTTACATACACCTACAATATTGACAGGATTGCCTACCTTGATGTTGATGTATGGAAAAATTATAGAGACAAATCCTTTTCAGGAAGGAGACTTTTTCTAATAGTTTCCTACATTATAGTAGTAACCACCCCTGGTACCAGAAAAGATCAATAGTGAAAGGCCAGTTGGTCAGGACTGCATGGATGGTATCAAGGGACACTGAATTTTTGGATGAGAGTGTCAGTTACTGAAGTATATGTTTATTAGACATGGTTATCCCAGCCAACTTATTGACAAACTTACTGCAGAAGTTATAGGGAAAAGAGACCAAGGGATATACCAAACAATTCTTGGCAGTGTACCACATCTAGGAGTCCAGGACTGGGTTAATGTTGAAAACATACCATGGTTGAAATTTATCACCCCCTTGAGTATAGACAGTAAAATCATTTAATTTATCATCCAAAAAAACTGGCCTTTGATCCACTACAATAATGAACTGAGAGGGAAACTACCAAAAACACCAAAGATAGTGTGGAAGAGCGGTAGAAACAAATCATGGAAAGTGAGGTTCAAGGTATCTCATGGAGGAAGGGCATGTTTCAATGTAACATGTAATTATTGTGCCTATATGGCTACTGTGGAGACTTTTAGCATTAGAAACAACACCTATAAAGTGAAACACAAATTTAATTGTCAATCAAAAGGGGTTGTTTACACAGCACAGTGTCAACAATGTGCAGCATTTTATTTTGGGAAGACAGAAAGGAGATTATGTGAGCGGGTCTATGAACACCTATACTACATTAGGAAAGGTAAACTAGAGAATGCTTTAGCGAAACCCAACCACAAATTTTTATTTAGAGGTGTAGACTGCATCCATTCAGATGGGAGGGGGGGCCCTGACTCAGTCCATTTAGAAGTATTGGAACTTTATTGGCAGGTACGCACTAATGCATGCTTACCCCCAGGCCTGAATGAAAGATGTTCTATCCATTGTAATTTAAAATTAAAGAGTTTAACCAGATAAATTAGTTTTAAAATTAAAGAGTTTCTTGATAAATTAATTTAATTTATTTTAATCTATTACACTTCATCTGATAAAAATATGGGTATATATGACTAAACTAATCAATTAAATCAATTTATGTATTACATACAAGCTTCTAATATATGCATTAAATATGTTTCTATATCTTTATTTATACCCAGATATCTATTGCAGTAACCAAGAGTATTAACCTAGTATTTATTTTACATAGAAATGATAAACATGGTCATAAAACGTACTCCATATGTTTTTACGTTTTTGGTTTTCATGGTCTTCATGTTTTAATTGATTGTTTTAAATGTTTATTGTAGTTACACACGCTTAATTTTGTATAAGGGCAGAGACTTTGTACTGTTGATGTAGTTCCATGTTCAATTTTTGTAGCAGTATTAATTTTGTATTTAAATTATAAAGTAGTATGTTGTTAGCCTATCAGCATGGCTAAATGTTTACTCGTGATCATGAGTACAGGATATAATGTAACATTCTACTACTTGTTTTTAATCTGAGGAAGTCACACAATTTTGTGGGATGAAAAGAGCTTCATACCATTTTAAATAAATCTTTGCTTACTTTAAACTGTGTCAATGAGCATCAGTGGTCAAGATGGAGTCTTCAGCTCCTTCCCAGTTTGACTTGTGTAGCAGTCTCGGATGCAGAAAACTCTCTCAACTTCCCATTTTGCCACAAATGAGTTTGCATAACTATTAGTGCAACTATTGATTCTGTAATTAGAAGCATTCAAATTAGGTTGAGTGAGCATTTAATGAGTTAGCACTCCATCACAACAGAATTGATGTAATTTCTTACAGTAGATCACCCTACTATACCCATGTTTCAAGCATCACCTAAGGTACATAAGAGTTTGGTTGACCCACCCTTTAGCCAATTGGAACCGGTAGAGGGTGGGTAACTGAACCATTTTCTATCTTTATTGAGAAACAAGTGAGACCTGTCTTAAAGAAATCTGACATTATATTAAAAGACACAAAACATTTTTTACAAGATTTATATAATTTTATTAATACAAGTGTCTTGAGTGAGTCTGTTTTGTTGGCAACCATGGACGTAGTGTCATTGTTCATGGTTATACCTAATGTACAAGGCATTGAGTTTATGAGGAGATATTTGAGGGAGAGCAGTAGTTATGAAGACAGACACATTAGACATATGTAGTTTCATGGAAATAGTGTTGAAGAATAGTGTTTTTGTTTTTGAAGGTCAATATTATTTACAGCAACATGGGGTAACCATGGACACTAGTTGCGCTAATAGTTATGCAAACCCAGTTATGGCACAATGGGAAGTTGAGAGAGTTTTCTGCACTGATATTTTTAAGAAATTTGTTAAGTTCTATCGCAGTTTTGTAGATGATGTGTTTTTGATTTGGGAAGGTACTGAGCAACAGCTAAATATTTTTATGGGGTTTTTACATACCATGTCTGACTTTCTTAAATTTACTACTAAATCTTTGTCAAATAGGATTGAGTTTTTGGATGTTTTTGTTATTAGGGAACAAGATTTATTGTTCACTACTAGTCTATATAGAAAAGAATGTCATAGAAACCATATTTTACATAGAGATAGTATGCATCCTAGGAGGATATTTAAAAATGTGGTCAAAGGACAAGGAATGAGAATGTCAAGGTTACAACATAAGGAGGAAGGCTTCAATAAGGGGATAGAACAATTGGAGAACAATTTTGGAGCCAGGGGATATAAACACAATGAGATGAATGAAATATTGACTGAAGTAAAGGGTATGAGAGGGGAAAGGGTGAAGCCATATTTTAAGGAAGCAAGTACAGAGAAAGTAGAAATGACTATGCATAAAAAAGATGGCTATGGGCAAGTTAAATAAACCATGTATTACACTAGTAATGTTAACAGTATAAAGCAGGTGATCGAGAAAATCTGGCCTGTTCCTTTGACAGATAAGATTGCCAAATTAGTGGGTACGGACCCAAGTTATTTTTATAATAAATTGTCAATCTATGAAAAAGTTACTCTGTTATCCAGATAAGGTGACATCAATAACTAAGGTACGTGAAGGAACATACCCATGTGGTAAGTGTAGATACTGTGAATATATAGATAAAGAATCAGTAGAGTTTTTGCATCCAGATACAGGGAAAAAAATACAAGTTTAATGTAAGTGCTGACTGCAATACTAAACATATAGTGTATATGGCAAGATGTGCCTGTTGCTTAAGGTTTTACATAGGGAAGACAGATCTTACCCTTAAGGAATGTATAAGAGAACATTTATATAGTGTTAAGAATGGGAATAAAAATAATGCTATAGCTAAACATGTTTGAAATACCAGGTTAGAACATGACTTTAAATTTAGAGTAATTGAAACTATACATGAAACATCTAGAATGGGTAATACTGAAAATAAAACTGAAGGGGCAGAATTAAGATGGATTTTAAAACTTAGGGTTGATAAGGGAGCTGGACTTAATTAAGTGGTCTCCATTAAACCTACACTTCAAGCTAGAGGCTTACCTATGTGAACTGTGCACTAATGAGTTTGCATTAACTGAGTGATGGAGTGCTTATATGCTACATGTTTTATAACGTGAACTATACCTTTAAGAAAACTTGGATGATGATGTCATTAATGAATGGGGGGACAATGCATATTATTGAATGTTTTAAGTTAGAATGTTTTGTTATAAGTGCATGTTTTACTGATGTGTGTTAAGGTCTGAAAAAGCCACGTTGATGTGGTGAAAGCGCTTACCTAAATAAAGTATGACTTGGTTTTATATGCTCGCTGTGCTTCGTTTTACCTATAGGTATTTGATTTTACTTTCCCCAAGGGGTTTAAACCAAGAAGCCAATGTGTGTTTTTAAATGATTCAAAAATGGAAACATGTATTTTGCGTTTTGTATTTACACTTTTCTATTGTTGTATTAAATATTTATGCCTGGAAAGCATTATTATTAACTTAAATGTTAAATTAATTATTTAATTATTTAATTGGATTCTTACCTGTATAAAAACAAGATGCCTGTATGTTTTGTTATGTCCAATGAAGGTGAATGGCTGAGATACCAGATCAACTGTATTAAAAATTTGCACATTGAACAGTGGATTATAATTTTTTTTGTTTTCTTGTATTAGCTTCATTTTGCTTGTTTAGTATTATGCTGTAATATTCATTTTAGCCATGTTAACTATTTGCCATTTAACTATGTTTTTCTTATAAATCCATTGGTGACTTCAGTGGTAGTGTAAATAAGTGTTTGAAAAAGTTGGTTTACAGACTATTATGGAGGCAATTGAGTTATAAGTTAAATCAAGGTAATTCACCTGGTCAGTGGTAAATGAAAGGATAAACTTAAAAAAAGAAGTACTATTGTTAATATAATCTAGGAAATCCACAATTTTAAAATGGTCTCTTTTCCAAAGAACAAAAATGTCATCTAGGTGGTGTAAATAATTAGTTTAAATTTAAGATATTCTTCCAGACTAACATTACCAGGTTGGCATATATTGAAGCACAAGCAGCACCCATTGCAACACCCCTCTTTTTTTGGTAGTATTCCCCCTCAAAATAAATACAATTATTGTATAAAGCAAGTGCCATCAATTCTACCAAAACATTTTATAACCACATTCTCTAAATGTGAGTATTTTGTCAAGATCTCAATAAACATTTGCAGGCCTATTTCATGGGGAATACTCAAAAATAAATCAGTCCCATCTGAAGTAAAAAAAAATATGTTATGGATGTTTTGGAGGAAAAATGGTATGACTTGTGACATATGGGCATGTTGGGAGTTAGACACTGGCAAGACTGAGTAGTACCACCTGGGAATTGAACCCATGAAAAAAACGATAAAAATGCTAGACTTTATTGTTTAGCTGTTAGTGCCACAGGACAGCTTCCTTTTTAGTGTTATAATTAGAGTAATTAGAGGTACACAAATTTAAAAATGAATGGAGATATATTTCAGAAATGCCTGTATGTCTGTGAATTTACTTAGTCATGGGACTGCATTTCTATGTAAAGGCATTATTTGTGTATGTAATTACATTTCAGATACATGCAGAAGAATGACCCGAGTAATACATGGTGGGTTAGGTTGCATACGTATTTCACAAGACATACTGTCATAAACAAGGTTCCCCTTCAAAACATCTAATTCTCATAGCATTGAAACTCAAAACACTGAGACCATAACATTGAAAACCCAAAACACTGAAAACTCACAACATCGAATTTCATAACACTGAAAATGTATAACATTGAGAAGTGTATCATCAAATATGTAAATGTTATAGTTTAATCTGTTAATCTTGTGGTATCATTATAAGATGTAGTTGTTACTTATATAGTTATTATTTATATAGTGTAGGAATTTATACCATTTATATAGTGTTTATTTTGTCACTATGTACATGTTTTTAGGCCATACAGGTAAGTGGTTTAGACATTATGAGTACATTCTGTATGATGGTCATGAGTGGGGTTAGGAAATTAACTTTTTTCTACTGTAGTGTGATCTCACAGTTGGTATATTTAATTTGGGGGGTGTGGGGGGTGCATGGGGGTTTGCCCCCCTGCAGAAATGTAGTAAAAAGTGTGTTTGTTAGTTTGGTGTTGTTATAGGTAGAGGGGTTGTTATTTACATGTGCTTTGTAGTTTTTGATGTTGTGATGCAAAGTTTCAGTGTTCTGAATTCTTGATGTTGTGAGTTTGCAGTGTTTTGGGTTTTCAATGTCATGGGCTCAGTGTTTTGAGGTTGTTATGGGAATTAGATGTTTTGAAGTTGAACCATAAACACATACTTATGATATATAGCATAAGAATAATAAAATTATTATGGGCATCATACCTGTGCATGGGTATTCTATATTAAATATCTTAATTGTCATCTTTAACATAATTTACACACATTATAATGGGTTTCTGCAGCAAGCAGTAATGATACACTTGTTGCAATAGAAATAGCTGTGATACTCATCTGCTATTTCTGTGTCAGTCCTCATCAAAAGGTTGTAACAAAGAGTTACCCCTCTGTAACAGTATCTGTTAGCTGGATTTGAACCCTGCATTAGGTATCTTTACTCCTTATGATCATCACATTTATACCTTGTGCCACAGGAAAAGTTACCTGTAAGGTTGAATTTATCCACTGAGTACTACCCAGAGAGCTATCAAGAGTCCTAAAGGGCTCACACCACTGTCTGGCTTGTTTTCACCACAGAAGACAGACTAAATGGAAAATTTCACTTTTTTTTCCTTAGTGATTAAATTGCATTTGCACACAACTGAGCAGAGTATAAATGCAAAAGATATTAGAAAAAAGATAGAGAAAAAATGTTGTCAGGAAAATCAGTTCAATCAATCAATATACCTTGCACTGACCTGAGCAAGAAGTGCATTCAAGTGACACATTCATTCTTCTAATATCTTCTTACAACGTCAGCAATGTAATTTGGAACACACATTATCAAACTGTAGTTAATGATAAATAATGTGAAAGTGGACACACAACACCTCGCATGCTGTTAGCAAAACTGAGAACTGCAGTTCACTGCTATGGACTACTGCCAGTCCAGAGAGTACAAAGCAATCTGTACACAAATGTTGAAGAGAAAAGAGAAAACAATAGCAATAATGAAATAGAGGAAACATTATGAAATAAGTAGTTAATATGTATAGTTTTGATATTTCCTCAACTTTGTTGTGTTCAATATGAAGATATGCTCATTAAACATCATTATGTTCACACAAACACTGTCATCTCAGGATTACAAGTCCAGGACATTCACAAGACACAGTTCAGATTCTTAACACTGTGTACCACACACACATCATTTATGTGCCACACACATTACATAGTTAAGATAAGAAAAGGGGTTACCTATACTCAATATGTGACAAAGTATCAAATGTCCTTGCAGGTGCAATAGAAACAAATCTTGACCTTTGCTCTGTGCAGTTTGAAGCTAGACATGTAGATGGTAGTGATACTGGTAATAGAAATGATAATCTTTCCTCTCACAGTATAAAATAAAAAAAAAATTGAACACTGCACCTCTTTTCTGTGTATTTTGTGAACATCCTTTCTATATCTATAATTCTCTAACAAGACTGTTATGTGCTTTGCCTTTCTGTTGATATATGTTTCAGTGAATAATCTATTTCCTTAGAATTGGGAATAATCCACTTCCTTAGAATTGGGAGTAATCCACTTCCTTAGAATTGGAGTAATCCACTTCCTTAGAATTTCCAACACAATGTATTCAGAGGCAGAAGCTGTTATAAACAATTTCAGATTCCATATTCCCTTTGTATGTTTTTAACTTACTTATGGTTGCATATAAGTTTATGGTAAGACTTCAACATCAAAGAAGATATCAGAGGATTACAAGAGGTGACCATGTTTGTAGGAATCAAATGCTCACTAGTAGGTCTAGTTACCATTTGCTTAAGATAAATTTTTGTTCATCAAGACTAAAGTATATTGCGTTTATTAACATTTATTAAGTCTGCTCTTACAGACTGGAGACTAGTAGCACTTATGCTTTGGTACTATATATGCTAATAATGCTAAATAAGTAGCAGATTTCTTAGTCACAATAGCACAAAATGCATGCTGTCATATCTGTATGTCATGCTGTTGTAAAAAGTAAATCCATATGGGTCATTATTTAGATAAATAAAGAAAAGCATTTTTACAGTCCCTGTACTTTTGGATAAGCATAAGCTGTATCTGAATGTGGATGTGATGTTCTGGTTGCAAAGGATTCTTGGGCTTGTCACTTGTTGCTAATGAGATTAATTGACAGTTAAGCTTTTAAGGGGGAAAAAAGGAAACTCTTTGTTTAAAAGCTGAGACGGTAGTACTAAACTATTCGTGAATTCAAAGAGGTGAAGCTTTTCAGAGCTTGAGACAGCTTGTGTAACAGCTTGTTGTCTAATTACATTGTACTGAGCTATTTAATATAACTGAAACTGCCATATGAATGCTATAAACTTTCTGATTGTCATATTTTCTGAGGGGTGGGAAGTTTTAAGGAAATTAATGTCATTGAATCTAATGAAAATAGTATGGCTTGTGGCTATTATTTATGATTTCTGATGTGTCACTTATCTCATTTAGTAACATTATAAGTAGTTACAGATTCAGGTTTAAAGATCAAATAAGGCATATGCTGCTTTGAAAAACAAACTTTTAGATTTTCATAATCTGTATTTGCACTATTTGCACTAATGACATTAAACCAGAAGCAAGAAATGTGCATAGCGGCTAAGTTGCAAACTCTATTTAATGTAACTGATACGAGACAAACTTTATATATATATATATATATATATATATATATATATATATATATATATATATATATATATATATATACAGAGCTAGCACAGCAAAGCTGTATCCAATCTTTTATAATGTTATATTCTTTAACAGGTGCTAATGAGTGCAATTGTTATTACCTAAGGCTTAGGTCCAGTGTTACTTAAATGCTGTTACTACTTACAAGTGATAAAAAATATATTTTTGCATAAAACTATTAATGCACAATTCTGTATTTATCTACCTAGCTAGACAAATCTGGGAATACACTTGTTCATATATATGCTGTACTAAGCTACACTAGTAACATCTGACAGTTTATTGTTATTTGAACATCATTGTGCTTTATATGTCATTGTATAGATAGTTTTGTCATATTTCTAGACCTTTGTATAACTATACTGAAATTATTTTACTCCTGTGGGGGAATATATATTAACACTTTTAGTAATTATATTTTCTCAATCCTTTCCCTTACGTAAACCCCTCCTCTCTTTTTTCTTTCTTTTTTTTCTCTATTAATTGAGATCTACTATGGTCTACTTTAATAATCTTAGTTGTATGGAAGGCAGGGGGAGGAAGAAAAAAGAGGAAAGGAAAAAAAGGAAAAGAAACATTTTAATGATGAAGGGTTTATGCTAACACTGTCATTGATGTGCATAATTCTCATAAATAAGGAAGTTGGATCTTTATTAATACATTATGACATGAGAACATGCTCATATCTTTCCACTGGTAAAGTGGATATGTTTATAATTAACATCTAAAGAATAGGGGAGCCATCAGTATTTTATTGATTTGTTAGATACTCTAAATTAATTTAGAAGCATCTGTAATACAACATAGATCATATGTTGGATGGCTCATCATTTAGTTACTTATCCTTTAAATAACACGGTTATTAAGTATTTAGATTAATTAAACAAAGCATGTATGGAAGGTAAGCAGGAAGTTAAGTACTTCCATACCTGCATTTTCTTCTTGTACTTCAAATTATTTTTGGTGTTGGAAATAAATGGTTGGCTAATTACCTTCATATCAATATAACATTAATTTATCTGACTATTGTTAATATAATCATTAGTTTATAATGGAAATTCCAAGCCTGACAGGATGAATAGTAAATATTACAAATTATTTTATTAATAAATTATTGTCCTTTGAAAATTGCTTCTTATGGATCTTGGTAAGAATAGGAAAGGAAGTTAGGATGGGCAGACTAACAGATTTATTTTGCCTGTTAGACTAGGAATTTTTCACTCCATGTTCAGTATGGGTTAAATTCCTTACTAGTCTAAATTTTGTTAACATGTTACTAATCTATTTTTTTTTTTGTAGTCTTAAAAAGCCTAACTTAGATGTTTTCCTACTTGTATTCATGAAAGAAACCATGTTGATTAAGATAATTGGAAATCTGCTGGTTAATACCGAGTCAGTTCTACAGAAGGAGGTTTATGTATTTAGGAAATTAACAAAACAAACTTTCTTTAAAAAGCAACCTGTCATGGACCTAACATTGATATCTATAAATACTAACGACTTAACCCGAATAAGAGATCCAACTTATTAAGGTATCTAAAAGTAAATAGGGCTCAAGTAGTTTATCTGACACAGATATCCTCCAGAAGGGCCTCACAGAAACGGATAACTGGTGCCAGAGCCATGGCCTGAAGTTAAACGCCAAAAAATGCATAGTCATACCCTTCGGGAAAAACAAGGTTACCCCTAGCTACCATATAGGTGGCAATCCACTGAGCACAGAAAAAGTCATCAGAGATCCGGGGACCCAGGTTGACAGTAGCCTTTCGTTTGACACTCATGTTGCTAAAGTAGTTAGGAAAACCTTCTATATCACCCACCTGATCATGAAGGATTTCACATCTAGATCAAGGGAGGTCATCGTCCCCTGTACTCATCACTCATTAGACCTATGATTGAGTACAATGCCCGCTCGGAATGTATCTGACCAGACACCTGCTGCAGCTTGAAAGGCCCCAAAAGTTCCTCACCAAAAGGATAAAGGGTCTCAAAAATATGTCTTATGCTGCCCGACTGAAAGAACTCCAGCTCTATTCAGTCTCATACCGCTTGCTCAGAGGTGACCTGTGCCTGACATATAAGGCCATGTCAAACCCAGATTTGATGAATATGCTTCACCTCAAAAATCTAGATCCCTCAGAACCACAAGGGCGGAGACTTAAACCTTGACACGGTTATAAATAGAACGTGCTGGAGGGACAGATTCATCACCCAGAGACTCCCTATGCTGTGGAACAAAATCCCGGTACATGTGAGGCAGAGCACCTCTCTGGCCTTGTTCAAGAGGAATCTTGACCAATGGATGGGAGATTGCAGATATACCCCAGGGATTACTTCAGTGTCACTGCTTGACAGAGGCACAGCAAAATGATAGGCATAGTTTTTATTCAAACTAAAGGGGTGGCGAAAGCCACATAACTATGGGCTAGGCTTATAAATGCCCTTGGGCAGATAGCCTAGTATGAACCTATGAACCTATGAACCTAACAAAAACTCATTTTAAAGTCAATGACAAATTTATATGGGACCCTAATAAATACATAACATTAGCTTATTCTTCCTATAAATCAAAGATCAGGAGAGTAACAATTTTTTGGGGAAAAAAATCATTAAATCCAGAAATTATCTATAAATATGTAGACAGGGATGGACGTATAGCTATTGTTATACTAAAATTTAATAATAAAATGTGAACTTTAGTGAACCTATATTGGTTTTCTGGTATGGGTGTAAGGACAGCAAAGAAACACATAGATCGTGTTACAAATATTTCTAAAGGTAATATAATAATAGGAGGTGACTTTAATTGTGTCACAGATGTTACAGAAACCACAAATAGGAAGTCCCCACAACTATCATCTACTGCTAAACCCTTAAAAATGGGCTGAGATCTTTCAATTAAGAGAAGTTTATAATGCTAAAGGAACTAATTCATTACTTTTTTACATCAAGATTATAGATACGGCACCCAAATGAGAACAGACAAAATATATGTCTCACAACATCTATATTCAAGAATTTTAAATTTCTCAATACTCTCATGTCTATTCTCAGATCATAACTCCCTTGTACTGGAAATTTATATGGAATTTAAACTGCTAATCATAATTTCTAGGATCCCTTTATGAATAACAAAAATCAAAGCGTTTAAACCATGGTTAACCTCTGAACTACATTTTTTAGATATCAATTACAAGCCAGAAAGTAACACACTTATGATACGAGACTCACTAAAGGCCTATATATATATATATATATATATATATATATATATATATATATATGGTAAAATAATCAGTTGGTTTAAAAACAAAATTAAAGAATGGGAATCAGAATTACAGGAATTGCAAAATCAACTCTTATTTCTTAAATCCAATAAGAATTTAAAGTCTACTAAGAAGAAAAAAATAGAAGACATAAAAAATATAATGAAATACTATCCCATAAAGTTCCAACTTAGCCATGGAAAGATTAAAAATAAATTCTTTACGCTACTCCTCAAAAACATCTACATAATCTATGAAAGTTAAAATACAATCCAAAGTCAATATTATTAATATTTTACATGAAGGAAAGGGAAAAAAAAAGTCTCAGACATAGATGATATCCTGGGTGCATTTAAAAATCACTATGCAGAACATTATAACAGTGAAATAAAAATGACTGAACATTTAAATCTAGAAAATATATCCCCTAACATCAAGAAAGTTTCTGAGAAATTAAAAATGGAGCTACAAAAAGCAATCACACAGAAAGAAGTTACAGATAAGATTAAAGAAGGTAAATATAGTAAGGGGCCAGGTACAGATGGTTTAATCATAGAATTATATAAACCGCTTCCTACTTCCATAATTTCTGTTTTACATAAAACTTTCACTGAAGTGCAATCACATGCAATAATACCGCCTCATGGAGGTATTCTTGAATCACCCCTATTTTAAAAGAAAACAAATATCATAATTATTGTAATTCTTACAGACCAATATCTTTGTTGAATAATGATTACAAAATTTGCATGTCAATAATAGTTAATAGAATGAAAATTTCATTGTCCAAAATAATTAACAAAGACTAAACTGGTTTCATGCATAAGACATATGCAAGATAACATTAAAATAATGCTAACACTAATTGATTATTTAAAACGAGAAAATCAGGAAGCCTTAATAATTGGACTGGACATAGAAAAGGGTTTTGATTCTTTAAACTGGAATTATTTAATTACATTTCTACATATATTTGACTTTCCCTTCTCCTTTATCACACTTATAAAGAATATATATGAAAATAATTTAGCATATGTTAAAATAGAACCTTTTACTTCTGAAGCAATTCAGATCACTAGTGGTACTAAACAAGGTTGATCCATGTCACCTATCTCATTTGCAGTAGCCATAGAGATACTTGTCATTTTAATACATAACCCAAAGATAAAAGGCATATGTATATATATATATATATATATATATATATATATATATATATATATATATATTATTACCTTAAAAAAGCTTTCTTAAAGAAGTTATGTCAACTTTATTATGATTCCTATGGTACCCTAAAATAAATAAAGTTGCATTTTCTTATCACATCAGACAATGGAAGTGAGGGGGGCTACAATTTCAAGATGTTGAATCTTACACAAGGCTTCTGTATTTAAAACTGTGGTAGACTGGGTACATTCTAATTATTCTTCTAACTGGAAATGGTTACACTCAACCATAATAAAGAATGAAAATACTTTATCAAAAAATCTCATTGATAAAGATAATAGAATATGGTACACCCTGGCTTTAACTTTACAATATAATATAGCAAAAATTACAAATTAAATCTAATAAATCATATATTTGATGCCTTCAGGAAATGTATTAATATGAATATGGATATAAAGCTTGGGTTTGCTTTCTTAATCCCATTTAGCATTACAAGGAATTTCCCTGATAGGGTGCAGAGAGATTTTTACTTCCTGGGAATATAATAATTTAATATGTTGGTTCCATTGCATAAAAAAATCAACAGGTCTTGAAAACACAACATTTATTTACAACTCATGGATTAACCTCTCATGATTGGTTATTATTACGGAGTGTTTTAACACACTAAGGATCTATGTATAACAGCACATAGCTCATCTTTTAAAGTATTCCAAAATGTTTAATTTGGTTGTTTGAAATTATATGTAACGATGTTAATATACAGAAAGCATTATCATATTTATACAGAGTAATAATTGATTACAAAACAGCTCCTAAAGAATCTTATTGGCAACATATAACTAAAGGTATATTGACTCCCTTATCATCAGAAACTAGATCAAATATCTTACTATCAGTTAAACTAACATCCTACTCACAATATTGGAGAACATTTAATTTGAAGTATCTACATAGACCTTTTTTAACTCCTGATAAATTTTCAAAAATCAACTCTTCTAGTAATGCGTTATGTTGGAGATGTTGATCAGTTAATGCAGATTGGTCTCATATCTTTTATGAAAACATATTCGAACAAGATTAATAATTTTTTTGTAAGCAATATACACAGGTTCATTTGTTTTGAGAAAACTTTTAATTTTATTGAATGTAACTGAAGATCCTCATTTGAAGAAAATTGATTTGTATGTATTATGGACAATACTAGCAATCGGTAGGAAATGTATAAGTAGGAGAATTCCAACACAGTGCCCACTATGGAGGATTTTCTCTGTCTACTAAAACAGACAGAATTGATGGAGATCATAATTAAAGAACTAAGAACTTACCCTAAGCCATTAGCCAATAATCCATGGAGGAATGTTTTGACTTTGATTGATACCTTACAATTGGATGCAGTCTCTTCCTGTTAATTCTTGCGCAATATACTATAATTTATTATTGATATTTAGATCTGTTGTTATCTTAATCTACAATTATCAAGCGTAATGGAAATATTAATTTGTTATTTAAAATGAATTAAGATATCTGTTTGAAATAAAAACTATTTGAGTAAAAAAAAAATAAAAAAGATTACCATAGACTTGCATGTGGCTGATCTTCTCAATTGGCTGTTGGCCAAAGGCTTAGTATGAACCTATTACCTATGAATCTAAGCATGCAAGCTTTAATGCAGTTGTAAAGCTGATCTCAAACGGGATCTTTTTTAATGAAAAAATAACAAGACTAATTTACTTTACTATGAAGAGATGATTTTTTAAGCTGAAATTACCCCTACACAGGATGTGCCTATTTTTGGAGGTATGTCCCTACTCCTAAATACAATTTTCTGAATCTCCCTCATCACATGTGATTTTGAAGCTATCTAGTATGCAGCATAGTATACTAAATGACCAACATACTAGTGCAATGATAATTTAAATAATAAGGATGCACACCTTACTTTTCTTTTTCTAAACCAAGAACAAATTACCTTGTATAGTAGAATTTTGCAACAGAGTTCATTAAAGTCTACAGATTTTACACTGTCTCTTTGTCAACATGCTTATATTTTCCATCATTTTTATTATCTTCTTTTTTAAAAATGAGTTTGAGCAGTACCCCTTAATCCTATAGAAGGGAGAAGAGTTATGTACTATTTGTTTTTCAGATTTACACTAATTAGATATCCACATTTAAAAATAATTTGGGGAGTTCCCTCAGACCTCATTTATACTGGTCCTACCCCCAGTGACCAACATCCACACAGTGTCAACCAGCTTCCTTCTCCCCTGGTATTGTTGGGGCTGATTGTGGATCTTCAGGGTGTACTGGGGGCTGGTATATATGTTCATACCCTTCCCACTGTTTCCCCTTTGCCAGTCCACCTCCCACACTCACTGGTTGCATCCAAAGAAAACTCCTCTCTTTTGACTACAACTCCTATTAGGGAGCATCATCAATGAGTACCCTCCTCCCAGGACAGGCACACTCATCCATCCCTGTCACTCTGTAAGTCGCCTGAGTCACTAATTGAACGCAGGTTGGCTGGGTCATTGTTAGGACTTTATCTGTCTACACCACTGCAGTGGCTCTAGATGTTCAGATATTCAGATGTATGTATCTAATTGTCAATGGTCTTTGTTCCTAATTTCAAAGTTTATTGGTTTAGAAGTATGAATTAAATCTAACATCTTATATGCTGCCAGAATACTTGGACTAGTTGAGCAAAGTAATTTTTAGAAATACCTCAATATCGTGATTAAGGACTACTTATTTGATGAGATGAATCCTGTTACAATGAAATACAGTTACTTGAAAGCTTAGCTGTGGCAAAAGAAAAAAAAAACTTCATATCCTTTGACCATGATTCTAAGCTAGGAATAAGGGAGGTAAGAGTGTGCTTTCCAGATTAATGGAAAAAGCTTCCTCGAGAAGTTAAAAAAACAGATAATCTTCAAGAATGTAAATATACTGTTAAAAGTCATTACCTCAAAAATGTTTGTTCTGTATGTATGATGACCTAAAGGTTACAACCCTTAAACTCCTTTGGTCTTTGTACATAATATTTTCTACTCCACTTAATGCTGCTCAACTTTTATTTATTAGGTCATTTTATCATATATTTCAAGTGTGTCTCACCCATCATATGAGAGGGCAATTGGACTTTGGTAGTTGGTAGTCTGTATAACTTTTGTATTTTAAATATTAATATTTATTTTCTAAATGTCTGAAAACTGTTCCATTCTTCTTGTTTGCTGTAGGTGTGCTGTACTTTATTAGTGATCATGCTCCTCGTCTGCTATATTATGTTCATCTAGGCTTGCCTAGCTAGTTATTTTAAGTCACAGTTTATAACAATATATCCTATCAGTTGGGATTCAGCAAGTAATCTATTAGTGAAAAGCCATTCAAGGAAACCCTTTCTGATACAGAGTCACCCACCACAATGATTGTAAATGGCCGGTAGAATCATCAAGGTGGGCCTTCACCACTGCCGTGCTAAATGATAATGTGGCATTCCAGGGGAGGAGCTAATTCTAATTAGCCATGTGTTTTCCGTAGAAATGTCTGAGGGTAGGGATTTACACACCACAGTGATTCAAAGATTCACTCAGCTGCATAAAATAAAATGGCCAGTCATGTTAATTAACAGGATCAAAATGCCATATTTCCATTTTTTTCTTAAGTGAGAGACCAAGTTGCAGGTAAGTATGTGTATGTGTGTGGCAGTGTGTGAGTGTGTGTGTGTGTGTGTGTGTGTGTGTGTGTGTGTGTGTGTGTGTGTGTGTGTGTGTGTGTGTGTGTGTGTATGTGTATGTATGTGTGTGTGTGTGTGTGTGTGTGTGTGTGTGTGTGTGTGTGTGTGTGTGTGTGTGTGTATGTTTTTCAGACAACTTTATGAATGCAATAACTGTCAGTTGTCTTTGGCAGCTCAGCACATCTACTATGACCACTATGTTAATATAGGAAATAAGATCTACTGCTACACTCCTGCCCATGGTCCCTTCACTACCTCTTTACATACGGTACATAGTGTCTGCATTGCAATGCATCAACCGGTGCTTTCTCATTCTTCAGGGATTATGGACTATATGTGTAGCTGTTTAGGCAGGGATAGATCACACTGAAAGTTTTAATGAAACCTGCAGCCAGTGACCTATCATACAGCAGGTACTGGCTTTTGTGATATTTTCTGTTTAACCCTTGGCTGACTTATGTGCAGTGCATTGAGTGAGAGTAATTTGCATGATTTTGTGTGTGTGTGTGTGTGTGTGTGTGTGTGTGTGTGTGTGTGTGTGTGTGTGTGTGTGTGTGTGTGTGTGACTTTATGAATGCAATAGCTGTTAGTTGTCTTTGGCAGCTCAGCACATTTACTATGACCACTATGTTAATATAGGAAGTAAGATCTACTGCTACACTCCTGCCCCTGGTCTCTTCACTACCTCTCTACATATGGTACATAGCATCTGCATTGCAATGTATCAACAGGTGCTTCCTCATTCTTCAGGGATTATGGACTATATGTGTAGCTGTTTAGGCAGGGATAGATCACACTGAAAGTTTTAATGAAACCTGCAGCCAGTGACCTATCATACAGCAGGTACTGGCTTTTATGATATTTTCTGTTTAACCCTTGGCTGACATATGTGCAGTGCATTGAGTGAGAGTAATTTGCATGCTTCTGTGTGTGTGTGTGTGTGTGTGTGTGTGTGTGTGTGTGTGTGTGTGTGTGTGTGTGTGTGTGTGTGTGTGTGTATGTGTATACGTGTGGGATTCTTTTTGGCAATGAGATGCATGGGTCACCAGTGGTATTTATCACTAGAAAGTGCTGTTTAGCACTCGTGCTTAGCAGTAATTATCACTTTCTACAATCCATCTCATCTTAGTCAATTTCTCAAAAAAGTGGGATGTGGATAGGAAGTGTTACCCCAAGTCCCCCTATGAGGCAGTACAGCAGTAGCATCAGCATCATAATGTTATGACAATATAGACTGTGTTTTCTTTCCTCAAATAATAGATGTGTTCATGATTTTGTGTTCCTTTAACTATGGATGGTAATGTGCACTTTGTAGTTCCTTTATCTCCCAATAATTATTTGCATTGTTTCCATTGTGTCATATATATTTTTAAAAACAATGTCTTCAAGTTGTGTGCATATGACATTAGATCCTTTGGATGGACATTTAGTATAGTCTGCAAATGTGGAGTATGTGTTGTAACATCGTCTCTTGTCTGAGCACAGCTACATCCAGAACTGTGAACTGTAAGAGATCTATGTGTTCCTAGGCCTAGTCCTTCTCCAAGATTTCAGGTAATGATGAATTTTTCACATCTTTGGTAACTATAATCAGAAACTACAGGTCAACCAATTTTCTTCCATTCTTCAATCCATCCATTTATTGATCCATCACTCTAATTTCTCTGCACACTTCATCCATTTCATGGTTGTGGAGGATAACAGCCTATCCCAGCAAGCAAATGGGATAAGGTGTCAATCATCTCTGAATGGCCTTTAGTCCATTGCAAGGAATGCATACTCACACACTCACCTCATTCAAGGGCATACCCTTAGGATCACTAATCCACAGGCTACCAGTTCTGAAAAAAAAATGTGAAGAAACTGGAGATCACAACTGAAAAAGGTCATAAACACATGAAGAGCAGGCATTATCTTCACAGATGACGTCCCAAATGAGAGTCATACCAGAAAACCCAGCACTGTGAAGCAGCAAAGTTAACGACTGTACTAACTACATATTGGGCATTTGTTATTAAAAACTTAAAAATATTATTGAGTTTACACTCTCACAAATGCATGTTTTAGTTTATTTGTATGGATAGTACAGTATAATATTTTACTTAGTATACAATGGCTTCTACAAACTGCATATTTGATTTTATACTGTTATTCTGTTTTCAAAATTATACCGGTTCATAAGTGGATCATTTTTGAAATACAAAAAAAAATGTTAATATGGTTTATTTTATTTTCTATTAATCTGTGCCTATGTCTTAAGAGATATTTTAATTAAGGTATTTAAAAATAAAACTCGATAATTTGAAGTCTAACCGCTGCAGTTCCCACTGTTATCCCTTTCCATGAAGGTTTGAGGCCAAGACTAGGGATGTATTTGTAGTTACCAATTCATTCATCCAGGTTGTATTTGAAGAGTGAGAGAACTACTTTTTTTAATATGAAGGAGGAATCAGTTCTAGTGAAGGGGAATTATTTGAGTGAGGTATCTGTCACACCAACAGATTCAATTCATATTCTAGCAAAGGTTAAGGTGTTTAGTATGGGTGTTCAAGGTGTTGCCAGTTTGCTGAATATTATGGCGGTTGATCAGGATGAGTTCATTTAAAGCCTTAGAGGCTAGGCAGAAAATACCCCTAAGGAGTCTGTATGACTCTCAGGCACCCCACATAAGTAATGGAATTCAGTGGCTCAGTAGTTAGCAAGCTTAACTTTGATGCTGGCAGATTTGAAAGCTGTGAGTTCTAGACTCTCCACAGATGATTAGATTTATTTCCATTATTGACACTGCTCTACAGTATAAGAATAGTGCTAAATTCTTGAGTGCACTGTTCTTTGAAAGACATATTAAACTGAGATCCCATCTGCTTGAGTTTGTGGTAGCTAAAGGAGATGGAAAAGGCTCCACAAAACATTTCAAAAAGAGTAAAGGAAATTTTCACTAGTCAGTCCGAATGCCACCTCAGGTCTTCCCTGAAAAGAGGTTATTGGCCTATGGTTCTAATTTAGCCAACAAATGCTAAATAGAAGAAAATAAATGCATTTTGTTTATGAGGAAATGTTGGGGATCTTTCATGTTGGATCATCTGTCTGGATAAGATATATGTCAATAAAAGCACTGTATTCAATTATGAGTCTAATAGAGAGGAGTACAGTGTAAGAGAACATCCGTGGACATGGAGAGTATGCCATTAGTAATCAGCTGAGCTAAATACAAGGATATCCTAACAACTGTGTTTACCTGGTGGTGAAAGGAAACCCCATTGTCAACATACATTCTCAGGTATCTGACAGCCGTGTTTATTTTGAGAGGGTGATCATTTATGCGGTTGGAACAAGCGTGTTCCTATTTTTCAAAGAATATAATACAACATTTTTTGGCATTCAGCTGGAAACAATAGTTGTGACAATATTTGATTGTGCACGTTAGTCCTTCTTGTTGAATATGGGAGTCTGCAGGCGAGTTGATGAGGATTTTAGATGTCAGAGAAGTACATACCAAAAAGGAGCAATGGCAGTAGTAAGCCCTGGGTAACACTGGTTAATTTGCGTATATTTGTCAGTGAGACCATTTGCTATCTACTGGGTAACATAAGGCATTGCATTTAGTTTGCTATACTGATGTATGATGCCTTAGTGAAGAATGGTATCAAAAGCTTTTGCTAGGTCTAAGAAAGCTGTTTTGTAATGACTTCCCTTTGTCCAAGGTCACTAACATTTTCAAAGCAGTTAACCAGGTTAACTAGACAAGATATATCCCTCACAAACCCAAACTGATTGGGGTCATAGGGTCATGGGATTCTAGGCTGTGATTAGGGTCATGAGACTTTAGGCTGCCAATACCCATGTTTATGACACCTTTAATGATGAGTTCCATGGTATAACATACAAGAGTTCTGTGGCTTATGAGTCTATACCTAACAGAATCAGAGCTTGGGACTCTTGTGTAGGACAATAACCATCAGAGCTCCCCAAGCCTCAGGCCCAAAGCCAGACTGTGAAGTGGGTCAGTAAGGCAGTTTCATATTGTCAAGGAAGAACCATGGCAGATTGTTGAGCACCATTTAACTAGAATTTGCCCTACTGAGACAGAGATGTTTAAACTAAATTTGTCAGTGTTAATAGGTCAACCATGTCTACAGTAGCAGAGTAGGTAGTGCCATTATGTCTTCTCAGAACAATGATGGGTGCTGTTTCAAAGGTTTTTGACAGACATAATGAATGATTGGTGATTTTCTCTAACAGAGGAAGCAGTTTTGAATTCAGAACTAGCACTGGAAATTTTGATTTTGTTTCTAAACTATGTTTAATTTTTGGAGTTTAATTTAGATGTGGGATTTTCAGTTTGTTACTAAGGGAGAAAAGCTGTTTCTTTCTTTCTCCCTCTCTCTATTTCTCTCTCACTCTCTCACTTAGTGCAGAGCTTATTTACGCTACGATACAGCAAAAATGATTTATTCCTAAACTTGGCATTGTGTTTGTTATAGATTGGGGCTGATGTTTCAATGCAGATAATTAGGTGAGAATAGAAACTTCCATGAATGCAACAGTGGTTGTTGTTGGGTCATCAAGTGTGGGGGGGTGCAGCTCTTGAAATGTCTCAGGTGATCATATAGTTGAAGTAAATTTACCTTAGAGTAATCACTGAAGGCAGTGGGATTTGTATGTTTTAGGATGGCTTTTAATAATAAGGGACCTGCTTGGTGGCCAATTTATTCAGACGTAAACCAAAGATGTTTTTATAGGTGTCAGGCATAATGTTATATATGTAATTATCAGGTCAGACATATTTGATTCTCTCAGGAAGTCTGGCAAGTCTTAAGCATATTTTTTCTTCTGAAGTATTCCATGTAATAGATGGATAAGTGAAATACTAAAATACAGTATTGTTTGGTTTTGATAGTAAGGGACTCCAGCTTAATTTGATATGTTTCATGGGTTAAAGATAATTTAATCAGCCAGGAAGTGGTAATTGGTTTTATTAATATTAGTAGGCTTTGAGGTCATTATCTAGCTGTGTCAGTGTATCACTGATTACAGAAGCACTCTCAGTAGATGACCTGAATGTGTGATTATCTCTGAATTCCGGTAGGGAGAGTGTGCTATCCTTGTAATCAGATTAATGACTCCTGTTTATATCATTTTGTTGTCATTTGTGTTGCTGAATCCACCTGGCACTATCAAATTCAAGTCATGCCTGGGAAATATCTATCCTGGTTCAGTGCACCTACCTAATTATCAAACAATTTATAAAAGATATATTTTTTTCTCATTTTATGTTTTGTTGACCTTATTAGTCCTACACAATCTATGGATCATTTCTAGAGGAGACACAAAATGGTATTAATATTGACTAGGAGAAAGTTTGCTAGTATACTGGGGGAAATTCTTCTCTTTTCAAAGGAATCTTGGGGAACAGACTTCCTGTTGGGATGCTTAAGAGAATAATTTCAAGATAGCTGAGGGTACAACTATTACTATTGCTTTGTAGAGACTTGTTCTGATTTTAGGCCTGCAATAGCTGTGAATAATGATAAACTTATTGAGATGTCTTCCAGTGGACTGGATTTTGCTACTTTATTACATTTACTGGAAGGAAATCGACCCAAGGATGGAAAAGAAGATCCACAGGGTGATATTGTGATGAAATGTGAGGCTAGAGATGATAATGATGTTATTTTAGGAGATTCTTCTTTACTTTTTAACCAGTTCTGCTATTCTTTCTAGCTCAGTGAAGGTCTTGTCATCTGGTCTGGAGGATTTAATGTTGCAGTAAATGTAAGAAAATGACAGTGGTCTTTCTATATGGAGACAGTCTTATTTTCAGAAAATAATTGTTTCTAATAAGAAAATGTATGGGGCATGGCTGTTCCTTTCTCTTGGGTACTGCACAAAGCAGTGTAAAACAAAGTCCATTGGTTCATATAAAGCTTGATGGATATGGGGATCATGAGGCAATGTAGCAATTGCTTTATGTACACTGACAATCACCTAATTCTTCTACAGACAACACTCACTGCACCCGCAAAGGACCTCAAACATAGACCAACATATGCAGAGATGCTCACATGTAACTTACCCAAACATCAAAGACCTCTCAGGCACAGTCCTTAGAAATTCTACATGGACACAAACAAGAAAATTCCTATCACAACACATAAAGCCACAACTCATTGTGCCTCAGCTGCCAAGCCCATAAGGAGAAACACTTCACAACCCAGTATTCTGGTCATAGGAGACTGCATTGTAACACACTGATCTCACTCTTACCAGGCTGGATAAAGGGAAGATTACAGTTAATTGTCTGTCATGGGGCTAGGATTTACCAGGTAATGCAAGCAGTCAGGTCACTTACCCCTAAGTAGCAGTATGACTCAGTCATAGTACATGTGGTCAGGAATGACCTGAGATGTACCTCCATGGACTCTGTGAGGAAAGACATGACTGAGCTCTCAAGATGTGTGTCACAGGCAGGTATGAGCTTAGCATTGAGCAGCATTTTACTGTGTCAAGAGATAATGCCACAATACCAGAAAAAATACTGACTTTAGCAATTGGCTTAGCTACTGGTGTTATTCCAAAGGGGTACAATACTTGTCAGCCTGGAGGACATGGGTGACAGGCCAGAAGCTTTGCCCTAGTGATCAAACTACACCAACCATGGGTAAATCCTGATACACCCATCTAAAGTCATGAATTATTGTTTAATTATTACTTGCTTATTAGAAGCACTTTTTTACTTCAGTCTGCTTACAGTTTACTAATGTTTATATATGTGTGTATGCATGTATGTTTGTTTATTTACATTTGTTAACCTAAATAGTCTGACTGGTCAAAAATCCTTTTTCACCAGACACAGTGAGAAAAACTCCACTGTAATACAGTAATTGACAAAATATAAATTTCAAAAGTAACACACTACTGTATAAAGTAAAAGCATACAGAAGTTGACAAATATACATTGTTAGAGTCATATAGAATGGTAAAATGTAATAGGGATGATAGTAATACTTTGCATTTTCTAAAGAAAATAAGTAAATTCCATGCTGAACACGCTGTTAGCTGTATGGAATAAACAGTAATTGCATGAATGCTCTTTCAGTTACATAGCAATTAAATAAAGTTCTGACATGATACTACTAGGTAGAGAAGGACAATTTACAATATAAGTGTGGGGGGGTGAAAAAAGGTTGAAAAATACAAGGAGATGTAGAATGTTATGGACGGTATAAGATATGGGCCGGGATTCACTAATCCTCCGTGTAAGACTAAATAAGTCTTACACGAAAACTGCAGTCTAAGAGGAAGATGTCAGCGAACCATGCATATTAATGAGGGTGTGTTAACTCAACTATAAGGCTAACACGGAGTGTGCACGAGTGCAGGGTGCGTGTCGGACTGCCGAGCAGTCCAAAAATCCACACCCCTGCAAGTCCCTCAATCGGCAAATGTCAACTGACATGAGTGAGTCCGCTCAAATGTGTACATACCCAACACTACACTCCCCCACATTCTAAACCCCTGTACAATTATAAAATGTAAAACTTTTATTTATTTTTTTTATTATTCCTGATATAGCTGCCCGTATTTGCGCATGTTTGCACGGGTTTGCCCATTGCTTAGCTACAGTTAGCAGTTTAGAGATCGAAGAGGATAATAAGAAACTTATATGCAAATTAAGCCAAATAGTAATAGCATAGTGGTAGAGTCTTCGCACAAAGAGGAGGCATTCCCGGTTCGAGTCCCACCACTCCCCTTTCTATTTTCTGTAGGAAATCTGTATAGAAAAATAATTCCTGAAATTTATCTTTTAAATTTTAGTAGAAAGCAATGACATGGCCTATGTAGTAGTGAACGATATTTTATATATATATATATATATATATATATATATGAAGGCGAAATGGTTATGCATACTGATGAATGCATAAGTAACATAGCTTAAGCAATGTGAAGCACTGCTAAGCAAAGTTTACCAGTATTAAGCCCATTTAAGTATAATTGCTCATAGCTTAGCACTGCTTTAACTAGAGCAATGGCTTTGCGCAGAGCTGCGCATCGCACCAACTAGCGCAAACAAAACATGTTTGTGCGTAGCTACACACCACACTAACCAGTGCAATGTAGGGCAATGTGGAGCACCATAGAGCAACGTAGAGCAACATTGGGCAAAGTTGAGCAAAGTCAGCTAAACACAGCTACACCTCCTAGCCGGTCTGGACAGTAGTAAAATAAAAAGCAATGACAGGCCTCGAACCCGGGATACTGTGCACCATAATCACAGTACTGAACCACTAAGCCATGACAGCTTTTGATATGCATGCACTTTCAACACACACATACATATTAATGAAAGTTTACCCAGTGCTAAGCAGGTGTGCTTTCAGCTGAGATTTTCAAAACCGGCCAATCACAAATAAGTGTGGGAAATGAGGCATATTTAAGCCCCATAGGCGGGAATACTTGCCATAACTGGAGGCAGCATGGCTGGTGTTGGAGAGGGCTCTCGCTTTCGAGTGCAATGGTGGGGCATTGAGAAGTCAAAAATGATGGTTTGGCTCCTCGTCCATAATCATGATGACAGACTCCTGCAGGGCCAGTTCTAGGGCACTGAATACAAAGGAGAAGCCTGGAACCATCTAGCACATGATCTCACCAGTGCCACAGGCATCCCTTGGACTGGTGAGCAGGTCAGACACCACTACTCAGACCTGAAGAGATAGAAGGAGGACCGACTGAACCAGTGGATACAGGAGGCCCATGGGATGGAAAATGCCACACTACTGAGTTGATAGCCATGGAATGAAGTATGTAAGAATTGCTATTGTAGTCTATATTATGGATAGGTATATGTCTCAATATCACTTCATTTACTTCACAGCTGCAGGTGTCCGTGCTGAGAATCAGCAAGCCTATGCAGATAGGCTGCTAAGGCTGTTAGTTAGTAATTATTCTGCATGTATTGTTATATAAAATAAGTGAGAGAGCATGAAAAAGAGTGTTGTAACCCATTAATAAAGGTATAATACGTCTTGAATAAGTCTTCTGCATGCACTGTAATATCAAATAAATGAGAGAGCCTCTAGCAAAGTGTGTAATGTAATTAATAAAGGTATAATTCCTGGAGTGTGTCCATGTCACTTTCTTCAATATGTTGTACTCTTGCATTATAGAAATATTACTGTTGTATTAAGTGCTGTCACCCCATACTTGGGTAGGCTCATATAAAGTGGATGAAGGGAGTGCCAGTAGCTGTTAAACATATATACAATCCTCAACTGTTGGTTAATGGCTGACATGTACAGGTTAATCTGGCACATGAGTAGCTTGTTATTGTGTTCCCCAGAAATGTCAGTGTGCTGCTAGAAATGTAGGGGGCTGTTAAAATATAATTGATAATGTCACCTGAACACATCCAGATATGTAGATATATAAATATAAATAAAATATATAAATATGTAGCAGTAACATCTGTATCCTGGACAATCTGTATGTCAGATACAGGTCAGGTATATAAAGAACTAGCAAAACCCATTTCACAATTTAACGGACATTGCCTAGTGTAATAATACATGTAGGGGATATATACCTGCAGTCAATAGGAATGTAGTGTAAACTATAAGTACATATAAGTTGTTAATGGAGGTATTTTTTACACACTACTGTATGTGCATAAACAATGCAATTCCACGCGTCAATAGGTATGTCTAATCTCAAAACATTTGTTGGGACATATGTCCTATTGGTTCATACATTTCTGCATTTACTTTGATGCATGTGCCCTGTTCAAATACCACAATCTTGGTGGCCTGTTGCCATCAATCAAACCTGCATGCCGTTGGAATGTCGACTGTTGTTCTATATATGCATGTGTTATGCTTGCTGTTCAACTGTTGGAACTCTGGTGTATTGGGTTAATGAGAATACTACTGCATGCTGTTACAACTAATTTGGAATGCTGTTGGCTGTTAACAACCCATATTGTCATTAAATCCTCCTAAGCATAGAACGTATGGGAAGGCTGGTCCCAGCAGACCCACCTGTCCCACCTCAGCTGGCGATGGCTCCTGGCACCAGCAGGTCCGGTGCCCAGCCCGGGACCTCCTCCTCCATTGGCCCTGTGCCACCTTCGTGCAAACATGGCTGGAGGAGGGCCACCTATCACCTTTCTAACGGTCCAGGCTGTGGTGCGTAGGGAGATCGAGCGTTCAGTCGCTGATCCTCTAAGCCAGCTTGAGGCACGTGTGGCATGACTCATGGGTGAGCCTGCCCCTCCTACGCAGCCCCCAGCACAGCCATCCTCTGATCTGTGAATGTGCAGTGATGACTGCCCATGGGTGGGGATCTCAGTTCCACTGTTGCCATCTGTGGGCTCATGGGCTTGCGATTTCCAAACATCCTTCCCCATCACTGGTGATTACCCACCACATGTGTCATATTCTGACCCTGTATGCATCTTGTTTGTCTTGTCTGTTTACCTACCCAACCTACCTCTCCAAATATACCCACTTCCCCTACCCCACATTCCACTCTCACCTTAAAAAAAAGGGCAATCTGCTCCCAGAAAAAAATTACGCCCCATACATAGCTGCCTATTTTGCATACATGTCCACTGGACACATAAACTGATATTTAATTGGCAGTACAACATACTTTGTTGTCCTCACCCCTCTTTCAGGGGTGGAAGGTTTCATATTTCCCTCCAAATTTATTGCATATGCACAGCTGTTGCTGTTAAAGAAATGGGCAGCTATGGACCTTCCCTACACCCGTCCTGCACATCCCGAGCTGTTTTCTCCACTGTCTTTCACTCTTTGTGCCCCTTTTTCACCACTTTCCTATCTCCCCATTTTCTTTTCTTTCAAAGAAATGAGCGCGGGGGTTAGCGGGAGTAAGCAACTTTAAGCAGTAGTTAACAGGTTTGCGTGAGTGTGCGCTTGTCTGCGCTTAGCTAAGTATTGCTAAGCTTCGCGCAAACCCGCGCACACCCACTTACAACTGCTTAAAAGTGCCTTAGTCACCCTGCATGTGAGGGCCCTTGTTCTGCTCAGCAGCAAAATAAAACGCCTCTGTCAGTCTCAAACCCCAGACCTTAGACACACTAGACTGCATGAAGTACCACTAAGCCACAGTAGATATACAGCAGGTCATTGCTGAAATAGATACATCATGCATCAGAATGAGTGAATGTAAAGGAAAGATAGGAATGCCATAACACAAAACCTGTTCTGTGGAACTTTACCAGCAGTTGTTGTGGAATTGCATTACATGACTGTGATAACAGAACCAGCCATTCTAGCAGTAAATAATGCTACAGCAGCACTTTACAACCCCACACAGTATCATAGCAGGACAATCCCCACCCAAATGTACAAAATACCTGTGTGTTCAGGGTCCACCAAGG
The DNA here is from genome assembly GCF_019279795.1 of Protopterus annectens. Classification (NCBI taxonomy): domain Eukaryota; kingdom Metazoa; phylum Chordata; order Ceratodontiformes; family Protopteridae; genus Protopterus; species Protopterus annectens. The sequence goes on along the minus strand of NC_056731.1, from coordinate 1,690,139,477 downwards.
ATGTAGGTAGGCATACTCAGTACTGGAATTGTCCAGATTTCTTGAGCATCCTGTGCTAATGTCAACAATAAAAAAGCCGAAACTGCAGAAGTGAGTACATTAATATTCACAGTATAGCAGTTCACAAACAGTTCATGTGCCAAATGAATACATCTCAATAACTACTTATGTATGGCAGCTAATTGGATAAGTAGAAAAGAAACTACATACTTCCATGTATCTTGTGTTAGCATTTGTAAGGGTGAGTACAATTCTACACTGACAACTGTGTACTGGAAGTGGCAACATTCAGGTCTGAGTACAACATTTAAATCACTGGCTACACCCATAGCTTCAGATATAAGAAGTATACCAACCTTCTGACTTACACAACGGTGTCCACAGCAAACAACCATGGGCCCTACTTTGGAAAGCTGAAAGGGCTATGCCTACCTGACTTAGCAATTTATAGCATTGGGTTGCTATGACAGTGAGTACTGCAATCACCACACAGCAGGCTGCATGCAATTACCAAATGGTGGCCACCAATTGGTGCAGAGGCCATCACATGCACATGTGCAGATACCTATAAAAGCAGGCTGTACTTGCTGTCCACACATGCAATCATTCCATTGCTGTTACGGAGAGAGAGAGAGAGACAGACAGACAGACAGACAGACAGACAGACAAACAGACAGACAGTGACATCTAAATCAACATCAACAGCAACAGAAAAAAAAAGACACACGGAACTGAAAAATACATACACATAAAAAGGAAAGGTATGTAACAGATATGTATTTACTGGCATGTAGTAGATGTTTTTGAAGAGTACTCTACATACTTTGAATCATTCATATGTGGCAGCAGTACGTATCTATGCACAGATGCCCTGCATAACTACTGCCATGGACAAGTCAGTGTGTAGCTGTGTGCAGTGGGATATAACTGTGACATATGTAACTCAGCATTAAATGTCAAACATCTGATCCATGTTATCTGTGTTCTGTACAGTAGTGTGTACAATGGCTGTCTGGGGGAGTAGCGAATACAGCTATATAAACATGGATGTGACAGAGTAACAAATGCATGATAGTCATATTAACGTGTAGCTTAGCATTGGCAACTGCTGTACCAGGCTAGTATGCTAATCTAGCATTTGCAGCTGTATATACACCCTCTAATATTACTGTGTGCTCACATGTGACACCTGTTCATGTTGCAGCAAGGCCCAACAGGTCAGCCTTGAGGTCCATGGACTTACAACAGTGTGGACCCTGTGTATGTATGGCACACAAATACAGAGAGATCTTTCTGTGTCAGATATATTAGCATCTGTACATGTGTATAGAGCAAGGGACAAACTGCAACTGTTTGTGAAGGGTGGACATATATATGTTGGTGAATGTTGTTATGTGCATATTTCTATGTAGGTTGTAGTGTGTAGCAAACAAGACAGCATACAGTGCTGGTATATGACATCTGGCGGTTAAATGCTGTGGGTATGATTTGTCAGGTTTGCAGTGTTGCAGCCAGTGAGGCCTGCTAAAGCTACACGGGCTGAGAACACCTTCAATGCATTCCGCACAAGACTGTGCAATATTATTACATAACTGTATACCTCACAACCTTTGCATAATTGATATTCCCACCATGAAAGGTGGACTGTATATGTGCCTATATGTATATCTATATGTACACCAATGGATGTTTATATGTATGTGTGTGTGTATATATATATATATATATATATATATATATATATATATATATATATATATATATATATATATATATATATATATATATATATATATATATATATATATATATATATATATATATATATATATATATATATATATATATATATATATATCTATATATATATATATATATATATATATATATATATATATATATAGAGAGAGAGAGAGAGAGAGACAGGGTCATAGTTACTGCGACAGATGCCTGGTGACAAAGCCATGGACTCAAGCTCAGTGTTGAAACTGCATTGGCATCCCTTCCGGCAAAAACTCTGTACCCATGAACTACCACATAGGTGGTAGTCTACTTAACACCGAAAGTGTGATAAGAGACCATGGGACACAGGTGGACAGTAGTCTCCCCTGTGATAATCACAGTGCCACACTAGTCATGTAATCTGTCTACGTGGCACACCTCATCACATAAGGTGTGTCATCCAGGGAAATACAGGTCAGTGTTCCCCTCTACTCATCACTCATAAAACCCATTATAGAGTACAATGCCCCATTTGGTATGTACCTCACAAGACATCTGCAGCAACTGGAAAGGCCACAGACATACCACACAAAGAGTAGTACTGGTCTCAAACAGATGCCCTATGCAGACCGTCCCACAAAACCACAGCTAGACTGTGTCACATACCGCCTACCCAGAGGTGATCTCTGCCTAACATACAAAGTTATGTCAAACCCATAGCTGTTGGACATGCTCCATGTAAACAGATCACAATCCCTATGAGCTACACGCTCTAGGGACCTAAACCTTGCCACCTCAATAAACAGAACATGCTTGAGGGATAGATTCCTACCTCAGAGACATCCCATACTCTGGAACAAACCACCTATCAATAGCAAACAAAGCTCCTCATTAGCAGTCATCATGAATAATCCTGATGATTGGATGGGAGATAGGAAATACACCCCGGGAATCACCTCTGTGGCTCTGCTTGACAGGGACACATGAATTTAAATTACATGTGTGTCAAAGGCCAGGGTAGCGTATGGTTAGACTTCTATAGACCCTAGGGCCAATAGCCTATTACCTACCTATGAACCGATACACACCCACATGTACTTGTTGCAATAATTGTTATGTGAGGTTGACTGAGTGTGATGGTGAATGTGTTGGTGAATGTGTCAAAGTTCTGTATATGTGTGATAGCTTAGTGGGAAACTGTTTCTGTCATAGTATTTTGTGTCCTAGCTCTGATCCCAGCAAAAGATGTGTATGCTATTGCTAGGCAGAAAAAGCAGTATGGCATATGGTCTGACGTAGTCCCTTGTTGTCGACTGGGGTGTGCCATTGTAGGCTAAAGCAGTACATGTATTCTTATTGATTGGTACTGCTGGTGAATCCAAATCCCGTATGACCTGTAGTACTACCTGAAGCTGTAGGCCTAAACAGCACAGTATGGTGTATGTCCACATTGCTTGGAACCACTGTTTTGTGTGTTCCCTGTAGCCCTCACAGATTACATACCTCAGGCATAAGGTTTTGTAAGTACTGACACACAGTACTGTATGGTACACAGGTAAAGCTCATCTGGGTTGCCATACCTTTGTGTCTTGTATGTATGTCTGATGTGTGTGTGGGTATGCTTGTAACATGCCCTCAGTCATATGTGTGTTACAGGATATAAGTGCATATCTAGCAACATGTATAGTCTAGTACAGCAGTATGCCACCTATATTAATGAATGTGCACATATGTTAGGCAGGGGTTTGCCATCAACAACTAGTGTGGTATACTAGTAATACTGTAAATGGACTTTACAATCATTGCAATGGATGACATATTTCTTTATGCTTTAGCTTGATATATACCACCTGTGGCTAGGTGGTGCATTGTGTCGCATACAGTGTGCTATGTACTGTTGTATAGTCTTACATACTGGTTTCTCTTTGTTGCTGTGCAGAACATGGTTTTATATACAAAGCATGCCAGGCACTGTCAGGCAGTTGTGGGTTGAGCACTGATATGTGGTATTGAAAGTGTGTATCCTCTGACAGCCAATAGGTTGCTATATATGTCAGTTCAGTGATATATGTACTTTAGAATGTTAAGTGTGCCACATGACTTGCTCACACATATTGTTTCATTGTCTTCCAGGGTCATGGCTCACCATTGCAACCCTACCTATAGCCTAGCAGAGGATGAACAAATAACAACCAACCTGGTTCAGCACTACACCCTGCTGTTCTCAAGAACCAGCCAGGACCAGCATGAGCGGACTGCACTGTGGCAAGATGTTGTCCGTAGGGTAAATGACACAGGCATGCATAACCGGACCTATGAGCAGGTATGCCATCACTGCAGTGATTTACTTAGACATGTCCAGCAGCGTGAGTCTGATGTCCGTAGACAACAGCTTGCCACAGGTGGTGGGGCAGCCATCCATCCCCCCCTCACCAGAGTGGAGGAGCTTCTCCTGAGCCTGGTGGCTCCTGGCCAACAACAACAACAGCAAACATGTATCATCATGGAGGGAATTGACATGGAGCATGCAGGTAACATGGCATATCTGTAGACTACTGTTACCTCTATTGGTAGATCGTGCATATGTGAGATGTGTACTGTGTAGTTAGAAGATGTGGAGCCTGGTGTTGTGCAATACTGATAATTTGGAACATAATCTGTAGGCCTGTGACTGTCAACCATTGTACTACTGTAGGATTGCAAACCCTCAGTAGCAATGCCACAGTTGTTGTCACTGACACACTGTCTCATATCCTTGTAGGTCCCTCTGGTGTGACAGCAAGGCAGCAGACCCATGCTGGTGAGTGGGTTCTACATTTAATATTGCAAATTAAATGTGGATGTCATAGGTGAAGGGTAGGCCACGTACACGTAACACATCTATGCATAATACATGCTGTGCATGTTTGCTGTGAGACTATGCACATCTCAGTAACGTGAGTAGCTGCCTCAAACACATGCAATACATAGAGCATCCCACACAATTGTGGCAACACTGTAGTAGACATTGGATAGGCAGAGTCGATACACATGCACACAACATACACAACTTTGTCATATGTAGTACACGTTAATATGCTCCACATGGCGTATTCAGACACCCACTGTAAGGTCACACTCCAGTATCCCAAATGTCATCCACACAGCACACATAATATACCTGAGGGGTAGAGGCCTATCATGGGGCTGTGCGACACTCTTCAACACATAACACATTCATGTTAGGCAATGCTCCCTACTGGGCACCTTACAAACCCATGTAACAACTGGCTGTGAAATGATGACTGTAGCCATGGTACTGCAGTTCAGGTACAGCATGCTAGGTGCCGGTCTGGCACACATTAGTAGCCTTGAGTGACTACTTGATGCTGCATGATGATGGCTCATGGTACTACACCCCATCCAGTTACAGTAACCACAGTACTACACATGGCATTCATTGCTATGCACCTCAATGTTGTGTGTGTGCAAACATATGCACCTATACACAATATGCATAGCAATCACCATTTGTACAAAGTGACACATATATGTCTTGTAATGCTACTGAGTGTATAGGTCACATGACACACATTGGGTATGTGTGATGTTTAATGTTTCAGTTGTGTTGTAGCATGCCATGTCATGGCTGGGACTGGCATGTCCACAATATGTTCTACACTCACCATAACCACTGTACAATGGCTATGTTGAACAATGGTATTCCATCGGGTATACATGCACCATTCATCCTGTGTGTATACATAGCATGCATGTGCTAAACCTGTGTCTACAATTATCTGCTAAAGACACAGACGCTCTAATCAGAAATGGATATCTATGTGACACAGATACACATCCAGCCATGGTATGTATACCTGTGAGTGATGGTGCACAGGACATTGCAGAGCTTTTAATACTTGCACAGCAATGTTGTGTCCATGTACACATTACGTTCCAGGGTGAGACCAATCACTGAACAACAACACACATGCATCAAAGCCATGTATACTGTTATTAACAAGGGCTGTCTACACTCACACTGCATGCTGTTGAGCAACACATGTCCTGCATGCTGACACTTTTGATATGACAGTTTGGCTTGTGATACTGTACCCCACCATCAACCGCTATTGAGTATGTTTGGATTGCTGGTGGTGTGTGTGTGTGTGTGTGTGTGTGTGTGTGTGTGTGTGTGTGTGTGTGTGTGTGTGTGTGTGTGTGTGTGTCTGCTTTAGTGAGGAGTGTATTTATGTGCATGTGTGCATGTATTCTGACATCATGTACAGGTCGTAAAGTGTGTTTCCTGTCTTCCTCTCACTGGTGCTGAGGTTGGGCTGGTTCACTGAAGCAGGGAACCTGATGTCACTGAGCCAAATAGTGATAATGAGGATAGGTGTGTTGAGGCACAGGCATGTTTGCCAGAGTCTGTCATTGGGTCACCAATCGACAGTACACAAGTGTCCACCCCATCCATGCACACAGTCATACTGCCAATACATCCATCACCAATGCCCTTAGCTGAGGGACAGTGTACAGTCGGCATTGGCCAGGACAGTGTGGTATCTATGGCACATGCATCCCGACACAGCAGCCATACCCAGATGTCTGGAACGGTACCACATAGGCAGATGTCCAGGCGTTCTAGTCAGAGCACTGCTGCTCATCATGCCCCTGGCAGATGTGCCACAGGTCTTACAACCTCACTCATGTTACAGGCTGTCATGGAGGCACAGTCACATATGGAATGGTACACCAGACAGAGACTAAGGGCACAGAGGGCACATAACACTGCTGTAATTGACAGTATCGGTGACCTAGCAGGTGCCATCCATAATTACACTGAGGTCACTGATAGATGTTGGGGTGAGACATTAGATGTCCCCCACAATGTCATGTCCATGTGTCAGGACAGTGTGGGATAGTTGAGACGTCGATGTGGATGCATACCAGCAACATCAGCAGCTGGCAGTCGCCAGGGACGTCCCTCAAGTCACAGCCGCTCCCGTAGTGCCAGTACCAGCCCCAGCAATGTTGGAGGTGGGCTGTCCATAGACCATCCTAGAAGACTATGTGCACGTGGCTCTGGACAATCCCAGCAGGGTCCTGGGTCCAGTGTACATCTGTCCACATCTGAGGAAAGTACCCAGTCTGGCTTAGTACCTCATACTGTCAGTAGCATACCTGCCAGGCCAGAGACGGTGATCTGTAAAGCCTGGCAGGTACAGTCTGTGGCTGTCCCACAAATCCTTGTATATGGCAGCCACATGGTGGAACTGTGTGCATGCAGACACGCACACACACACACATAAACCAGACACCTAAGGCTAACACATACTCGCACACATTACATCAACATTGGCCCACACACACACACACACACACACACACACACACACACACACACACACACACACACACACACACACACACACACATGTCGATTGTATGGCTCAATGTAGGCCTCTGGCAAACCAACAACACACCCTTTGCATATGATGAAACCTGTGCCACCTCCTGTCATCTGTAACATTGATGCAGGAACAGGCTACCATGGTGCTGATGCACAGGGTGACTTTATAGCTGTATAGCAATGTTAGCATGTTGTCAGCAGTAAAGTGTTATGATATCCTTGAAGGTGTAGCTGAGCAGGCATGATGCATTAAAGCTATGATTGTCAATGTAGTATTGTTTACACCAGTGTTAGTTCCAATAGTGTATTGTCCGCCCATGTGGCACTTGGCTGATGTGTGTAGTATTGGCAGCATGTGTTAGAGAGTGGACAGTACATGTGGGATGTGTGTAGCACAGATTTGCAGGTGTACATTTGCAAACATGCTGGAGGTGCACTGTCTGCATGTGCGTGCATTGTGGACACATGGGCAGGGTGATATGCCCTGTATTACACAGTAACACTCCATAGTTTCTGTTGGTGGCCAGTATGCATTGTACTACACATATTGTGGAACTTGAGTACACGTGTGTATGACATGGTTTGACACTGTGCTGTGGGTGATACTGTATACTATACATAACCTCAACAGCCTGACCGTAAACAATCTTTAGATGATGTCTTGACAACTGACACACAGATGTAGGACACACAGTAACATTTGGATCCTTCAGGTACTATACTATGCCAGTAACCAGTGGTATTCACCTGCACCCATTCCTGAGACCACTCCTGTTTGGCATATAGCTCTCTTAGGTACAAGCAATCACAGTAGGGATATGTCCTTCCACATCTGGAAATGCATACTGTGGCCTATAATGCATTCTCCAGATGACACACACATCCTCCACAAGGGTATCATACAGACAAATACCTGTTGTCAAACCCATGCTGTAAAGCTATAAGCCAACTAAAGCATAGTCATCCACTTTTACAAAACAAAATATCCCCACAGTACCACATAGGTAGAAGCCACCAACATGTTGAACAGGTACTGATGTGTACATGCAGCCAAGTGTTACGTCATGTCTCCTTTGGTAATCACAAATCCCTCGGTGGATCACATAAGCAATAAGGGGTCTGCATGCATATCCACAAAGGTTGTTGTACATCTATAATGAATAGCCATCATTGACAGACTTTGCTGCATTTGAACAGGTCTGAAATATACCTCAGCCATAAACCCTCACTCACACTATTCAATAGAAACTGTAATGAGTGTGTGTGACACGGATGACCTAGGCCAGGGATCACTGCAGTGACTGGGCTTGTCACAAGCATACAGATGTGACCTAAGGTCTGGAAAGTGGCAGGACACTCTGGCAAAGATGACAGATGTGTTCATAGAGAAAGCAGGGTTCCCACCTATGAAATATTTGAGGTCACATGTACGTATATGTATTTGCCACACAGCTACCTGACATGTGCAATGCACATACTGTTGTCATACTGATATGTCATACAGTAGTAAAAGCAAAACCCACAACACATTGACCAACAGTGTCACACACATAGAGCACACACACACACACACACACACACACACTCACCAAGTGCAGGATTCAAACCCCTACCTAACTACTGTATGATAATAGAGCAGTACACATTAACATGACGTGCTATACACATTACTGGAAGTTTTCCTTTCCACAGGTATATTTGTAGGATGGTGACATCATCAGACTTGACAAAGATAAGTATACCACTTTTAAGTTGTTTTGCTACTCTCCAAAAATGTTGCACTTCTCCAAGGAGATCACGCACAAACACACAGTTGTTAAGTGCAGGACTCAAACCCCTAACTAACTACTTTATGATACTAGAGAAGTACGCATTAACATAATGCACTATACACATTACTAGAAGTTTTCCTTTCCACAGATATATTTGTAGGATGATGACATCATCAGACTTGACAAAGATAAGTATACCACTTTTAACGTGTTTTAGTAGTCTCCAAAAAGGTTGCTCCTCTCAAAGGAAATCACCCACAAACAGTTGTCAAGTGTAGGATTCAAACCCCTACCTAACTACTTTATGATACTAGAGAAGTACACAATTTACACAACGCACTATACACATTACTGTGAGCTCTCCTTTCTACAGGTATATTTGTAGAATGGTGACATCATCAAGACGACAAAGTGGGTTACATTAGGTAACATTAGATGTGCTACATAGAAGGAATTTCTAAACACTATGGTAATGTGATCATCAAAGGAGAGTTTACTATCTCCCTGGGTCTCCAGGGCCATAATTACTTTCTCCGTACATACTGGATTACCACCTATGTGGTAATTTGTGTGCACCTTGTTTTATCCAAAGGGGATGACTATGCATTCTTTGGCATTCTGCTTGAGGGCATTGTTTTGACACCAGGTATCTGTCTCTGTAAGACCCTTCTGGAGGATGTCTGTGTCAGCCGTAGAGTCAATTATGGACCACAGTTAGCAGTCATCTGCAAATCTGTTCAGCCGTACTCCTCCCATGCTTGCCTGTACCTCTGAGTAGTATCTACTGAACAGGTGGTGTCCCAGGACCAAGACCTGTGGGATGCCATTTGTGACTGGTTTATAGTCGGACATGGCAACCGCAACTTTGAACTTGTGTGTTTGATCTGTGAGCCAGTTGCCCACCCATCCTGTGACATAGCTGTTAATGTTCAAGCTGGTAAGCTTGTCCATGATGACAGAGTGGGGACTGGTGTCAAAAGTCCTTAGTGAGGTCCAGGTGGGCTGTGTGGACTACTTTCACCTCCATCTATGTCCTTGGTAACTGTTTCAAATTAGTCAACTAGGTTTAGGAGGCAGGATCTGCCTTTAACAAAGCCAAGTTGGGTAGAGTCCTGTGTCTGAAGGTCCCCAATGTCTCTGTTTATGGGTTCCATGATAATTTTCTCCATAGCTTTGCAGACCAGGCTGAGTAGACCTATAGGGCAATGGTTTCCAAGTTCTGTTGTGGCACCCCCTTTGTGGAGCTGGATGACTGTTGGTGTATGCCATTCTTTGGGTACATAGCCTGTGGTAAGGTTGAGTCTAGACAGTGAATGTAGGTGAGGGTGTAGTTCCTTTTGGGGCTGGTGTAAGACGCAGCCTGGAACACCATCCTGTCCCATTGATGCTGTGTTCTTAGCTTTGGAGAGGGCTGTCTTTGCCTGCATGTCCATGAAGTCTGGAGCTCTGCATTCTTCTAGGATGGACACAGGCCCTTTTGGGGGTGATGGCGGTGGAGTTTGCACTGAATCTGTCCCCCAGGATGTGGGCAATGTAAGTTGGTTCAGTGTATTTCTTGCCATTTGTCAGTAGCTGATAGCATATTTGGAAGTTGCCACCTAAATGTTTGGTATAGCTAATGAAGGCTTTGTGGTTGTTATTCTTACATTCCTTGGCAATTTGTCTTTAGAAACTGGCCTTGGATTATTTTATGAGCGATCATTGTGTCTTCCTAATAATGATCAGTGATGCCTTTCCTTTTGTGAAGTTTGCTCTATCATGTGTTCATTTCCTCCTTCTGTTGTATAGCTTTTTTATGGCTGACGACCACCAGATTGGTTTCTTATTTTCGGAGGAGTGCATCTTGGTTTTATTTGGCATGTCTCAATCCCTGCATCCCTGTAGATGCTCATAGAATGCACTTGTAAATGATTCGGCAGATTGTATAGCATTATCCTATAACATGGGGGCTTTGGGACTTTCCACTTTGGTCTTGGGAAGTGTGCAGTTTGCTTTTGAAAATGTCTTCACAGTGGTTTCCTTGACTGGGAGGGGGCAGGATGTGGATGTCCAGTGTGACTACTTTATGATCTGATATTACCAGCGAGGGGTTTATCTCTGTCGTGGAATACTGGTACCCCATGTTGGTGATGATCAGGTCCAATATGTTGTCACCTCTAGTGGGTGTGGTGATCAGCTATTCCAGGGTGTTTGAGTTTTTAAACACCAGGAAACATTGGGCAAAGAACGTTGTACACAAGTAATTCTCCCACTCAATGCTTGGGTAGTTGTAATCTCCTCATATAATGGTGTTTGATAGGACCTTTATATTTTCCACTGTTCTCAGGAATACTGAGTGAGGTTCCTGAGACAAGGTAGGTGATCTGTAGCAGGCTACAATCTGATAAGCAGCTTTGCCCAATGTTAGTTGCACTTGCATGGTCTCCAAGGCCTCATGCTGTGCCACTAACCTGAAGGTGTGGTTATCCATAAGGTAAATGGATACACCCCTTCCTTTTGTATTTCACTCATGGTTTTGGGGCCGAAAATCAGAGGAATTGTGAGTGTTTTACATGGAGCATGTCCAACAGCTCTGTGTTTCACATAGCTTTGTATGTTAGGCAGAGATCAGCTCTGACTAGGTGATATGCAAGAGAGTACAACTGGAGCATTTTGAGATGGTCTGTGTATGGCATGTATTCCAGGCTGCTAATGCTCCTTGTGAGGTATTGCTGCAGGCTTTCCAGTTGTTGTACATGTCTTGTGAGGTACATAGCAAAAGGGGTGTTGTACTCCATTATGGATCTAGTGAGTGATGAGTAGAGGGGAACAATGTCCTCTTCTATTCTGCATGAGACACCTTTTGTGATGAGGTGTGCCACATAGAAGGATTTCCTGACTACTGTGGGGATGTGATTATCACAGGTGTGTCCACTGTCCACCTGTGACCCAAGGTCTCTTATCACACTTTCAGTGTTAAGTATACTACCGCCTATGTTATAGTTCATGGCTACAGAGTTTTTACCAAAGGGGATGACAATGCACTTTTTGGCATTGAGCTTGAGCCCATGGCTTTGACACCAGCCATCTGTCTCAGTGAGGGCTTTTTGTAGGATGTCCACATCTTTAGTATTTACAATTCTGGCTCCTAGCTTGCAGTCATCTGGAAACTTCATTAGCCACAGATCTTCCATGTTAAAGTTTACTTCAGGGAAGTAGATACAAAACAGGACAGGACCCAGGACTGGGCCCTGTGATACTGCACTCGTCACTGGTCCAAAGTCATACTTTGAGTCTGCTACTTTCACAGTGTGTGTTCTGTCAGTAAGCCAGTTGGCAACCCATCTTGTGACATAGCAATTTATACCTAGTTTAGTGGGTTTATGTATAATTCCAGAGTGTGAGATGGTGTTGAAGGCCGTGGCAAGATTTACATAGGCTGTGCGAAACACCTTACCCTTGTCTACAGTTCTGGTGGCTGCTTCAATCTCATTTATCAGGTTTAGGAGACATGATCTGCATTTTACAAACCCAGCATGGTTGTGGTCGAGAGTTTGGAGATTAGCAATGTCTTTTTTTATAAGTTGTATGATACATTCCATGGCCTTGCAGAGAAGGCTCATCAGGCTAATGTGGCGCTAGTTCCTGGGGTCCGTGGTGTCTCCACCCTTGTGTAGTGGGATAACCATCGCTGTGCACCATTCAGCAGGCACAAAGCCTGAGGTGAGGCTATGACTGAATATGGTACATTGATGTGGTGCCTGTTCGTTCTGTAGTTTGTGTAGAATACAGCTTGGGAAGTTATCTGGTCCCATGGATGATGTGATACTGGCTTTGGAGAGTGTTTTTTACATGTGCAGCCGTGATGACAGCAACTTTGCAGTCTTCCATTATAGAGATGTGCTCTTTCATGGATGAGAGGGGGTTAAGGTTAATACTGATTCTATCTGCCAGGATGTTGGCAATATCAGTTGGGTCTATATATTTAGTGCCATTGAGCTGTAACTCAGAGCAGATCTGAGTGTTGCCATGACATGGACCTGTCTGTTGGCAGAGATCTCCTGAGTAGACAGTATGCAAAAGAGTACAGATTGAGTTAAATTCAGTCTTGTTGCATGAGGCAACTGTTTGAGGCCAGTAATCCTCCTGTTGAGGTACTTCCTTTGTCTTTCCAGCTGCTGGAGGTGCCTAGCCAGATTCATTGCAGGTGTTTTGTGGTACTCTTTGATGGGTCTGATGACTGATGAGTTGAGGGAACCTCCTTTGACCTACATGCAAAGACCTTGGCAGTTTGTGGGAACACATAGCATGATTTTCTGACCACTTTGTGAATGTGTTTCTGGAAGTACAGATGAATATCCATATTTGTCCATAGATTCCTTATTATCACCTCCATATTTAGGGTGTTGGCACCTATGTGGTATTTGTATGACTGTATCTCGAGGACATACATTTGACACCACATCTGTCTGACTGAGACCCCTTTTAAGGATGTCGCTGTTGTCCCAAACATCGATTATGACAACTTTTTGTCAGTCATCCACAAACTTTGCTAAACATAGCCCTCGTGTGTTTGACTGCATTTCTGAAAAGTATACACCAGACAGGAGGGGTTCCAAGACTGAGCCATGGGGGACAGCAGTTGTTACCAGCTTGTACAGGAGACCACAATTCTTACCTTGTGTGATCTATCTGTGCCCCAGTTGGAAATCCATCAGATGACAGACATATTTATGTACAGGTTGTTGATTTTGAGGATACGACATGTGTCTGGGATGTTGGCCAAGGGCTTTTCAAGGTCTATGTGGGATGTGTGTAGCTCATTTCATTGATGTATGTCCTGGGTGACTGCCTTGTAAACAGTCTAGCAGGTTTGGGAACCATGATCTGCCTATGACCAACCCGTAATTGGTAGGGTTGGGTGTTTGTAGGCTCCCAATAGCTCTGTTTATGAGTTCCATCATGATGTACTCCATGGCATTGCAGATCAGGCTTAATAGGTTTATAAAACAATAGTTCCCATGTTCTGTTGTTCACCAGCACTTGTGGTGTGTGTCAAATGTTGCTGTAACACATTCAATAGTTTCATATCCTGTACAGAACGTGAATCTCAACAGACTGTTCAGGTGCAGGCTCTCTTTGTTCTGGTGTTCACTTATGACACAGCTAGGGAAACAATGTAATCCCATAGAAGCCGTGTTTTCAGGTTTGGAAGGAGCTGTTTACCCATTATATATGTGATATCTGTGCTTTCACAGTCTCCAGGTATTATGATAGGGCCTTTTGTCAGTGAGAGGGTGGTATGTATGTATGGGCCTGTCTGACAGGATGTTGACAATGTCAGTCATTTACAGTTTGCACTGACTCAGGACATATATGAGTGTACATTGCTATTTATGACATAGCGGAAGGAAGCGTCATGGTTCTCTATGGACACCTTCACAGATTCTTTTGCCAGAACATGGACTGGATAATATTTGGAGTGCACATTGTTTGTTGATGATACTGATTGCAGGTTTATTGATCTTCTTTGCTTTTTCATTTTCTGTGAACAACTTAAGTACTTGTGGTACATAGTTTGATTATGACAGGGTTCCAATATATTATATGTGTCTGTTTTCATATAACTGTGTGCACAAGGCAAGATTGGTGAATAGTGACAGGTTTCTGGGGTGAAACATGCAACTGCCAGATATGTGTGGCCCACTGCTGTATTCAGACATGGCCTGTGTGTGTGAGCATGCCCAGTATGACCTTTCAGTGTGTTGCTGAATGAAATCCACTACATTTGTTGAAGTGTGTGAGCACGCCCGGTATACACATTTATACTATATGTGTGTGGAAAATCAAGTTGTATTTTCACTGCAGGGCTCACCTTTGTGTCATAACTCAACAGGGATCATGCTGTGCCTGTAGGGCTTTCGTGAGACACTTTGCATAGACTTATCAACATTTCTACATACAGGGGGGACAGCTATTCTTTGTACATTTCTACCCAGGGGCACACCTGATTGTTACTGTGGGTGTACATAGGATGAGGGGTTCATCTGACACTTATACACATTTGCTAGGCCTGCACTGCTAATGTAATGTACACCATTTCAGTCTGTACTGTTGCCTATCGTATTGGCTTGAGGCATACTACTGTACTATGGGTCTTAGCATCCAATGTCACGTATATTAGATTGCAACTTCATAGCCTACCCAACCCACATCACACCACCTCGCCTGCTGTTCTCTGTCTGCATAGGCCTGTGGGGGAGGTTACCCATATGCCTCTTTAGGGTCACGATACAGCATTTATTTGTGTTTGCATTAGTGTACAATTGTCCTGCTTTGTCTGTGCCAGTGTAATGCTGTCATGGCTTAGTGGTTCAGTACTGTGACTATAGTGCACAGTATCCTGGGTTCGAGCCCTGTCACTGCTTTTTATTTTCATGCTGGGCAGACCAGACTGCTTAAGGAACAGTACAGCAAATATGAGCATGTTTACCTGACTTTGCTCAACTTTGCCCGACCTTGCCCAACATTGCTCAACATTGCCCGACGTTGCGCTAGTTAGGGCGGGCAATATTGTTTACATATACAAAATAGTGGTAAAAGCTGCTTAGCACTGCTTTATATTGCTTAAAACATGGCAATCAAGCCTCAGGTGGTGCTGCAGGGCTGCTTATGTTGGATGCACATAGTACACTCCCTATACGTGTTTGAAAACAGGTAGTGTCAAGTTAGGCATCCCTTTTATTTTATGTGCATGTCAGAAAGAGGTATCATTTCCAGGGTTCCTACTGAGCCAGTATATGTGCTATGCGTTGCCTCTTTGCCAAGGCCAAGGCATACTGGGCATGCCTCCTTCTGCCTACTGGGGCAGGCTCAGGTTGTTCCTCCTCACAGTCACGCTGTGCCTGTGATGGCCTTGGCAATGGTGGGGGGCTGTTTGGACCTGCCCCATGCAGTTCCTGCTGCAGCTGTTTTCGCAGGATCATATTGTGTAGCATGGCACATACCATGACAATTTGGGTACATGTAGTTGGTGAGTACTGCAAGGCTCCACCAGATGTGTCCAGGCTCCAGAACCATGACTTGAGCATCCCAAGCACATGCTCAATTACATTTTGTGTTTGTGCGTGTGCCTCATTATGGAGTTCTTGTTCAGGTATGTGTGCATTTCTGATGGGTGTCATTAGCCACGGCTCCAGTGTGTATCCAGCATCCCCCACTAGGTGACCATCAGGGATGTCCCAATTGGCAAATGTCTGGTACAGCTGTGTCAGATGCCAGATATGGGAATCGTGGTAGCTTCCAGGGCAGCCAGCCCACAAATTCAGTATTATGCCCTGGGCATCGCACACGATCTGGCAGTTGATGGAGGGGAAGTCTTTGCAGTTGATGTAGGCCCTACCCTGCTCACTGGCTGGTGCTTAGATGTGTATGTGCTTGCAGTCAATTGCACCCACTACCTCAGGGTATTCTGCTATTTGCTGGAAGAGATGAATATTGCTGGCCAATGCCTCACGGGAATTGGGGAAATATATATGATCACCGACATGTGCTGACATGGCATTCAGGAACTGGTGCAGTACCCTGGATGCTGATGCCTGTGAAATCCCCATCATATCACCAGTTGGTCTCTGGAAGGTACCTGTTGCTAGTATTCTTAGGCCAACACATACCTTGGTTTCCACTGGGATGGGTTCCTCTCTGTTGGTTCTGTGCATGAGGCATGGCCTGCACAGCTCAACAATTTGCTGCAGGAGGTCTCTGTCCACTCTATAACGCTCCACTATCTCCAGCTCATGTAGCCCCTGGTAGGTTACCCTAGATCTGTACACTCTTCTCCGTCTCCTCACTGTGGGTTGCTCAGCAGCATTCACAATGGAACCACCCTCAGCATCTTGCACATGTTGCCTTATAATAGCAATGTCAGCCCCTAACATTTTTTGTCTGAGTGAAGCTTTTTAAGTTTTCACTCTTTTGGGCTGGGCTGGGCTAGTGTACTGCCTGTGTATTTGGCTGATTCTGATTGATTTCACCTGGCAGCTCTGCTAGTTCTCCTTGGTTAACTTCCTACTACTTCTTTTCCTTCCTTTTCCCTTTCTGTTTCCACAGGGGGCAGCGCCGTGCAAACAAGTGCAAACACGTGCATATGAGTGCACACGCGCACGCACAGGATTACACAGGCTTAGGCGGGTGCACACGTGTGCACACAGGCTTAGACGGGTTTACAGACGCGCACACGGTGTAAGCACGTTTGCAAAAAAATTCAGTGATATCCACGGCGTACACCTTCAGTTTCTGGGTTTCAGTTAAGACAACTGTAGACATGCCTCTTCCAATCCTGAGTAACTCACAGCAAACACAAGCCACTCTGCTCCAATGAGCTTACAGTTTTTCATACATACCCCCTCATGATGTCACCTATCTTCTACTCTACTACTCCCCTACTCCTACACTTAAACTCTATACGATCTGAAGAAGAACTATTCGAAAGTGCTTATCGTTGGACAAGGGACTTAATTTTTATTTTTGTTCTTATTTTGTTTTATTTCATTCTTTTCATTAAATTCTGGATTTTAACAGAACTTTTATTACTGGATTGCACAGACAGTTTATTTGCTTTTCAGCACAGTGTTAAGACTGGGTGAACCAGCTGTCTTTTGGTTTGTGTGACACTTACACTCTAGGGACATGGCTCACATGCCAGGGAAAATTGGGATTCACTATCCTTATCCTCATTTGCATAGGATTGCCTACTAATGCTTGGTTACATCTCTCAAACTGAGCTTCTCCCCTTAGCAATCACTACTCAGTAGCCATGTTGTCTTCAACCTGCCATTCACCTGCATGGCAGAAGAATATTTTTAATAAGAATGCCTATTTTTGGCCTTTTTTTTTTTCTGGTTTTTAAAGCGCTGCATGTTTGCGGGGCACTGCGCTATGCTTAAACATTGGAGATCGGGGGAAAATAAATTGATTTTTATTAATTTTCATCAGATCAAAATGCCAATGGCCTTATATTTGGCCATTGGCATGCTTCCTCAACTGGATGCATCCTTTATTTGGAGTTGTCATAGCTCCGTTTTGCTATTTGAAGAATGGTACTCCGTTACCAACAGAGTACATTTCTGCAAATAACTCTACTCTTCCACGAACAGGTTAGTGTTTCCTGGATCGCAAAATTACCTCATTTGCATAGCTTTCAGCAGCAAATAAGGTAATTTGCATAACATAACACTGTCTGTGCAAGAGTAGTTTTAGGAGCTCTCATGCACGCCCCTGCTGGCTGTTGCTGGATCGCTCGGCAGACATATTGGCTGTCTGCCGGCTTACACTACTCTTAGACTCCGTGCAAGCCTTTTGTGAATCCGGCCCATGGTGTATATAGCTAATACCAGTGAAGAGAACGGAAGTGGGAATAATGATGGTATAATACAGAATTGCTGTGGATTAATACTTTTTCTTATTTGTTTTCTATGTATCCAGTAATCTTCAGGATGGAGTTATTTGAACTTATGTAACTATGGTTTCATTTATATGGACATGCTTATTTTTGGTTGATTCAATTGCAATCAGTTGTAGATCAGGCTGGAATGTGATTTATATATAAATTCAGATTTACAAAAAGAGAAAGGAAATATCCCCAAAGGTATTAAAATGTGTAGGGAAGTTATGAACAGTAGTCATCTGCAGTTCGGTAGGCAATACCCATATTCTTACATCCAGGTACTTTGTCTAAGAGTGATAACTGCGTTATTGTGGCTGTTTCTTACTGGTCATCAGCTATGTGGGCAACATTTGGTGATACTTTTCAGGTTCTGGAAGAAGGTAAAGGTTTAAACATTGAATGGTGCTTGCGCTAATACCCCATTTATGTTGTTCATAGGTTCATAGGTATATACTTAGATAATGACTGCCACGGCCTTTATAAGCATAGCCATGCAACCCAGCCTGATTGTGTCCTTATGTACCTTGGATGTCTTTTAGGAAGGGTGTGTTAGTTTGGAGGTGGCTAAGGGCTTTTTTTGTGTGGGGGATATGTTAGGTAATATTTTACTTATTGTCAGTCTCTATCTATTAGAGACATGGATACAAGACCAGGGGTGAATTTATAATTTCTCATCCAGTGGTGAAGATTACTTTTGACTAGAGCCAGGATACTCTCTGCTTCACATTGATAGGCAGCCTATTCCCTAGTGCATGGATCCTTTGAGACACACATCAGTCTTACCAGCATGTTCTATTTATGCAGCGGGCAAGGTTTAAATCTTTGGATTTAGTGTTTCTAGTGCTGTTCATTTTATGGATGTGCAACAGATCCATCAAGGCTGGATCCAAGGATGTCTGATATGCCAGGCATAGATCCTGTAGGAGAATAAGTATAGAGGTAACCCTTAAGGTAATCTCTGTAGGATAGTGTGCTAATACCCCAGATTCTCTTGTTGAGGAACATCTGTTGCAAATGCCTAGTCAGGTACATGACAAGGGAGCATTGGACTAAATGACGGGTTTGATAAATGCCGAATAAAGTGGTATTATAACTTCCTTGGGCCTGGATGCCATGCCCCTTACTTAAAACTTGGGTGTCATAGAATGACTTTCTTGCTATCTTAGCTATGTGTTGGTTGAAGGCCAGATTACTGCTTTCCTATGTTCTCAGATTCCTAACTACTGGGTCAGCTCTTACAGGTATAGTATTCATGCTGTTTTTGGCTTGAGTGGAGATTTTCCCATGGGCATTATAATGCACTTCTTGATACTGAGTTTTAACCATGGCTTTGGCACCAGTTATTAGTCTGTGTTAGGCTGTCTTGCAGTATGTTAGTGTGATGGGGTTGGGGTATCTGTGATATTTCCCATTCTGGTTTCGGCATTCTTGCCTTCCTCAGTGAATAAACATGTTATGACATCAGAGTAATATATAGCAATGAAAACATCACTTCCTATTAAGTCATTTCCTCCAAAGCAGTTCGTTAATATAAGGCATTTCATCCAATAAACAATATAAAACATATTTAGCCCCGGTGAGAACAGGCCACCTAATTTGACAATCCAATATTTTTCCTTTGTGTTCAAATTAGAGTGACAGCCTGATTTATTAGATCTATCTCCTTGTATCTTATTTATCACAGTGAAGCGAAACTGAGCAGTAGAGTGTAAAGTATTGTGTCTATATAGGGCATTGATTAAATGTTTGTTGCAAATGTCATTATAATGGTCCAACATCCGAATATGTAGAGGATAGGATGTTTGCCCAACATAAAAAGCTGAGTAAGTTCAGGTAGCTAAATACACCACCCAATCAGATCCATGGTTTCCAAAACACTGAATATCATAAACTCTTCCCAAGTTTTTACTTGTGAATTGTTTAGATTTGTATATGTGCTTACAAAAGGTACAGTGGTTAGTTGGGTTTTCCAAGTTAATTTTCATTGTGAAGGAGACAGCTTTATGATCCAACCGCACCAGTCAGGACATGATATGGGGGGTGGAGTGCTACCCCATGTTGGTGATAACTAGGTACAGTATGTTTGAACCTTGGTTTGAGTGCACACTATCTGGTCCATGGTATTTGTGTTACTAAAGCCTAGAAAATGTTGTGTCTGCGAGTTTGAGAAAGTATATGTTTCGCAGTCTACAGAATAGTAGTTAAATTCCCCTATGAATAGGATATTTGGTTGGATGAGGAGTGTTTCCTGTAGGTCTGGGTATGGTATGAGTTTTGATATGCTTGGGGCATAGATAGTGACCTATAGATAGTTAGGATATGGTAAGGGACTTTATCTATGATGACTTGCACATGGTTTAACAGATTGTTGCCTTTGTGCATCACGATACGTACTTCTACCTTTAGACCCCGTCTGTGTTAATTTTGGTCTAAATGTGTGGAAGACATTTTAGTCTTGCACTCCCGGAGTACTTTCTGTAGCTTTAAACCAAGTCTCAGTAACGGCGCAGATGTCTATATTCTCCAGAGTGAGGAGAGCTTACAGGGTGTGCATGCTCTGAGTTTTTTTGCTATGTTGGATGGTTTGTCATTTTGGCATTGTGCAAAAAAGGCTCTAAGGGGGTGGATAATGTTTTACTCAATATCCAAAAGTCCAGGAGGGGCATGTGCTGACCATCTTTTGCAAAACACATTCTGTAAATCATGTCCTCCCATGTTGACAGGTATTGAATTCCCCTGAGATGACAATAAAAAATACGCCAATTATTAAAAATAATTTTTGTTCATACTGTGGGATCATCCTTGGTGAAGGTAGAATACTGCTCAATGCAAACCACATAACTGTCTGTGACACATATTCAGAGAGACTCATAATGCCTCTTTTCATATAGTACAGTGAAATGCATCCCAGGTGATTTACACCCATATGGACTATGCACCTGTGGTGCAGTGACTTAAGTGCATGCATAATATTGTGGATCTTGCCTCAAGATAAGCAGCTGACCCTTATCTTCTCATTGTCTAACCTGGTCATTGGGGAATCTATGTGTGTGTGTTGTACAATGGAATCCCTTATGACAAGAGTCCTAGATAAAGTATTTGCTTACCTTATGGGCTTCAATCTTGAGGGACCATTGGGTGTAGGCTTATGTACAGTGTTTGTTGTTGCTTTTGGCGTGTGCTTTATAGGGATTGCTCAGGATAGACATTGCCATTTATAGGCTTATGAGGTTTGCAGTTTGGGAAGGTTTCTTTTAAGTGCCTCAGTATAAGATGGCCTATGTGTGTCATAAGAAGTATGTGTGGGGGATGTAGTGTATGTGTTCTTGTCAACCTTGTTTGTAAGTGAGAGTTTTGCCTCCAAAGAAATTGTGCGTGTACATGGTTGTCTGAGAACATGAGGCAATTGTTACATTGTCTCAGCATGCCTATATCTGCCAAGTGGGCCACTTAGATATTTGGAAATTGCATATCCATATTGTCTGGACCTGTATTACACTGGTCTATTATGGCTTAATGACTGGGTATTACAGTGGTCTTGATTAAGGGCAGATGTTAGTGCTTGGACTGGTATTAACACTGTTCAAAGTACAAACTAGCTACTCTAAGCTTAACTCCAAGCAGTGCTTCACTGTGTTACAGATTACAGTGTTAATAAAGTTTTACAGGTTAATTTTACTGCCTCTTTGGCATATACAGGGCATTGACAATTGCCACTGCATGATGACCAGCTCTGCTGGTGTGTGAACAAAGACAACTGTGGTAGGATAACACATGTGTGAGGCATTTTTATTGCACATAGGCATGGTAGATAACTTACAACTAAACATTTTAGAAAGCTTCTTTTTGTATGTTAAACAGGATCACAAATTACAGAAAGAACAATAAGCTTCTACAGTGCAGAGAATATCAATCCCTGAACTTCAGTCCCTGAACAAAAATAAAAAAAGATGAAAAATACATTTTAAGTGTTTTCCCCATACCTTCCAGACTTATAAATACCAACTCCATGGTTGCATCAACACAAAGAAAGGGGGAATTAACCTAGAAATGGGCATCACTGCAAGCACAGCTTGCAGACAGTGATTTCCTGTGTAGGAGCTCTTATCATCAGCCTGTTGAACCTCTGGCAAATGACGCTCAAAAAATCAAGCTTCATCCTCCCGTAGGGTAACAGAACAATATACATGTATTCTGAATGACTATATTTAGTTATTGGAAGTTAGTGATTATGCAATGTCAAAAACTAAGAAATATATTTTTGCAGTCAGTGGCACTAAAATTCAACCAAAATTATACCTGTAATGTCACCGGTACAACCCACAGTACACTTACCTTTGGTACAGAAATCAATGGGTTCTATTCCCACAGCAGGTAGGTTGATTCATGATACTGCAGTGCACCATAAGGGGAGTTTTGCACTCCTTTACAATGAGACTTTAAACTGAGGTCCCACCTGCTTGAGTTGGTAGCTTAGGTGGATGTAAAAGATCCCACAGCATCTGTCAAATACAGAAGAGGACGTTGCTTGATGCCCTTGCCAAATTTAACCTGTTAGTATAAATGCCACCTGGGGTCTCCACTAAAAGGAAACTAGTAGCCTAGTGGGACTAACCTGGACAACAAAGGCTAAATAAATGCATACATCTAGACAGAGACATTTCAGATAGGTAAAAATTAAAAAAATGAATCCATGCTTTGGTAAATGGGACAGGCACAATACTTGTAAGGTTTATTCTTTAGTATATCAGGGAGGAAGTGCAGTTTATACACAATACAGCATCTCATCCATGCCACAACAAAACATAAAGTTATTACAAGATGATGTTTTTCTAAAAAAACCTGTTAGTGTTCCAGAATTACATGACTTTTCGAAAACTGTAAATATGCAATCTATTCCCAAGTCAGACAGATTTCCATTTACCTTTCATAATTATATGAATAGTCAGAAAAATATTTTTGTATGTTTTGAATGACTGATTAGATTACATCATTCAGTGTATTTTGGTGGAGTACATGTTATAGGTTATTTTTCAAAAAAACTTTTTTTATTTTACAACTTATTTTTTTAATATTCATAAAAAGGAGTCTGATGGTAAAATAACTGTATGTTATTTAGAGAAGGCTAGTGACACTGTCAGTCAAGAGTAGAGGTGGAATATTTTCTCTACTTATGGTAGTATTTTACTGATTTCAGTATTACTTCTTTTATTTTATGTTAGGTCTACACGGTACTGTATTGACTCAATGGCTGCCATTTTCAATACTTTACAAAACATCAGATGGTTGTGCTAGGGCTTAAAAAATATTTCTCAGTTTGAAGCTTTTGGCAAACTAACATATTTTGGTGGTGTATATCATTTTCCTTCAATGAAGGAAAAGAAACTCTTACAGCTTTTTTTTTCAATACATTTTGTAGCTCTAAACTGAACCTTGTTAAAAGTGGGATACATGGGCATATATCAAACAACAATATGATGCATGAAGTCATAGTGTACAGATACAACAATTATCTCTATTAATTGCAATAGTTTACATTTAGTTATTTCAATAAAACATTTGTATGCATTTACGTATAAATTTCCTCCCATATTCCAAAGGCATGTGGAGATGGATTGGACCCTTTAAACTGGTCACTTGTGTGAGTGCGCGAGTGTGTGGTGTGGAAGAACTACCACAGCAGGACTAACCACCTGGCGGTGTAAACCCTGGCTGTAGATGATTCACTGTTGAAATGACACCCCAACCCCATGTGCAAAAATCGGAAAAAGGGATTGTGTATGGATGGATGTACAACTACAAGTATGGTAAGCCAATTAAATACAATTAAGTTTTAACAATATTACTCATTGTATTGGCAGCATTTACAAGTAGATTCAGAAAATAGGTGTTTTTATGGGCCTTTTCAAAGATTACAGGAGAAGCTTTATTTTTAATGTTGGAGGGCAAGTGGTTCCAGGTTGCCGGTCCTAATTTTGAAAAGGCCATTTAGTCTATAATGATTTTAAAAGGTGGGCATAAAAGTGGTAAGCAGTTATCCTGCGAGTTTTTCAGTTGATATACAACCCATTGTTTTGAGAGTTTCCTCTATAATGAGGTGCAATATGCTTATTTAGCACTTTGAATATCAGTGAGCTAAGGAAATAGGTGGCCTTTTCATTGACTGTGAAAGTGCCTTCAGAAAGTTCACAGTGATGGAGTAAAGAAGGTGCTATCATGCATAGGCTAACAGATTTTACTTTCTACCATTTGTTGTCTGTGGGAATTATAGGCTGAGTGTAAGTGCAGAAAAGGAATGCCATATTCCAGTTTAGATAATAGTATACTCTTGGCAATTGAAGCACATGCCTTAATAGAGAGGTTAGTGATCTTGCTACATAGTTTCAACTGTGCAAGATTTAATTGACAGCCATGTATGTTTTGTAAAGGAGATGGAAGTGTTTAAGGTTAGGCCCGGGTACTTCTGACGCTGGTATTAGGTATACTGTTACCCAAAAGGTCTGTTACATGGTTTGTAGGGATGATGGTAACTTCTTGAGTGTGGAGAACATTATATCATTTGTTATCTTATCGTTAATGAAGAGTCCATTATATTGGGACCATTCGCATAATTGGGTGAAGTTCTTTTGTAGCTTGCTTTTGAGGTTACTGTTATTATTGCTGGCCTGTAGTTGAAGTATATCATCTGCATACATAACCACTTTACGTGCAGCAGTACAGTATGAAGATCATTGGCAAAAAGGGAAAATATTAGTGGCCCAAGAACTGATCCCTGTGGTACACCTGAGTAGCCCAAATTATGAGTGAGTAGCCTAATTGATGAGAAATTATTATTCAGACAAAAACACTCCACTCCATCGACACAAACCAGGAACCCAAGCAGCTACTGATTTGGTGGAGTCCCAGAGGCACACTAGAAAGAAGTATAAGAGGTCCTTTATTTGTACCTATTTCCTAGATAGTTCTAAAATTGTACAAGTTATGTGACAAAACTGGTTATTGATTTCAGTTAACCCACAGATGTGTAAGATATTGGGTGACGGGTCTACAGTTGTCTATAGGAAGGACTTTAGTTTTAAACAAATATTAGAGAGCGGGTAATGTACTTCGTGGAAGTGGGTCCAGTGGATTAAAAGGTATGTTTAAATGTGGGTGTTGTAACATGTGTCCTCGTATTATGGTAGGGGGACAGTTTGTCTTGAACGGACAAAAAATTTTTGTTAAGGGAAAGTACAATTGTTGTACTAAATAGTTTGTTTATGCTGCTTGCTGTTTGCATTGTCCTGGCTATTATATTGGCAAGACTATTAGACTGTTTAAGGTCAAGATCTATGAACATGAAAGGGACATGTTCAACAAGAGGGATACTAATGCATTGTACAAGCATATTGTAAAATTCCCTGAACACAAATTTGGTTATTTTGAGATAGAGGAACTTGAGAGATGAAAGAGGTAGGATCACTGAAGAGCATTTGTTACTTAGGGAATTAAAATGGCAACTCAGGCTCATTTCTTATGTGGAGCCTGGGTTGAATGATGCTTGTTCTATTGCATCTATTTTACAGCTTAAAAGTTTGGAATGTTAGTTGTTTTCATTCCAAAGTTTAATGTTTTTATTTTTTACTGTAAATATACAATAGATTAGTTTAGTATTAATTTTTCTAGACAATATTTTGGTATATGTGATTTTAGATTTGGTTATCTTAATCAACTTCAATTAACTTTTAGTTGATCATGTGGCTTTGTTCTCTCTATTTAAACTGTTGATTGAGCTGAGCTTTCAGTTCTGATGATGTCCTAACAGATGAAAGCACTTAACTGCAAGTTTTTACTACTGTTCTTGTTGGAATAAAGAATTTAACCTTATTCTCTGGTGTTCCTGGCTTCCTGGCTTGGACATTGCCTCAAGAGACCTAAGTCAACAAGGGTGGAAGGAAAAACAAGGGTGGTCCAACTATCAATAATGCTAGGTTGAAGACTGTTGTCACTAAGGGGGGCTTTTCATGATCAATCAAGGAGGATCTCAGTAGATGGATATTTCTACCTGTTTTTTTTTTTTTTGATAGTTTAATAGGTTTCAGCTCACTGACAGTATTTCTTTAACTTGGAAAGGACTAAGGATGAGGGCTACAGTAATGTACTATGGGTCTATCTGCAAATGTTCACAATGTCAAATCTTACAGCAAGTAGTTTTGTTTCCTGGCTTTTTTACTGCTTTTATTAGGTATTTGATGTTACTGGACTTCGATGATATAGTGTCGATCATATCGTATTCGAAGTTCAGTAACTTCAAGTATCTAATATAGACCCATGTACTACAGCTGTAATGAAGGGAAAACTGTTGAATTAATCTGTCCAGCTATGGTGCACAATTACATGGTAGTAACCGATGGTGAGTGATGTACAAACAAGCAGAAACCTGCTCAAATGCAGGCCTTAAACACCAGAAGTTAAAAACGTGAAAAAAACTTTAAATAGGTTCAAAAGGACCGGAGAGGATGCTTACTCCAAGCTCTAGACCAGTCACCCTTCACCAGGCAGGTTCTAATCATTACAATCCACTTACTAGACTGCAGAAACACTCCTTCAAATCCAAGATGACCTGGAAAATGTGCTCAGAACAAACAGCCACTACAAACAGACCCAGATGCAGCAAACCTGTACTTGGACTATGCTACAGCTACTAACTAGTCAAGTTTCAATGGGAACCACTAGATAATGTTTAACACAGCAGGAGAAATAGCAGTGAGACACTAAGAAAACATTTAAAATAGCAGAAAATCAGCAATGAGACTCTAAAGAATGTTTTAAGAGCTAACAATTTTAACACTGCTTGGTGGGGAAACCAGAACAAGCAGAGCAGATTCATTTGCAACAGTGAAAAACACCAGCAAACACTTAACAAACAGCGAAAATAGCAAAAAGAGCTCTGTAAACAGTGAAAAACAGCAATACAATTTGATTTAAAAGGCACAGTAAGGTAGACAATTGCAGTACAACAGTGTAGATCAGTACACAGTATATAAATACAGTAATAAAGTAGGCAGCAGGCAACAAAAAGTGCAGTAAATAGTATAAATAAGTACAAAAATAGCCTCTAGTCATCTGGTATCTCAGCTCGGAGTCAGGGCTGGTAGCCCACCTCAGTTCAGCTTGGTACAAGCAAGCAGAAATCTGCTCAAATGCAGGGCTTAAATACCAGAAGCTAAAATTTTGAAATAAAAAATTTTAAAAGTTTCAAAAGGAGCAATGAGGATGCTTACTTCAATCCCTAGACTAATCATCCTTCACCAGACTGGTTCCAATCAGCACAATCCTCTCACTAGAGTGCAGAAAGGCCCCTTCTAATCCAAGATGGCCTGAAAAATGTGCTCAGAATAAACAGCCACTACAAACAGATTCAGATGCAGAAAACCTGTATCTGGACAATGCTACAACTACTACCCAACCTAGTTTTGTCGGGAACCACTACAGAATGCTTAACACAGCAGAAAAAATAGCAGTGAGATACTAAAACATGTTTATAAAACAGCAGAAAATCAGTAAAGAGACTCTAAAGAATGTTTTTAATAGTTAACTAGTCAGTTATTTTAACAATACTTGGCAGGCAGACCAGAGCAATTGCAAAAGTGAAAAACACCAGCAAATACTTAATAAATACAGTATTAAAGTAGGTGTCAGGCAATAAAAAATTTTATTTTTTATTTTATTTTACATTTGTTGACCGGGATAGTCCGACTGGATGCATGTCCATTTTCAGTGGAGGCCCAGGGAGAAAAGCTCCAAGGGTAAGCAGATACAGCATTACATAATACCAGCATTACATATTACAAACAGATTATTTACAGAGATTACATAAGTAAGCAAGTTAAACAAGTTCCACAGGTTAAAGTTAGTCCTGAGCACAAGTCAGGATTAAATTAAATTACACAGTAAACTGGTTAACAGATTTTTACACATTCGAGTTAGCCAGGCTTGATACATTGACATAGCCAGTTAAGTGACAAATGTTGTTTGAGTCTAGTTTTAAATTGACCTAAGGTGGAAAGTAAGGTAATATCAGCTGGAAGTGAGTTCCAGGATCTACTTACAGAGTTTGCAAAGAGAGAATCACCGGCTGTGTTATTAATTTTGCTACTCTGAATTAGTAGTTTGTTAGAGGATCGAAGTGGTCTAGGATAAAAGAACATATTAGAGATGTTAAAAATAATAAAATTACTAGTCCTATTGCTGAGCATTTTAACTCAGTACACCATGGAAATATTGAGAATATAAAAGTGTCTGTTCTGGAACATGTTCCATTATATTATAATGATGTTGATAGGCAAAAAAATATGTTAAGACAAAAGGAATGCATTTTGATTATGAAATTTGGGACTTTGCATCCACATGGAATGAACAGAGAATGTAACTGGCAATGTCTTGTTTAAGACTATGACTTTAAATATATTCAAGCTATGTGATTTGATAGTTTAATTATGTAATTGATTGATTACTTGTTTTTTGTATATATTGCAAGTGTTTTATGAGTTTTACTGTTTTACTCTGTAAAGGCTGTTGGCCGAGGCGCTAGAGAAGGAACTGTTCAACGAAATAAATTTTATTGGAAGGTAGAGCTGGGACTCACTGATAGTCTTTGTTGTTTATATAAGTGACAAATGTTGTTTGAGTCTAGTTTTAAATTGACCCAAGGTGGAAAGTAAGGTAATATCAGCTGGAAGTGAGTTCCAGGATCTACTTACAGAGTTTGCAAAGAGAGAATCACCGGCTGTGTTATTAATTTTGCTAGTCTGAATTAGTAGTTTGTTAGAGGATCGAAGCGGTCTAGGATTGTTATAGGGGGTGATAATATTTTTAAGTGCAGGAGTATTGTCCGGATTATAGAGGATTTTATAGGCCATAATCAGTTGGTTACACTGGATTAGGCTAGGTAGTTCAAGCCAACCAAGCTGATTTAGATTGATGCAATGATGTGTCCTAAAAGGCAGCCCAGTGGCAAACCTGGCAATGTGGTTGTAGCAAATTGAGAGTTTGTTAAGGACAGCCTTGTTCAAATTCGAGTAGAGGGATGCATACAGAAGGGTTGAAAGAAGGTGAGAGCGAGCTATGGCAATTTTAGCTGGAGGGTTAGGAAGGCTTTTATTCTGTAAAGTGACCCTAGTTTTTATTGATGGTTTTGATAGTTTGGTTAACATGTAGGTCAAATTTGAGATTATTGTCTATGATGACACCTAATAGTTTTGTAGATGGGTCAGGGGAGATTATTGTGCCATCATTTGATTTTATGGTAAAGGTGAAAGCGGTAGACCTATGTGTTGGTGAAAATAACAGCATTTTAGTTTTTGGGATTTAGGATCAGGCGATGTTCAGAAAGCCAGTTTTCTATTGTATTAAAGGTGGTCTGGGTAGCTGACCATAACTCTACTGGAGATGTGGCTGAGCAAATCAGAGTAGAGTCATCAGCATATTGGTTACAGCTGACTTTTGGGATGACAGTATAAAGGTGGTTAATGAAGATGGAGAACAGCAAGGTCCCTAGTATAGAGCCTTGTGGTACTTGTTAGGTAGAAGGTTAGAGAGTTTGTTCTGCCAGAGGACAGCCTGCTGTCGACCATTCAGGTAGGATTGAAACCAGTGGAGGGCTCCAGTATCTAGACAGAATGTTTGCAGGGTGTGGATTAAAAGTTGGTGATCAACCATATCGAATGCCTTGGAAAGATCCAAAAAGAGGGCTGAGGATATATAATTATTGTTGGGATTATGGTTTATGGTGTTAGTAAAGGCTAGGAGGGCTGAAGTAGTGCTGTGATGAGGACGGAAGCCATGCTGAGTGTCTGCCCTAAGGCGATTTTGGATTAGGTAGTGCATGAATTGTCTATGAATATATTTTTCCATAATCTTTGCAAGTGGAGAGAGTATAGCTATTGGCCTATAATTGGAGAATTCAGTAGAGCTGCCTCCTTTGTGAAGTGGGATTACATAGGATATTTTCCAGATGGTGGGAATTTTAGCTTCTACTATGGTTCGATTGATTAGTATTAAGCAATAGCATCAGCTGATTTTGTGTAGTGGGTTTTAATTTTCGGATAAGTGAAGTGGCGACTGGTTGGAAGCTGAACACAAGTAGGTTTCTAGGGGTGCTACTTTCAGGACCAGGGGAGCTAGGAGGTAGTTGGCTAGCTAGGGCTTGAATTGTCTCAGTAAAGATTGGTTAAAACTATCAGAAACATCTTCAGGGGTTTTATCAATAGTAGCAGTTGAAGTTTGTCCAGGATGTAGTAGATTATTTAAACCTGCCCAAAACTTCTGAGGGTTATTTTGATTTACTGTCTGTAAATTACAGTAGTATTGTTTTGTCTTGTAAAATTGATTTTTGGTTTCGTTCCTGGATTGCCTGTATTTAATGTGATCTTGAGGGTCTTTAGAAATAAAGCCCATGCTTTGTTTCTAAGGGTAATTTTGAGTTTAGACTCTATAGAAAGCCATGGTGTAGTTTTTGCCTTGGTTCTCTTTGAACGAACAGGTGCATGCAAATCAAGGATCTCAAGGAATTTGTTGTTAAAGTATGCTACTGCTTCCTCTAAGGGGAGGTGTTTTAGAACAGACCAATTACATGAGTTTAGTTCTTGTTGGAATTTGGCAGGGTCAAAGTTTTTATTGTATATTTATATTTATTATATTTTTATTTATCTATAAAAAAGTGCAGAAGATAGTGTAAGTAAGCAAAAAAGCAGGCAATTTATGTTTTTGGGAAGCTCAGAAGCCTATAGTCATCTAGTATCTTAGCTCAGAGTTATGGCTGGTAGCCCACCTCAGTTCAGCTTGGTACAAAGAAGCAAAATCCTGCTCAAATGGCAGGTTTTAAATACCCAAAGCTAAAAACGTGAAAAAACTTTCCAGTAGAATTTTCAAATTCATGCTGAATGCTTCTCATTTACTGCTCCCAGACCCATTCTCTATTGACAATATTATGTGCTCATCAGCTACTTTTTGGCTTACCTACACATGTACTAGATAAAATTACTCCAGCATGATCGGCTTGTCAAAAAAAAGCAATTTCTAAGTGTGTGTGTGCTGGCAATAATTTGCTTTTTAGACAGTTTTCCTCCTTGTTTAAGTTGGTGCAACTGTGGAATTGGTATATATTCAGTTTTGGTGGGAGGCAAAAAAATAAGAAAACATGTTTTTCACCCCTTTGGTTCTCAAGCATTTTTTTCATTCTTTTGAAGCATTGACTTTCAGGAAGTTAGCCTTTCATAGTAGAACCACTTTTTTCTGTTTAAGAGCTGTTTAAGAGCTGTATATATCTTCTCAGTTTGCTGCAACCTCTTGAATACAAATGCATTTATATGAAATGTACTTTCCCCTATTTTAGCTTTCTACAGCATATTTCACTCCTCCTGCCAATGCAACAACAGATGATCTTGGGTATTCCTTCAGCTGCGTTTTTTCTTTATTTTGTAATACGTACTTTTACCCTGTGTGTAACTTATGATACCACTGCTCCTGGGTTACAATACTTTATTACAAGTCAGTAGATAGCATTATTTATGAACTTGCATGTGTTTTTCCCAGTCATTTAATTTTTGGCTACAAGCTACTTTTTTCTGAAATGATGCATGAGAACTTGCTAAAAAGAAACATTTTTAGTCTACAAATCATCAGCATGCCAGTTTACTGCACATGAAAGGTATTACTGTAGCTTTGTTTTCTTGAAACAGCTGTAGTTACAGTTCTCAATCATAATAGCAACAAAAAAGTCACTGGAGGTTTCAAATTGATCAGACTAGAGTGTGATTATACAATTTTGAAATTATGCAAATGAAAATGCCCATTCAGAAACTGAAAATAGAAAGGGAATGCAGAAAGGTTTTGGCATTGATCTGCATAACGAGGGAACAACCGTCTTTTTTTTCTTAATTGCAAAACCAAACAGAGATAGAAGCCAGAGAGCTTGGCAGCCTTCCCACCATCCTCAGCATGTGGGAATCTTGAATTGTAGTGAGAGCACCTGCCAACTGGCAGCTAGGTGTAAATGTCTCTATTAACAACAAACACTGCTGGTGTCAGTAATCATTGCAAGCCAGTGAATCTGTTACTTCATTTTTTTCAGTTGTTAATTAGTTGACTGAATGCAGATATGTGAACATCAAAAGGTTTAACTTGATTTTAATTTTCCCAAAGCATGCAGCTTAAAAAAAAGAATATCTGAATTTCTTGTGGGTGGGCTATGACTGCAGTAAATCAGGCTAAAAAAATATTCTTTACAGGAAAGAAGTCTGTGTTTTATAGAATGAGATAAGCAATGAGGCTACTGAGTCCCAAGTTTCAGAAACATCCTTTGAGAGAATGCCAAGTGAAAGCCTATGCAAGAAAAGCAAATAAAAGGAACCATACAGCTGAAATTACAGAATCAATAAGAAATTTCAAATGTAAAAAAGTTAAATATTATTAGATGGTGAATGTGGATAAAATGATACCTTAACTTAATTTTAATGATAACAAAAATAATATTGTGAGCTGATAACAGCATGGAGCAGAAGTTAAAAGAAATTGAAATTTTGAAAAAAACGTAGTACAAATAAAGGCAGTGTAACAAAAAGTATTGATTTTCATCATTGCATTGGAGATGGGTTGATAATCATACCTGACAGACAGGCAGTTCAGTAGCTTGAATGCAACAGAAGATCTTGCATACCACTCAGCTGTCCCTGATTTGTACTCAAAAGTTTACTCTGTTTCTCCTATGACTGGTGATTTTTAGGTAAAGGTGGAGAGTTGCATTGAATAAAAAAAGGAAATGTTATAGTTGTAGCACAGAAACAGAAAGGGTAGATTGAATGAAGAAGGTCCTTTCTGAACAAGCTTGCAAGGAATGCCAAATAGTTTGATAGTTGTAAACTGTCAATGAGTTTCTTTTTGTCTTTCTTAGAAAGCAGTAAGCTATAAGGTTGCTGCATAAAAGGGTGTAACTAAAAAAAAAAACTGACAGTTTTCAAGCTGCCAGTAAGGGATTGGGGGGGCAAGTAAATGTATTGTCCACTGTGCAAGTTTTCTTGATGTACAACTAAGTTGCAAACTTCTTGTCACAAAAGGAAAAACTGCAAGCCCAGCTATCTTGAATTTTGTAAATAATTATATGTCATTTGTGAATATTAATATGATTTATATAGGACAGAAGGAGATACTGATGGCACAGCTATCTGGAATTTTGTAAATAGTTATATGTCATTTGTGAATATCAGCATGATGCAATTGCTTTTGTTACCACTATATTAGAACTGTATGCCATCTGTATATCAAGCTGCTGGTACAGAAGTGTGTATATAAAGTACTGCGCTTAAGGATATGTCCACAGTGGACCCTACTGGGAAAGAACAGAAATGTATATAAACTATTGTGCCTGTGTAAATGTACCTAGAAGGTTAACTTGCAAAACTTCATGAAAATTGTTGAAATTAAATTGTTTTATAATTGTGTTGTAAAAGTTAGTTTCAATGCAGCAAGGAGATAGGATGTCTAGAACTAGAAAGCCTCCAACTAGAGAGCCTCCTGAATTGTATTGTAAGTGTTTTATTGTTTTATGTCTTCTAGCAGCTACAAACATCTGAAGGCTATGTATTTTCACAGGGAGATGCTAGATGCTGCATCAGAGGTTGTGAACCTGGGAACTAAAGATAGGTGACAGAAAGTGTTGTCATGCTGCAAGCATCCCAGCAGCAATATTTGAGATATTAATTTAAGAACTGTCTGAGAGACAGAGAGCAAGACAGAGAATTTTGTATTTGTATTTGACCTGACAATATCCCCTCACCACCTCTGCACTTGCCTTGCTTGTAAGTAAGTTAACTAGGGTACAGTAATTTCTTTTAGATAGTCAAGAATATAGCTGAGCTTAATTGAGATGTTTTTCTTTATTTATCTGAGACTGTCCTGCAATGTTGTTTTAAATATTTCCTGTGATTTTGAGCTCTGATGTCACTGTGAATACATATTCAGTGTTGTCTTGTTCTTTTATTATTTATTATTAAATGTACTTAAACCTTCATTTTTGGCTGGTCTTTTTTTAAAGATATTTAAGTTCTTAGAGTACTTGGATATCTATTTGATGACTCTGTACAGGCTGCTCCTAATAGCCTGGCTCTTGATCAAACTACCATTTGGATTAAAAGTAGCATTACACAGTAAGACTGGGCACCCTTTGCTAAGGGTGTTAAAGTAGCTGATAAGTAGTGGTTGGTGGCAGTGGAAACTACCTTATAATCTGGGCAGAAGGGGGCATAGCTAGTAAACTTGTGCAAGCCTTTTCTCAGGTGTGTGTGTGTGTGTGTGTGTGTGTGTGTGTGTGTGTGTGTGTGTGTGTGTGTGTGTGTGTGTGTGTGTGTGTGTGTGTGTGTGTGTGTGTGGGCAAGGACACGAAGGACTGGTTGGACAGAGAGGGTGCTAGGTCTTAGTTTGGCCACTCAGCTGAGATCTCAACCATATAGCTGTGCCAGTGGGAAGTCTTATTGGGGATCTGGAGAAAAGGGGAGAAAACAGCTCCCTTGATTACTAGGCCAGTTCAGGGGCACCACACTTTTATGTCACCTTGGAAATCCACATCCTTCCCACCCACCCCCACCAAAGGTAACCACTATGAAAAACTTCTCCAAAGCTAACTTTGGGCTCCTAAAAACAGAGGTGGCTAACTTTATGGTACCCATGCAATTGGGGGACAGCTGCATGACTACCGAATAATACACTAATGCCCTGTACAAACACGTACACAAATGGATAGATCTTGCCCTACCCAAAAGAACCAAGACGCTCTTCTCCAAAAAAAGGAAGCCAATCTGGTGGTCCCTTGCCATAAACAAATTCTACAAGAGAAGGAGGAAACTGATGCAAAATAAGGTGAATTCCCAAGACTGGAAAATCTCCCTTATCAGCCTCAACAAAAAGTTGAGATCCCTCATCAAATCCTCTAAAGCTAGCTATGAAAGCAGAATTGCAGCAGATAGTAAATACATCATCAATGTCTTCTGTAGTTATGCAAAGAATCTCCAAGGAAATACCCAGATTTGCTTGGAGTATTGCACAATGGCACCTCCTATACCGAGCCATCAGATATTGCCAATATACTGGCCGACAGATTCAGTGCCAACTTTACCCCTCTCTCCCCCAAGAAAGGACCAATCACAATACCAGTAGATTGCCAGGCACCCAGTATTACTGCTGCACAGCACTGTCCAAGGCCAAGAATACAGCTTCTATGGGACCTGACAATATTCCTGGCTGTGTTCTACATGAGCTATAGAGTGAATTGGCACATCACCTGTGTGCCCTGTTCAGTTACAGCGTCACCTCAAGCTTTGTCCCTTAGCCTAGTAATCTCCTATGAACCCTTGTAATTCATTCTCCTTCTCTTTGGTACTTCATGAGTTCACAGTTTTCTCCTCTCTTTATTTAACTTTTTCTGCAATAATTAGTTTGATCATAACAAATCCCATTCATCCACAAACTGGCAATTGAGCAAATCAGAAAACAGTCATTCAATTTGTTCATTTGCAGATATCAACTTTTACCCACATTATCCAATGCAGGGTCACGGGGAAGCTTATCTTGGCATTCAGTGGGAATAAGACAGAGAAAAATCCATAACATGATGTTGGTCTATTGCAGGATGAACTTGCATGCACAAGTACAGACACACAGACACACACACACACACACACACACACACACACACACACACACACACACACACACACACACACACACACACACACACACACACACACACACATTTTTAAGAGAAGAATGATCATATTATCCAATACCATTGTTTTCTGATTTGATCTAAGGTAGTAAGCAGTCATTAACCCAGCTTACCAGGCTGAGGACTTCCCATTTACTGTTTCATCCTTGTTAGTAAGCCAAATTATAATCATAGGTTCATAAGTTCATAGGAGGTTACTAGGCTAATGGTCCTACAGCTCTTACAAGTCTAGTTATATTTATTCCGAGTTGCCCCAATTGTTGGTGGTTACATGAGTGAAGTTCAGAGATAAGGGTCTATGGTGTTAATACTGTCTTCCTCTGTCCAGGATGGGCAAGGACCCCACCCCAGGAATGAATCTGTGGTCACCCATCCATTAATCTAGGTTGCGTTTGAAGAGGGTCAGAGACAAGCTCTGTTTCACGTGAGTTGGAAGCTTGTTCCAGAGAAGTGGCAATCTGTGGGTGATATTGTTACCTCTCCAGCATGACCTGTTCATGACAGAGGCTAGGTTAAGATTGGTAGAGGGAGTGGCCTTCCTGCAGTTTAATTTATAAATGTGTAACATTTCCATCAGGGCTGGGTCAGATACTGCCCTGCAAGCTGGGTACAGATCACCACTTAGCAACCTATAGGAGACAGAATACAGAGACAAGGGTTTTCAGTCTTTCCACTTAAGACTTTTTTTGAGTACCATGTTTCTTGGTGAGAAACCTCTATAGTCTCTCCAGTTTTTCCAGGTGTCTGGTGAGGTACATGTAAGAGGGAGCATTGTACTCAATTAGTGGTCTGATGTGGGCTGAGTATAATGGAATTATAACATCCTTACATGTAGAGGCGATGCCTTTACTCATTAGATATGCCACATAGAAGCATTATCTTACTACTGTGGATATGTGAAGGTCAAAGTTCAGATTGCTATCAACCCAGATCACATACCACTAGGTATACACTTAGGGGGTGCTGTCTATAATGTAATAAGCAGGGATGTCAGCTTTTCCAAAGGGAATGATAATGCATTTTGTTTTCATTTAACTTTAATCCCTGGCTTTCAGTCCAATCATTTGTCTGCTTTAACCCTGTCTGCAGTATAATAACATCGTTTGGGACTCAATAATTGCTCCCAATTTGCAATCAGTGAATTTGATCAGCCACATGCCATCCAAGTTTTCCTGGATTTCTGAGAAGTAAATACTAAAGAGTAATGGGCCTGGCATAGAACCCTGTGGTACACCACTGGTGACTGGTCTTTTGTTAGAGGTGAGGTCACCACTTTGACAGTATATGTCCTGTCAGTGAGCCAGTTGGTTACTCATCTGGTGCTGTAGAGGTTACTTCTCAACTGGGAGAGTTTCTCTATAATACCTGAGTAGGGGATTGTGTTAAATGCATTGACTAGATCAAGATAGGTGGTATGCACTGTCTCTCCCCCTGTCTAGAGCCTTGGTGACTTTCTCAAAGAAATCAACAATATGAATCTGAACTGGGTTGGGTCCAGAGTTTGGAGATTATGTATGTCCTTCTTAATAAGGTCCATAATGATCCTTTCCATGGCCTTGCAGTTGATGCTAGTCAAGCAAATGGGCCTATAATTCCCAGGGTCAGTTGATGGTCTTCCTTTGTGCAGAGGGATTACAATTGCTTCCATTTCAACAGAACATAACCAGATCGCAGGCTGTGGTTAACAGAGATCCACATGGGTCTACTAAGTCATGTTTTAAGTTGTTTAAAAGGCAACCTGGGATTTTGTCTGGTCCCATTGATGCTGTATTTTTGGCCTTGGAAAGCACTGAGATGACCTGCTCTCTTGAGATAATAGGCTGAGGAATGGTGACAAATATACTTTGGAGGTGACTAAAGGAGACGGGGGGGGGTGAAGACTGCTCCAAATCTGTTAGCTAGCAGGTAGGCAATTACCTCCGGTTAAATATGGGCTGTGCCATCCACAACCAGTTCAGGGCATGGCTAAGCCTAGCCAGAGTGTGTCAGCTTTCACTGCCCATTGATTAACTAACTGAGCCTCTGTCAAGAAGAGCCAATGAAGTGATCCCAGGGGTGTATTTTGTGTTACCCATCCACTCGTCAAGGTTTCTCTTGAAGAGTGTTAGTGAGGGGCTCTGCCTAATGTAGTTAGGAATTTTGTTCCAAAGCATGGGGAGTCTCTGTGACAGGAATCTATCCCTCCAGCATGTTCTATTTATTGTTGTGACAAGGTTTACCTCACTAGAGTGAGTGGCTCGCAGTGACTTGGATTTCTTTAGGTGGAGCATGTCCATCAATTCTGAGTTGGACATAGCTTTGTAAGTCAGGCAGAGATCACCTCTGAGTAAGCGATATGCCACTGAGTACAGCTGGAGTTTTTCCAGTCGGGCTGCATAGGACATATGTCTGAGGCCAGTAATCCTCTTGGTGAGGTACGTTTGTGGCCTTTCCAGCTGTTGAAAGTGTCTTGTGAGGTACATCCCAAAGGGGGCATTGTACTCTATGATGGGTCTGATGAGTGACGAGTAGAGGGGCACTATAACCTCTTTATATCTAGATGCAAACCCTTTAGTAATTAGATGGGCTACATAGAAGGATTTCCTAACTACTTTGGCATTATGATTGTCAAAGCAGAGATTACTATCTACTTGGGTCCCCAGATCTCTTATTACCTCTTCTGTATTAAGGGGGCTGCCACCTATGTGGTAATTCATGGGTGTTTTGTTTTTCCCAAATGGGATGACTATGCATTTTTTTGACATTTAGCTTGAGACCATGATTTTGACACCAGGTGTCTGTCTCAGTAAGGCCCTTGTGGAGAATGTCCGTGTCAGCTGGAGAGTCAATTATGGCTCCCAGTTTGCAGTCATTGGCGAACTTGGTTAGCCATAGTCCTCCTGTGTTTGCCTGTACTTCTGAGAAGTATATGCCAAACAGTAGGGGTCCCAGGACCAAGCCTTGTGGGACACCACCTGTGACTGTTTTAGAGTTGGATCTGGAGACGGCTTTTCTTACCGTGTGAGTTCTGTCTGTAAGCCAGTTGGCAACCCATCTTGTGATGTAGGGGTTTATGTTCAGGCTGGTGAGTTTTTTTATAATTCCTGAGTGGGGAATCATGTCAAAAAGCCTTGGTGAGGTCAAGGTTGGCTGTGTGAACTACCTTCCCCTCATCGATGGCCTTGGTGACTGTCTCGAAGAAGTCAACCAGGTTTAGTAGGCATGATCTGCCCTTAACAAAGCTGAACTGAGTTAGGTCAAGTGTTTAGAGGTTCCCAATGTCTTTGTTAATGAGTTCCATGATGATACGCTCCACAGCCTTGCAGACCAGGCTAGTCAGGCTTATGGGGCGATAGTTACCAGGGTCAGTTGTGGTCCCTCCTTTGTGGAGCGGAATAACCGTTGCTGTGCACCATTCTATGGGCATGTAGCCTGTGGAGAGGCTGAGGTTGAACAGTGTATTTAGGTGAGGGGTTATTTCATTCTGTAGTTCATGCAAGATGCAGCCTGGGACACCATCTGGCCCCATTGACGCTGTGCTTTTAGATTTCAGATGTAATTAAAGAATGTCTAGTGAATACTCTTAGCTAGGGAGGCTATTTTTGCTTTGTAATTAGCTTTGGAGGACTTAACAAGATCTGTAATTTGTTTGTTTATGCTGGAGAAGGATTTCTTCCTCTGCTGAACCAGTTCCCTCTTGTTCATGGATATTAGTTTTTTTCTGTTGTTGTATGGCCTGTTTATACTAGAGGTCCTCCAGGGTGGCTTGTTTTTTTGGCAAGATTTGTTTTTATCCAGTCAGGTGCAGCCAATTCTATACAACTGCTTAAGTGGTTATACAGAGCATTGGTGTA
Source organism: Protopterus annectens (assembly GCF_019279795.1). NCBI lineage: Eukaryota > Metazoa > Chordata > Ceratodontiformes > Protopteridae > Protopterus > Protopterus annectens. The sequence continues at coordinate 1,690,099,576 of NC_056731.1, read as the reverse complement.
CACCTCTGCTTAAAGTCCATGTTATCTGTGCCCGAAGGGGCTTTGAAACTTCTTATACCATCACTAAGTAGGTGGTAATTTTTTAAAAAAAATTATTAAGCATTTTTGAGCTTGATGGGGTATCTGATCTTATAATGTCATAGAATGAGACTGATTTATGGTCCGACCTTACCAGAGAGGACATCACACAGAGTAGGGGGGGTGCAAAGCTCTCCCATGTTAGTGAGTACTATGTCCAGGTATTTGAGCCTCTTGTGGGTGCCCTGACTTCCTGAGCAGGTAGGATAATTAAAATAACCCATGAAGGTGTTGGGCTGCATTGCAAGTGACTCCAGCAAGTCCAAATATGTGGTATGCTTTTTCCTGTTTCATGGTGGGGGACCTACAACTAGCTGTGATGTTGTAGGGGGATTTGCCTACAATTAATTGGACATGGAGTAGCTCAAGAGAGTCATACTGCTTAACCAATCTTGAGGTGTACTTATCCTTAATGAAGATGGATGCACCACCTCCTTTGGTTCTTTCATGCTCAGTTTTTGGTCTGAATGTATGGAGGGCATTGTAGCACTGCATGGCTGGGGTGCTTTCCATGCCTTTGAACTATATCTCGGTGACTGCACAGACATCAGCATCTTCCAAGGTATGGAGTGCTTCCAGTGTTTCCTGGGAGTACAGTATCTTGTTTAAACTCCTAGCATTAAGCAGCAGTACCCTTGAATTTACTTTGAGAGGATTTTGTTATGTTGGGAGGTTGATTATTTTGGCACTGCCTAAAAAAGGCACAATAGGTGTGGCTAATGCCTTTGCCAGTATCCAAAAGCCTAGAGGTGCAGATCATCTTTGCAATGTGGTCTGTTGACCATGTGATAGATTTTGGATCCCCTTGGACTGACACCAGAAGCAAAACCAATTGTTAAAGTCAATCATTTTTTTGTATGTACTGAGGAATCATCCTTGGAGAAGGTAGAGTGGTGCTTAATGCTAGGCTTATGCCTGCCTGTGACATATAATCTGAGAGCTCAGTCATGTCTCTCTTCATACAGTCCCGTGAGGTACGTCTCAAGTCATTCACCCCTCATGGACTATGACAGAGTCATACTGGTGCTTCTGGTTCAGTAACTTGATGGATCCTGGCACCTGAAAGGCAGCTAACTATAATCCACTCCATATCCAGAGGGGCCTCTGTCAGTTTCACAATGGAGTCACCTAAGACCAATACATTAGGTTTTGTAATGTTACGCCTTATGAGCTTATTTGTTGAGACGGTAGTGTGTGTTATCATGTGTTGTTTTTTGCATTGATATGTGTGGGAGTGGTTTCCATTTGAGAGGCCTTTGATCTTTGGTAAGTTACTAGTGAGTCCATCCTCATAATTGGCTTTATTTGTCATGTCCTTATTTAGTCATGTCCTTATTTAGTGTGGGAAGTGTGTTTACTGACAACCTGTTTGGCATTCAGTTTGTCTTATGTGAGAGTCTTGACTCCAATTTCATAGTGTAACTACATCTCTCACATAAAGTATTTACTTATTTCAGGTGTATGTGGTTGTCAGTATACATGAGAGAATTGCTACATTGCCTCAGGCTGCCCACATCTATCAGGCTGGCCAGAGAGATGATGGGAAACTACCCAGCCATGATAGCAGGCTCTTACTGTATGTTTTATTAGGGAAGAGAAGGGGTTAATTTGACAGGACTGTGCTGGTAGTGCCAAGTCTACAAGATGGACCTATACTTTGTATAGGCTAAGGTTGCTCAATAAGTCAATGCTTCTCAATGCACAACTGAGTTGCTCCTAGAGCAGCAGAAGAGCTTGGAAGGATTTCATTGACAGCTATTTAGAGAAAAACTGAGCTTCTAGGTTTTTGCATCGCTAAAGGGCACTGCTAAACACCACTGCATGAAGAGCAGCACTATGCAAACGCAAGACTTAAATATGAGCAAAAATAAACAAGTTTAAGCTAACTACCAATCAGGAAAGTACACAATAAGCCTTACACCAGCAATCCCCAACTCAGACAGGTTAGCTCAGCACACTTCTACCACAAGGGTGCAGAAACACTTTCATAATTTAGAATATCTGGTTTGGAGCCCAAGTGTAACAAGACCATGCAAACTACCTACAACAGCCCTACAACAAACAGAATGTAATACAGTACAATTAACTACTTAAAGCATCAGCAGACAGTACAGTTTTTTTTAATTGCTAAAGTACAGTCACAGTATATAAACTAAGTGCAAAAAATACTTAGAGGCCTTCACAGCTCAGATAGACTAGGTAAAAACCTACTGCCACTAGATGAATAATCCCAGTCCTGCTAATGTAACAACACAGTAAAGGAATGTCCAGAGTGAAATGCTACCACAAACTTAGAGACAGATACAGCAGTGTACTTTAAGAGCTGTTAAAAGTGGGATTATTCAATAAAAATAATTCATTTTGTATAAATGAGGCAAGAGCCACTCAGTTTTACAGAATTTATAAAGGCACTAAATACAAGTTAATCTGGTGAATAAGCCCTCTAGCTGATAAAACTATATTCAGAAACCTCAAGTGTTCCCCAACCTAAACAGACCAGACCACCTCCCAGTGTGCTAGATGGAAAATCCACTGACCACTTGATGTAAAAATAAGTGCTTGCTAGTGTGTAAAAACATATTACTTTATTCAACAGCTAGCTAGATAATGAATTCAGAGCAAGTAAATCAGTTGAACAGACAGAGGCAAAATGCACATCTTCAATATAAGCACAAGGAAAGACAAATAATTCAAAATATCAACTGCAGTGTAGAAAGGGAGGAGCTTATTAAGCTCAATTTACAGTTCAGATGGGCAGCTTAATATATATGAGATTCGGTGAAATGAGTTTTCGTAAAGTGAGCTTTCATCGATTAGTTGAGGGTGAACTGAAATTAAGTGAAATGAGTTTTCAATGAAACAAAGTAGACCTATATATATATATATATATATATATATATATATATATATATATATATATATATATATACATATGTGTGTGTGTGTGTGTGTGTGTGTGTATAAGCGCTACAGAATCCTGAAAGCCCAAAATCCTGAAGACCAAAATCCTGAAAACTCAAAATCCTGAAAACACACAGGATACCAACACTGACTATATTCCAGAACAAGTACATACAGAAACATATTAGCCTTCAACTATACACAGGGGGCAAGCCCCTTTGCACCTCCCACATCCCCTGCTACTTAAATATAACAACTCCGAGATTGCACTTCAGTACACTAAGTGCAATCTTGGAGTTGGTATATTTAAGTATCAGGGGGTGTAGGGGGCACAACCTCCATATGGGGGGTGCAGGGGGCTTGACCCCCTGCTTATACTTGGAGAAGAGTAATATGGCTTGTGTTTTATTTGTTTCTGTATGTACTTATGCTGGAATATAGTAAGTGCTGGTATCCTGTGTGTTTTCGGGATTTTGAGTTTTTGGGATTTTGAGTTTTCGACGCTCCTATATATATATATATATATATATATATATATATATATATATATATATACATTTTTTTTTTCAGAAATTAAAGCATGTGTCAGGGCAACCTGATATATTAGAGATGGATACAAGCAGCTTGACACCATTTATTTTATTTTTCTTTATTTGCCTTAGTTTTTATTTTTTATTTATTTATTTATTTTACATTTGTTGACCGGGATGGTCCGACTGGATACATGTCCATTTTCAGCGGAGCCGGGAGAAAAACTCCACATTAACAGTAGGAGTCATCTGGGAAATGATGGTGAGACTGGGGGGGGAGTTCCATTTTTTCCAATGGCATTGGCAAACAGTCTTGATAGTTTGAGCAAGAAATCTGGCAATATGATTATAATATGGTTTACTGGATACATTGCCCATTTTCAGTGGAGGTCTGGGGGAAAAAACTCAAAAGTAGCAGATGTATAATATTGCAAAATTTAAACTAGCTTTAAAGAAAGTTGGACAAAATATAATGGAATTCATGAAGAAGAAATAAACAGGAAGTATCACAGAAATATATAAAGTGTAGTAAGTTCTAAGAAGTGACATCAGTACACATTACAGAACATCACAGAAACAGGAAATTATCAGTATAGATATAGCAGTATCACCGAGCAGCAAACAGTATCAATAATTTGGGAGCTAAAGTAATGTTATATGCATATATATTCATGCTGACATTTAAGATGATATAAGAGCAACAAAGTATACATTTCTCATGGGCAATATATGTACTTCTCTAAGATATTAAAAGGCAGTTGTGAAAAATGGTTTTGTAAGTAAAAAGAGAGAATCTTGAGTATTTAGGCATTTTAATTCTGGAGATTCAGAGGATTGTGCAGACAGATTCTAGTATAATTTAGATATAGTTTGAATTTGATCTTAAAGGCAAATATGTTGTTTATTTGTCTGATGGTGAAAGTAATGCTGCTCCATAGTTTCACTGCGCTTACTGAGTATAAGGAAGCCCCATGCAAGTTACTGTACTTTTGGGATTCTGTCAGGTATTGTTCCTTTGATCAAAGGTTCTTTTGGGGTTTTACCATTGTATTATGTTATTAATGGCTGGGAGTTTCAGAGACAGTACAGAATTGTATGTGCTATTAATATTTGTGTATATGGTATGTGGTATGGTAGTAATAGCCATTCCAGGTTCTTCAGGGGAATGCAGTGATGGAATTGGTTTGGGAGATTGTATACAAGTTTACTTATTTTATTATAGCATTGTTCACACTTGTTCAATAGTATAGTTTGAAGACTAGTGAAAATCATAGATGCATGAAACAGGCTTGGAAGTAACACGGATGTTGCAGTTGTCTTCCTCTTGTGGGCAGTGAAATATGGCCTGGCTTTGTAAAGTAGCCGTAATTTGGAGAGAGTTATTTAGACAATAGTAATGATTTGTTGGCTAAATTTAAGTTTGCTATCTGTGATGGCAACCAGTAACTTGGTATAGGTGTTGTAAGATGAAACAATATTTAGTGCAGCGCCAACTAGTAGTAGGGACTTCAGGTAAATATGATTAATTTAGTTTTGGGGGTAGGGAGATTAAATATTACTTGGAAAAGCGGAGGCGTCTTTGTGATTGTTTGGATCTGTGATATTGTTAGAGCTGAGCAAACAAAGTTACATTGACAGCATATTGGATTATATTTGCATGTATGGCTGCCTTGTGCCTGTCAGTTACAAATATATTAAAAATAGAGGGTCCCAGTATTGGCCCTTGTAGTATTCAAGTTTGTACTGGTAGGTTAGTAAAGTAGGAATCCTGTCATTTGTCAGATTGCGCACTGCTGTTGAGGTAATAAGAAAAACATTCTTTGGAAGTGCTGCTTTGTCCTAATTTTAAGAGCTTGGAGCAGAGGAGAGGAGAAGAGAGGAGAGGTTTAATACATTATCAGTTGCCTTTGAGAGCTCCAGAAATCCCAGGGTTACATATATTTGTGGTTTGGTTAATGGTTCCTAGAAAATGTAGTAGGGCAGTTTCAGTGCCAAGACAGGGCCATAAACCATGTTGAGAGGGGTGAAAATAAGTTTTCTTCCAGCAGAAAGATAAGAATATGATGATGGATACATCTTTCTAGTACTTTAGAGAGAGGTGAAAGCATTGTAGTTAGTCAATATTTTGAATGTTCTGAGGAGCTACCTTCTTTATATACTGACATAATGTAAAATGTCTTCCATATTTTTAAAAAAATCTAATGAGACTGAATAAGTTATTCCTTCTGCTCCTAGGTTAAGGTATTATCAAGGAACACTGTCTGCTGCTAATGGACTTTTATTTTAATCAGGTATTTCTTTATTGTAGTACTGGTTCAAATTAGAAGTTATTTCTCTGGTTTGTACTGCAGTTTGAGGTAACAAGATATATTTATGTTCTTTCTGTTGACCTGTGTGAGAGTCAGTAGTTATAAAGTGTTTACTGAAACTGCAAGCAGTGGTGGCATTAGTTTAATTAGGAAGAGGTTTAGGGGTAGTCTTGGTAACATTATTAAGAAATTGTTTATAGAAGTCCAGAAGATTTTAAGATTATTGGAGCATGCTGTCTGTGCTGCTGTGTAATAGCTCTTTTTTGTCTAAAATTTTTTTTTTTATTTTTTATGCACCAGTAATTTTGATAATTACTGTTTTTTTTCATCTGTGTGCCATTTAATCCAAGCCCTATCCATTATGTAACAAAACTGTCTGTAACCATAACCATTATGCCAATCCCCCATCTCAAAACATAGCCTGTCTTCTACCACCATACATATTTAATTTAATCTCTTACAAGTTCATAGGTGATTGCTATTGATATGCTACTTATCCCAGGTGATCTTTTTTAAGCCTAGCCATGCTTCAAAGAAAGAATCAGTCCTGTACCTTGTGTCTGTGAGGAAAACACCTAAAACATTGTGCCACTCCCATGTGAGTAACTCCTTCTACCGAATAATAAACTAGTAAACCCAGGACTAGTCACAAGGTTTTTAAAGGTGAATAAAGAAAATGCTTTACATTGGAAATGATGAGTTATGCACTACTGCTATCAGCTATATAAAGAAGGAAAAATGAAATGGCACAGAGAAATAGAAAATAATCTTTTTGAACCAATAGATAACATGAAAGAAAATTGTCTGTTAGCTTTTTCTTGACTAAAAGAATTACTGAACCCTAAACTAATCTGGCTGGATTTTCTGAATGTATTACTGGCAGAGAGAACAGCGTGGAGAAACAAACCATGTTTCTATAATAGCACAACTCCATGATAACACTTCTCTTCTCTTCAGTGAATTATTCAGTCTAATATGTGCCTTGTAACCTTTCTGTTCAAAAACCACGGATGCAGTTAACCATAGCCTTCTAGGATTGGCTCACTATCTCTTTTACAGAATTTTCGAATTGTTCTTTTATTACTCTTCTGCTTCTAGCCCTATGTATAAGAACAGATCTTACGAACAAACGCCAGAAATATAACTGTCCGTGGCTCACATCTGCCTTGCATTTTTCAGTTCTAAATATAATTTCTTTATTTCTCATCAGCAAAAAGTCAAATACTTCAGCTACAAGAGTTATTGTATTTTTTATCATGGCATATTTATGCATCGTTTTGTGCTACACGTTGTCTTGGAAAGGGCCTGTTCTCAGGATAAGGATAATGACACATGGTGCTACTGGAATAGCATTGAAGAGGAAGCTACTCTTAATGGATAATATAAATATACCAATGATAACTGGAACAAAGAGCAAATTAATTTCCTATACTCTGTAACATGATGGCTGTCAGGTAGTTGGTTACAGCTTTTTATAATTTCATGATGATGTCAGTAAGAATGCAGGAATCGACGTTATGGTTGATTTATCATAGATAAGAGAGCTGATTTGGAGGGAAATTGCTTTGCTTTGTAATTAGCTTTTACACCTTTCTTCATTCATAGGATCATAGGCTCATACATAGTTGTGTACTAGGCTAACGACCACTGAGGCCTTTTTAAGCCTAGCCATGCATCTTAAATCTCTGAGAAATTCTGCTTTCCTTGGTTGTGTAAGCAAGGGCTTGGGAGATGAAACATTTATGAGCAGGGGCATGAGAGATAACCATTTACAGGCTGCCTTTGTCCATTAACAAACATAGGTGCCGAACCAGGAAAGAATTTAGTAGCCCAGGGGAGTAATGGGTTCAGTGAGTGTTGACAGCAGTCAAGTTTTGTTGCATATTTTATCTGGGACAGATGTCAGTAGTTTGTTTCATGAATAGTAGACCCCTCTAGTGATGGAGTTGTATGTTGTATGAGAGTGCTAGATCAGTAATAAATAGAAAGTTTTCCACAGAAAATAGTATACCCTAATCTGCTATTTGAAAAATAAACCCTAGTTCCACACAATGTGAATCTGCAAGCTATGTCTCCTGGGAATCCATAGTATCTATTTTCTCAGCCCAACAGTAGTTAAGACTGCTTAGACTACATATTTAATTGACTCTGTTACATTGCTACAGTGTAACAAATATTACTGGTTGAATTAACCAAATCAAAACACTGACAGTTTTATTTATTTTAGGGAAAAACAGAAAAATCCAATGTAACCATGTAGTCTAAATGGCTAAATGACAATGGTGTTTAATCATGGATACTGATGTCTTATATTGCACTATAAAAAGCAGATGAGAACATTGGTGAATTAGTAAACAGGTGATGTCATAGAATGAGTGTCATTAAGTAAACAATAAATGCTAGATTCTAGAACTGTTTGTAGTTAGTTGATTCTAGAACTCAGCCTAGCCATTTCAAAATAGACACCAGGGGCCAGTACGTCAAGACTCGTGACTCCTTTACATATCATTTTCTTTTCAGTTTGAAGATGCCACAAATCAAACGTTTAATTACACAATAGCAAAAGATGGCTTTGTGAATGTTTATAGAGTTTATGCAAAAGACGCTTGGCATACGTTTGTTTTAATTGTTTATTTCTACCCTAAACATTCTTGAAAGGGAGACGTAAAAAACAGAAAGATGAGGATGTCTAATTGTCTCTGCATAACTTTGTTGTTAAGTGTGATGTGTGAGAATAAATATACCATTGTTTTGTAAGTCAAAATCTAGCAGATGCTTCAGCTGTAACAAAGTGTTGCAAAGCCTTCAACAGTAAGACTGATAAAAATTGATTTCATCTGCAATATGTGTATATTTTTTCAGTGGCCAATACAATATGTGTCTGAAAATGTCATATTCTATGAAATAATGAAAAAAGAAAATAATTCTTGTAGATGAAGTTTGTAACTCCTTTCTGCTGGGAAATAAATAAATTATATATAGAATGCAAAATGTACCGCAGATGTGTGAGCTAGGAGTGTAATTTTCTGCTATTTGATCACAAGGCATTTAGCTATCCTTAGGTTTGACAGTAGAAGAGCAGTAAAAGAGCAATTGGAAAATGTATGTAAAGGAGATAATTAGCAAAGACCAGAAAACTCTGTTCAAATGCATCTGTGTTTTCTGTATTAAGGAATTAGAGTTTTCATATCTAAATGGACAAGTCAATAGCTGAGAGGGGAAATACTGCCCTGGTGCTGTGGTATACAGAGATATGAGCCTGTTTCTCTGACTTTAGTCTCAGATCATATGCCTTGTAAACACATATTTGTAAACAGATGTTTTTTTTTTCTTTTCTTGTAATCCATTAGACCAAAATATTATTTTCTATTTTCCATTGCAGATTCATATTTCCCCATGTATATAAATGTTAGTGCTTAACTCATTCTTTCATATAGGTAAAGCATTGTATACATTCAACTTTAAAAACCTTGGCTGGTCTTCTAGTTATTTATTTACTAATTGATTTGAGGATGTCTGTTGTTAGATGGTGGCAAGATGTTGGCAACCACCTCTAATATACCATATTGTCCTGCTAAAGGCTATCATTTGGGGTTATAATAATGATGCTTACTAACAAGACTATAACTGAAACTGGGAGCTTCCAAACTTTGGTAATCTGGAGTGATAGCAGGAGTGGTGTTAACATTTTGGGGTCCCCAGCAAATGTCAAGTTGAGGGCCTCCTGGGCACTTCCAGTCTAAGTATCACCCTGTAACTGCCACCCCTTTTATCCATCCTTTTAGTTCATGCTGTAGACTTTTAGGAGTAGTACACACAGGCTGACCTGTAGCATTACAGCAGGCCTATATACCACACTATGTTGGGCCATATCACAAAGTTATATTCACAGTTACTCACATTTAGCTACAACAATGATACATTACAACAACACTATGTATAGGGCTAGAGTAAGGTAAAGTGGAGGCCCAGGCACTACAATGTTACACACACACACACACACACACACACACACACACACACACACACACACACACACACACACACACACACCAGAGCTCCTTCTGTTTCTCCCCCATGTAGGACTTTCTACACCATGCACATTACTTTTTGCTTCCATTTCTCACATTTTACCTTTTTCTTCGGATTTTTCAAGAAACCATAACTTTATAAATGCTGTATAAGTGCGTTTTAAGTTTTTTTTTCTTTTTACAAACCTTTTCATCCAATGATGGCTTGAACAGAAATTATGTATAAGGAAAGAAATTCAGTGTTGCTGTTCAGCTTTAGTTTTCCTTGCATCCTTTCAATATACATTTGTTGACCAAGATAGTACAGTAATAACTATTTAGGAAATAACTCAGTTAAACTGCTGCTTCCAGAAACCATAATGGCTGTAGATGCTCTGGGATGCATTTTAGAGCATTTCCAAGCATTTTAATTAAAAAGTGGCCTAAACAAAAATCATGAGTAAGAAAAAGAATTTCAGTCTTATTTTTCTTTCTTTCAAGGAAGATATAAGTATTGCCCAAGGCTTAAAGTTCAACGCTGTCAAAATAATAACTCAGAATAACCTAACAAGCCAATTGTTGTGAGGATACACAGGTCCTGCCTGGGAATACTGCCTGGCTCCCTAATCCCCCCAAAAAGATAGTCACTGCCTATGCATCCCTCTAGTGGCCACAGTCATGAATTTCAAGTAACTACTGAAATGCATATACATAGCATGCGTCCTCACTTCACAATCCTAACCCCCAATGGCAACCACCTGTATATGTGCTGGATGCCTGATTGTGAGAAAAGTGAAAAAAAAAATAATGATTGCAATAATGTATTCCACTTTGCTGCTTCCAGGCAGTACATTGGCTCTACAGGAGCTAAAGTAAATTTATTTGTGCAGTAACTTTCTTTGTACACCTCTAAGGTCTGTTATAAAAGTAAAGGAAACAATGACTACACACTCTCCAGCCCCCCACATAACCTATGGCAAATTTCTGTACAACATCTGAGCAGGGATGTTTTAGAATGTTGTGGTTGAGGGAAGAGGCCATCATCACTTATCTTAGCAGGGTCATATCACACCCCCATTCAGGTTAGAGAGTGTAATCAGAAGATTAAAATATTTTTTCTCCTCATTTATCCTCAACCAAAAACAGCTTTTTGGGGGCCCCATACAGTCAAGGATGGGAGCCCCCTTGTATCCATTTATGCAGTCTGGGGAATAAGGAAACCAGATTCTAAGAAGAGCTAAGTGTCTGAGTGTTCTGTGACATATATTATGCCTTACTTTTGAAATATAATCACTTGTTAACTACTTTTTTTACTGATACTCAGAAGAATAATGTGTGTGTCCTGACATTATTGTACACTGATAAAAATCAGTGATATTTTTTACAAGCATGGATGCACACACGCACACACGCGCACACACACACACGGACGTGCACACACATGCACACACGCATGCAAACATGCGCGCACACACACGCACACACACACACACACACACACATGCGCACACACATGCACACACACATGCAGACACACACACACACACATGCACATGCACATGCGTGTGCACACATGCACACACACACACACACACACACACACACACACACACACACACACACACACACACACACCTGCACACACGTCACAATAATACTAGTTTTGTACTTATTTCCACAAATAGCAATACATTGTGCAACCTATTACTGCTACACAAGATCAGTGACGGCTGCTTAGCAGTTAGCAGCAGGGATAAGCTATTTTTATTTACCTCACTAAGGAATAAATTAATACCTATCACTATCCATGATTTCACAGATGTTCACTGAGTTTGCATCATAATTTTGGTCTGTCCCAATAAGTCCAGTCAGAGTTTTATACTTCTTATTGTCTAAAAAATGCATGTTGATGCAAAATGAGCTATTCTAGTAACTTTTTAAGTGAATAAGAGTAATATTTAAAATGTGTTCCTCATTTTGAGACTTTATTATGCTATTATATTTGGCACTGAGCAGAATTCTTCAGCAAGGATGTTGAGAGTTATAGTATCTGGTGTTCTGCCTGTATGTATATAAAACTCCCTGACAGAGAAGTCATTCTTGAAGGTCAGAAGAAAAAGCTCTTTTTAACTCCAAGGTGTGCACTGAGACCAGTCACTCTGGGCTGCCGATCTCTCTAGTGCTTAGTTTGCTCATGTTCATTACCAGTTTTGTCCTAACAGGTTTATATCACAGTCCTGTTCACATCAAAGAGAGGAATAAAAAATTAATGCATTTTTTCTCCTCATTTTTCCCCAACCAACAGCAGCTTTTGTGGGGTCCCCACATAGTCAAGGATGATTAAGGGCCCCCTGCAGCCATGGGTGTTGCAGGTACCTAAAGCTGGCCCATCAAAAGGATTTAACTAGGCCAGAGGCATTGTCAGTAGTAAAACATTTAATGGAAATGTGAAGCCTGTACCTTGACCAAATACTGTTACTATAAGTAAAGATCTTTGAATTTTGAATTATATAAATATGAGTTATTATTACCCACCTGCTTTATTAAGTATACAAAATTGCTGTACTAGCTTTTGTTGGTTTGACAGGCATGTTACAAAATATCAAGATAAGATAACTTGCTATGGTTGCCCCCCCAGGACCAGGTGGTCCCCAGCGACCGCTGGGTTCACTGGTGCCTAAAGCTGGCTATAAGTGGTGGCAGCTGTATATTGTAGAGCAGAACAGAAAGAAGTGCTCTTCACAGCACCAGCAGTGTGCCCAGTAATGACTCATTCTGCAATTCGTACAGAGTTACATGTGCTGGCAGCATATCTAAATATGACTGTAGATTATTTTTTAGAAGACGCGTTGCTCCTACTACTATTGGAACTATCTGGGTATCTTTCTTCCAGATTGCTCTTATTTCTGCCTGCTAATCCTGATATTTTATGAGTGTGTCTCTCTGTGTGCCGGACACTGTAGTCACTGGGTATTGTGATTTCAATGATCAATACTACTTTTGTCTTGGGCCACTATAGCCAATTTTTTAGCCTCTATCTTTTGACCTGTTGGTAATGAATGATCCCATGCGATGTAGACTTCATTTTCTATGATGCTTTGTGGCTCATGTTTCCAGTGTTTTTCAGCCACTTCAATACCATGTTTTCACAATCCCCGGTGCAACAGTCCTGCCACATTATTATGCCTTTCAGTATACAGTCCTGCCATTAGTATGTCGCAACCAGCAATGAGGTATGCAACTGTTTCCAATTCTATTTTACAAAACCTATATTTCTTTCTCCCACATGTTCAACGGACTTTGGCTTACAATGTGTGCGTAGCCCACTATCTTGTGCCACCAATATTAACCTTCCAACTCCTGCTTTGAGTTCACTTCTCTTTTATCACTCCTACTTTCGTTCCTGATCAACATCATCTTCCAGAAGTTTTCTATACTTGCAACTATATTTATGCATTTTGCACATTTCTTGCCTTCTCATCTGGTCTTTCACCATATATTCTTTCATTTTTTTGGCATATTCAGTTGCTGCTTGATTTTTATCTACTTGTGGTTCGATTTCCATTCCTGCTTGATGCTGATATGCTTCTGCTAGTTTAAGCAGGGAAGTCATCTTAGATTTATTCTCCTCATGTTTCAAAACTTTCACTACGTTTGAGTCTTGTGAGGTCAGCAGATATGTGCAGTCCCACAATTGCAGATCTGTAAATGTAATCAATTTCAAGGAGGTCTATCCCTCCTTTAAAATGGGGAATATATACTTTTGGTATGCACTTGTTGTTTGTCTTTTGGCTTTTTCCTGGTAAGGGGTCACCACAGCGGAACTCCAGTCCACTAATGATTGGCAGTAGATTTTTTATGAAACGCCGAGGTACCAGCTCGACGCCCAACATTTTTATAAATCATTTGGTGAGCATGAAGCATCCTTCTTGTTTTCCTACTCAATCTATCTGACAAGTTTTGGGGCCTGTCAATAACTCAAAAACCATAAGGACAGGAAGAGCAAATTGGTTTATAGCTTGGATTTTGTTCCTAGAGGTTAACACTGTTTTCAGGATTAATTTAAGTCTTCTAAAGTATTGGGTACTAAGCTTTATTTGCATTTGTTCATGTTTTATTGTTGATCCTTCCTCAATTCCCAAATACTTATACACTCCCTCTTGCTCAAGTTCTTTTATATCACATTCTTGGTGCTGCAGCTTTCCTGCTTTAAAGGTTGCTTTTGCACTTAGACCAAATGACATTCTTATATTATCTGAAAAAGTTTTGACAACTTGCAGTTGTGCTTTCAGTTCCTCATCTGATGAGCTATACAGTTTTAAATAATTGACAAAGAGAAGATGAAAAGTCTTTACACTTTTTGTTATTTTCTAGGAGTCAAAGTTATAGCCATGGCTTAAGCTGTTAAGTAGACATCTTAATGGTTAAGGGCAAGGCAGAATAGCAATGGTGACAGTCACCCTAGAATATTCCCCTTTGAGTTGTTATCCCAAGAATAATAATTTGTCCTTTGTCGTGGCTTAATTGCAAAAAGGTCTGCCACTGTTTCATGGTCACTGTAATGTAGTCTATCAGTGTAAGGTGTAATATACACTTTTAAGTACTCTTTCATCCATGAATGTGAGATACTATCAAATGCTTTTTTTGTAATCAGTCCATACCATATAGTGAGCCAGATGCTCTCGGAGAGCAGACTTCTGTCGGGACTTCCCTCTCTCTGCCATGAGATTGAAAGGCTTCAGAGTGTCTCAAATTACCTTTCCAAGAAAGTATCCTCCTTTTTTACACCAGTATTTAGGTTGGGACCACCTCTAGTTTTGGGGGCATTAAGACATTTTATTTATTTATTTTTTATTTTACATTTGTTGACTGGGATAGTCCGACTGGATGCATGTCCATTTTCAGCGGAGGCCCGGGGAGAAAAGCTCCAAGGGTAAGCAGATACAGCATTACATAATACCAGCATTACATATTACAAACAGACTATTTACAGAAATTACATAAGTAAGCAAGTTAAACAAGTTCCACAGGTTACAGTTAATCCTGAGCACAAGTCAGGATTAAATTAAATTACACAGTAAACTGGTTAACAGATTTTTACACATTCTAGAGAGTTAGCCAGGCTTGATACATTGACATAGCCAGTTAAGTGACAAATGTTGTTTGAGTCTAGTTTTAAATTGACCTAAGGTGGAAAGTAAGGTAATATCAGCTGGAAGTGAGTTCCAGGATCTACTTACAGAGTTTGCAAAGAGAGAATCACCGGCTGTGTTATTAATTTTGCTACTCTGAATTAGTAGTTTGTTAGAGGATCGAAGTGGTCTAGGATTGTTATAGGGGGTGATAATATTTTTAAGTGCAGGAGTATTGTCCAGATTATAGAGGATTTTATAGGCCATACTCAGTTGGTTATACTGGATTAGGCTGGGTAGCTCAAGCCACCCAAGCTGATTTAGATTGATGCAATGATGTGCCCTAAAAGGCAGCCCAGTGGCAAACCTGGCAATGTGGTTGTAGCAAATTGCGAGTTTGTTAAGGACAGTCTTGTTTAAATTCAAGAGTAGAGGGGATGCATACAGAAGGGTTGAAAGAAGGTGAGAGCGAGCTATGGCAATTTTAGCTGGAGGGGTTAGGAAGGCTTTTATTCTGTAAAGTGACCCTAGTTTTTTATTGATGGTTTTGATAGTTTGGTTAACATGTAGGTCAAATTTTAGATTATTGTCTATGATGACACCTAATAGTTTTGTAGATGGGTCAGGGGAGATTATTGTGCCATCATTTGATTTTATGGTAAAGGTGAAAGCGGTAGACCCACATGTTGGTGTAAATAACAGCATTTTAGTTTTTTTGGGATTTAGGATCAGACGATGTTCAGAAAGCCAGTTTTCTATTGTATTAAAGGTGGTCAGGGTAGCTGACCATAACTCTACTGGAGATGTGGCTGAGCAAATCAGAGTAGAGTCATCAGCATATTGGATACAGCTGACTTTTGGGATGACAGTATAAAGGTCATTAATGAAGATGGAGAACAGCAAGGGCCCTAGTATAGAGCCTTGTGGTACTCCAAGGGTGTTAGGTAGAAGGTTAGAGAGTTTGTTCTGCCAGAGGACAGCCTGCTGTCGACCATTCAGGTAGGATTGAAACCATTGGAGGGCTCCAGTATCTAGACAGAATGTTTGCAGGGTGTGGATTAAAAGTTGTTGATCAACTATATCGAATGCCTTGGAAAGATCCAAAAAGAGGGCTGAGGATATATAATTATTGTTGCGATTATGGTTAATGGTGTTAGTAAAGGCTAGCAGGGCTGAAGTAGTGCTGTGATGAGGACGGAAGCCATGCTGAGTGTCTGCCATAAGACGATTTTGGATTAGGTGGTGCATGAGTTGTCTATGAATACATTTTTCCATAATCTTTGCAAGTGGAGAGAGTATAGCTATTGGCCTATAATTGGAGAATTCAGTAGAGCTGCCTCCTTTGTGAAGTGGGATTACAAAGGATATTTTCCAGATGGTGGGTATTTTAGCTTCTACTATGGTTCGATTGATTAGTATTGAGACAGGGTAAGCAAAAGCATCAGCTGATTTTTGTAGGTACTCGGCAGGGAGTTGATCAGCAGAAAGTGTAGAGGGTTTTAATTTTTTGATCAAGGTATGGATAAGTGAAGTGGTGACTGGTTGGAAGCTGAACGCGAGTAGGTTTCTAGGGGTGCTACTTTCAGGACAAGGGGAGCTAGGAGGTAGTTGGCTAGCTAGGGATTGAATTGTCTCAGTAAAGAATTGGTTAAAACTGTCAGAAACAATCTTCATGGGTTTTATCAATAGTAGCAGCAGGGATTGTGGTTGAAGTTTGTCCAGGATGTAGTAGATTATTTAAACCTGCCCAAAACTTCTGAGGGTTATTTTGATTTACTGTCTGTAAATTACAGTAGTATTGTTTTTTGTCTTGTAAAATAGATTTTCTGGTTTCGTTCCTGGATTGCCTGTATTTAATGTGATCTTGAGGGTCTTTAGAAGAACGCCATAAAGCCCATGCTTTGTTTCTAAGGGTAATTTTGAGTTTAGACTCTATAGAAAGCCAAGGTGCAGTTTTTGCCTTGGTTCTCTTTGAACGAACAGGTGCATGCAAATCAAGGATCTCAAGGAATTTGTTGTTAAAGTATGCTACTGCTTCCTCTAAGGGGAGGTGTTTTAGAATAGACCAATTACATGAGTTTAGTTCTTGCTGGAATTTGGCAGGGTCAAAGTTTTTATTGTTTCTAACCTTTCTGAGTAAGGGTTGTTGGGAATTAATGGTTTTGTGCTTAATTACATATGTGAGAAGGTGATCGCTTAGGCCATTAAGGAGGGTACCAGAGGTGTACAGTTGGGGTGACTGTTTATGAGTACCCAGTCAAGTATACTTTCTTTTTGGTTGGGTTTACCTATCCTGGTAGGGGTGGATATGATTTGTTTAAATGCATGCAGGTTAATATGGGTGGTTGGGGATTCTGAGGAACAGGTGCCCCAGTCTATGTTAAAGTCTCCAAGTAGTAGGGTTTCTTGGGGGTAGTGACATGATAGCCAGTGCAGGATATCTTCAAATGTAGATATATTGTTACCTGGGGAAATGCACATACAGATGATATTAATGCATTTATTTTTATTAAGTTGCAATTTGGTGGCAAGAATCTCTGAGTTATTAATCTGAGGAGGTTGTATTACATCTATGGTGACATTCAACTCAGATTTATAGAGTACAGCTACCCCACCGCCTTTCCTCGAAGCATGATCTAGCCTGTGTATGTTGTATCCAGGTGGTAACACTTCATTGTCTTTAGTGTTAGGTTTTAACCAGGTTTCAGATAAACAGAGAATCTCAGGGGAGTGGACATCCAGAAGTGCATGCAATTCATGTACCTTGTTATTAATGCTTCTAATATTGAGATGACAGACTAGGAGAGTTAGTTGGCCTATTAATTGTAGGTTTGTAGCTTAGATTGCAAGTAGATGGGGTATGTGTATCTGAAGTGAGTGGGCCAGGGTTGGGGTGAATATCACCACCAAGTATTAGGTTGAGTCTATACTTGGTGATGAACTTCAGGAATTTGTTTATTAGTTTGTGGTAGTGTTTGGATCTAGAGCTAATGTGCCTGGGGTTGAGATATTGATAGACTGAACAAGATGTTGGATAGGATCTGGTAGTGTAAGTATGGTTGAAGGTGGAAGGACTTACAGCTGGGGTGATAGTATGGCCTTTTGGGACCTGAAATTCCGTGAGAAACTGGTTTTCATACAAGGTAAGGAGGTATGGTGTGAACAAGAGGGGTAGTAAAGAGGAATATATCATTATCTGTGATTCAGCTAGTGAGTTAAGGAACTGTTTTACCTGGTGATGCAACACCAGAAGATAGAGTGGTGAGGTAAAGGTACTGGAAGGGGGATGGGAGAATGCCAGATGAAAGCTAATAGGTGCTATTAAAATGAAGGTAGTAGAATGGGGGTGGGTGGAATTATCCCAGATGAAGGCAGATAGGATCTAGAAAGAGGTACCAGCTATAGTACTATAAATTTTGGTGAGTGGGGCCTGTCAATAACTCAAAACATAAGGGCAGGAAGAGCAAATTGGTTTAGCTTGGATTTTGTTCCTAGAGGTTAACACTGTTTTTCAGGTTTAATTTGGTGTCCTAAAGCTATAAATCTATACAGTTTTAAATCATTGACAAAGAGAAGATGAGAAGTCTTTACACTTTTAATGTAGGAGTCAAAGTTATAGCTAAGCTGTTAAGTAGACATCTTAATGGTTAAGGGTAAGGCAAAATAGCAATGGTGACAATCACCCTGGAATATCCCCCTTGGAGTTGTTATCCCAGGAATAATAATTTGTCCTTTGTCGTGGCTTAATTGCAAAGAGGTCTGCCACTGTTTCATGGTCACTGTAATGTAGTCTATCAGTGTAAGGTGTAATATACACTTGTAAGCACTCTTTTGTCCATGAATGTGAGATACTATCAAATGCTTTTTTTGTAATCAGTCCATACCATATAGTGAGCCAGATGCTCTCGGAGAGCAGACTTCTTCCAGGACTTCCTCTCTCTGCCATGAGATTGAAAGGATTTAGAGTGTCTCAAATTACCTTTCCAAGAAAGTATCCTCCTTTTTTACATTAGTATTTAGGTTGGGACCACCTCTAGTTTTGGGGGCATTAAGACATGTTGCATTTGCTGGCTGTTTTCTTCCTCAGTCCTATGGGGGTGTGACTCTGACCTTTCGGAAAGAAAGGGGCCCAAATTTAAATGCTATGTCAGGTCTGTTACAGTCCAGTTCATCTTCTCACAAGATTTGAAGCATGATTAATATTTTGTGTAGCATTAATTTGTATTTCAGAGGCTTCCACTTTTGCACACAATGCCTTGCAGTTTCACATCTCACCTCAAATGGTCCCACACTTAGTTTCCATTTTAGATTAGAGCTTGTTACAGTCTGCAGATTACTCAAGCATCTTTACTTCTGATTTTTGTCTTCCTGGCTATTCATTGTAATTCTAATCTAGGTCATGGCCTGTCTACATTTTGTTTCTATTGCTGGTAGAGACTGTTGGTACTATGCTTCTGTATATGTTGCTTGTAGTATATTATGTAGTGCTTAAATAAATATTTTGCAGGTTTTGTTTATTGCCTTAAGTTTCTATAGTTTGTGTACAGTGTTTCTGGATATTACAGCTTAAGACATTTCAGTACTTGTTTTCAGTAAATGTGGTTTCAGTACTTTTGTTCCTGCTTTTACAATTTAGCTGATACCTACTATTCTCTCTTATAGTATGTAACTTTTTTAAATTTAGCTAATTGGCATGTACATTTTGGCACTTGCTGGAAAACTGACAGATGTGTTGTAATTTGCAGGAGCAAGCTAGTGTTAAAAGGGATTTTGCATGAAGACGGTGCCTCTATGCTTTGCACCTTTCAGGTTCTCCCGCAGTGAACCTTTTTAGGGTTAAGTTTAAGAATTGGCCTAAAAGAAAAGATGCCCATTTATGGCTTCATCTTTTCCCTAAACATTTTCCATATAGTGGGTAGAGAGCCCTCCCCAAAGAAAAGAGTTTCAAAGTTGATGGTCCACATGATGCAAACTAATCCCACCTAAAACTTAGAAATGGAATTATGGGCTGAATTTAACTAATTGTTCTGTCAATCTGTCAGGTTTTATTTTTTATAGTCTATTTTTTTATAGTTGGGTTATGTGAAGTTGGAGTTATTGGCTTAGCTAGATTTGGAATTCATTATGTCCATCTCAAAAATGTGGAACACTGCTTTTCTTAGTGGGGGGTGGACAAAATGTGGAACATTCAGTTGGCTCACAACGTGCCTAGTAACTCTGTCCATGCTTGCTGTTCTTTTTGAATTATGATTATGTATGGTGGATATTTTATCAATATTGGGCAGAAAATATTAAGACTCAGAATGAGAGACAGCTGAGGTGTTTGATCCTGCATCAGCATATCTAAGATTAGACAGAGAATACAACCTCTAGCTAGTATAGTTTCCTGTGTGTTCCCTATTTTATTGCTGCATACATCATGGTCATCTAGCACACAAATGCACGTTGGTGTCTGTGTCTCCTTTAGTGCTGTTACTTTTGATGTCAGCTATGGCATAGCACCTGATGGACAGTTGTCTACATTGAGGCTTGATATTGATAGACCTCTGTGCCTAGTTTTTGTCTCCTAATGCTGGTGTCTTGATTTTTTCTCCAGCTCGTGGCAGTGGACAATTCTTTTTTTGAGTAATGTTGGCAGTAGTGTGCTTTGGGGTACTGTGACTAATGGTGGCTGCTGTTTTCCAGTTTAAAGTGAGGCAGTGTTTTTGTAGGTCTTGCAGGATAAACACAGTGGAGTCAATGCTCATTTAATATTGGATCTCAAATACCTGGTATTGTGGCTTCTTGATGCCAGTTACTATTTTTGACAGTTCATATAAATTCACAGTCTCTAAGTGATGGTAACCATGCATGCATCAGCTGCAGGGTGAGTGATATCCACAACAGAAAGTCTAAGGTGTAAAGCCTAAAAACTGAGGAATTTCTTATTCTGCAGGCCTTTCAGGATTCCCTCACACAGGGAATGATTACCTTACTTCTGAAATGTGGCAGTGGCAATCAGCAGGCAAGGAAGAAGTCTCTTGTCCCTTCTCTTGGGGTGATGTCCTTGGGTAACTGTGGTTGTTGCCAACTTACCCAAAGAAATAAACTGGTTCAGAGTGTACATGCTTAATGCAGTATGAGTGGGTTCTTAGAATGTGGTGATTTTCTACTGATGGGTGAAACTTCGCTGTAATCACATCTTCAATATGAATTGCACTGATCCATTGATTACATGTTGAGAAAGTGGTCTATGTTGTTTTTAGTCTAGGAATGACCTTAAAGCATGTATGCATTGCTCCTTCCAAATTGTTCAAACATTCCTGAAGAAATGATATGCCTAAATCTAACATGCAACATCAACAGAACCTGCTGGAGAGACAGGTTTGTCTCCCAGAGGCTGCCCCATCTCTGGAACAGACTTCCCATACATGTCAAACAGAGTACCTCACTGACCCTCTCCAAATGCAACCTTGATGAGTGGATGGGAAACCACAAATTTGTCCCATAGGTTCCACCCTTGTCCCTCATTGACAAGGGTGACAGGTGCTGACTGAGGTTTCTTTTTTTATGGGATAAACTCTTGGCTAGGTTTGTAAAGGCGCCAGGGCCATTAGCCTAGTAATCTTCTATGATCCTATAGTGTTAGAGAATATTACCGTCCTTCCCTGGAAGTTTGTACATGTGTGTGTGTGTGTGTGTGTGTGTGTGTGTGTGTGTGTGTGTGTGTGTGTGTGTCTGTGTGTGCGTGAATGTAAGAGATAAACTAACATACAGTTATTCTGGGACAGAAACCAAAGGAAGACACAATTACAGATAGGGTGAAAAAAAGGGATTTAATGAGACTGGTCTGAAACTTTTCTCACTGACACATTCAGTGTGAAGCCTAGTCTTGGTTGAGGATAGTTTACTTTCATACCCATGGCAAAATTGTGTCTCTGCAGCATGCTCCTGTGAAAAGATGCACTTGCTAAGTTGTTTAGTTATTCATATTTGATTTCCTTCTTTAAACTTTAATTTGTTAACTACAATTGATATAATTGGAATCACCATGACCCTGGTGGCCATAAGATGTTTAGATTAAAGATAAATGTATTGGTGGCTTTGGAATGGACCAAATCTCCATAGTCCCTGTCCACTATAAATATTTTATAGTGAGCAGTGGTGGCATGATTCAAACCCCAACCTAGTCTGATAATTTTTTTCACAGTAAATATGATTTGTCTTTTCAACTGAATGGAAAAAAATAAATTGACCTTGTGCATTTATCTATCTTCTTTCTGTGGTTCTGAGTGATCTTTGACACTTTGTCTAACAGATAGATTTATATGAGGTTCCATCACAAGTAACAGAATGTGATAAATATAACCTCCACTATGTAATCATTAAATCCTTTGAAAACTTGTCATTTCTCTGACATATGTGAATTCATACTTTTTATTTATTGCCTTTTTAATTATTAAAATGTGACCTCACTGATGCCTTGGCATCTGCATCTACTTCTTATATATATGATCCAGGAAATATTGGCCTTAGTTTTCTGAACTGGAAAAAAAAATCATTGGGTCACTTGTCACTACAACTTTGCACAAGAAAATTTTAAAATTCACACATTTGCAGAGATTTTGCCAACTGTATTGCCCACCGATACATTTAATTTTATTCTAAAAATCATAGGGCCACAGAAGATATGCTCTCTCCAATGACATTAATGGCAATAATCAAATTAAAGTGTAAGAAGGCACACAAATATGAATAACTAAACAACTTCCTAAGTGCAGCTTGGCTCCAGGAGCCTGTAGGAGATATATACTGTTGCCTTGAGCTTAAGCTGAAAACATCATTACAGAACAGTCTTTACACTGAACAGCCCACTAACAAGTTTTTGATCTGTCTCCTTAAACCACTTTTACACTACTCTTTGTAAGTTGCAGTGTCTTCCTGTGCTCACTTGCCCCAATAACTATAGTAACTATATTTTAAACCCTCACATGCACAAACAGACATGTATATAATCACACACACACACACACACACACACACACACACACACACACGCACGCACACACACACACACACACACACACACACACACACACACACACACACACACACAGAATGGTAAAATTATCCAAAACTGTAAATTACTGGTCTGCTCTGAGGTAATAAACTGCCTCCATCCAAGCCACAAGCCCAAGGGCCCCCAAGTTGCTATTTTAGTCTTAATAAGCCAAATAATTATACACATAAATAAGAGTGTAACAGTGCAATGACACATTAGAGGTTTATGCCAGCAGCTTGCAACCATTTAGCAACAAATGCCCATGTATCAAACAATATATAAGTAACTAGATGACCATCCACAAGCTTTTTAAGGGTTAAAAAATAAAATGTACATGAAAAGGAGTGAATTAGGGACTAGAATTAACAGTTATATATACAGAAAGACATAAAACCTGCACAGAGAAATAAAGCTATTCTTTTTCAGCAAATAAATTGCAAGTTATGAAAAGATCTGTTGGTAGCTATACTTTGCCTTGCTTATTCTTGATGAAAAAAAATAGCTCTAATTTAATATGTCTGAATTTTCCAAACATGTTGCAGGGAGATAGAGAAGTATAGAGAAGCAAACAAACATGTATGCATACCATAGCTTCAGGATAGTATTTTTCAATTGACTAGCGTGTTCAGTCAGTAACTAAAACCAACAAAGTCCACAGGCAAAGAGAGCCACAGAAAACAAATTCAAATAACCAAAATCACTTTACAAGGCCACAGAAGGAAGAAAAATTCACGTGTGCTGAAAAATACTAAAAATAATGTTAAAAATATTTATTCTAAAAACAAGATTAAGTGCTTTCATCTTTAAACATCAATACTAGACTTCATCAGAACTTAATAGTCAGCAAAATAAAACCCTTTTAAATACATGATCACGCAATTACATGAATCAATATAAATCATGAACCCCACTCACAATTCAACTTCTAAAGCCAAAATGACCAAAAACATAGTAAATAAATAAGAATAATACCAAAGCATAGAAAAGTTATTACAAACATTAAAATTCATAAAAATACACTGCAAATAAGTTACACAAATTAATGTTTTGCTGACAATTTTCAATAGACTTTTAATATTAATATTTTCACTGAGACCAGGTGCTTTAGTGGCCTCCATCCTAAACTGCCATTGCAACTCTTTATATTCTAAATTAGTTTTCCAGTCAGTACCCTACAGTGGAATATCTACACACTAAACAAAAACTTAAAAAAAAGAAACATTTATCAGCATGTCTTGCCATGGCACTCTTATCATCCTGTTTGCAAATTGAATACATAAGTTAGTAATCCTTATATGGAGTGTATTCTATGTCTCTATATCTTTCCCATGTAGAATTCACCACAGGGCTCACATACAAACACAGCCTTTGGCCTATTTCAGTAAACTTCTTTTTCACCACTACCTCTCTGAGATTCAGCCCCTTCCTGTGCTAACATGCAAACTGTAACTCTTCATTAATTTAGGACTTACAGTCTCTCTCTCTCTCACACACACACACACACACACACATACACACACACACACACACACACACACATACAAACACACAGAACCTACACTGTAAAAGTTGCAGACACAAAATCTGACTTCAAAGTAGTGACAAGTGGAGTACCACAGGGTTCCGTCCTGGGACCTCTCCTGTTTGGTGCCTACTTCTCTGAAGTACAGGCTAACACAGAAGGCCTCTGGCTAATGAAGTTCACAGATGACTGCAAACTAGGAGCCATAGTCAAGTCACCAAATGATGTGGACATCCTACAGAAGGGCCTCACTGAGATAGATGCCTGGTGTCAGAGCCATGGCCTCAAGCACAATGCCAAAAAGTGCAGTGTCATCCCCTTTGGTAAAAACTCTGTACCCATGAGCTACCACATAGGCAGCAATCTACTTAATACCAAATACGTGATAAGAGACCTTGGGATCCAGGTGGACAGTAACCTCTCCTTTGATAGTCTCATCGCCACAGTAGTCAGGAAGTCCTTCTACGTGACACACCTCATCATAAAAAGGGTTCTCATCCAGGAAAAAAGAGGTCATTGTTCCCCTCTACTTGTCACTCATTAGATCCATTATAGAGTACAACGCCCCTTTTGTAATGTACCTCATAAGACATCTGCAGCAGCTGGAAAGGCCACAGAAGTACCTCACAAAGAGGATTACTAGCCTCAAACAAATGCCCTACACTGACTATCTCAAAAAACTCCAGCTTTACTCCGTAGCATATCGTCTACTCCAAGGTGATTTCTGCCTAACATATAAAGCTATGTCAAACCCAGAGCTGTTGGACATGCTACACCTAAAGAAATCCCAATCCCTCCAAGCTACATGCTCTAGGGACCTAATCCTTGTCACCACAATAAACAGGACATGCTGGAGGAATAGATTCCTGTCCCAGAGACTTCCTACACTCTGGAACATGCTACCCATCTATGTCAAGCAAAGTTCTTCATTAGCACTCTTCAAGAAAAATCTTGATGAGTGGATGGGAAATAGGAAATACACCCCGGGGATCACTTCTGTGTCTCTGCTGGACAGTGGCACAGGAAAATAACTTTCTTGGGTGGCGTAAGCTATGGAACCTTGCTGGCTAGGCTTACATAGACCCTTGGGCCGATAGCCTAGTACCTACCTATGAACCTATGAACATATGCACAAATTAAAAGTCAAGCACACATAAAAGCATACATACTTACATACACACAAATATTTCATGAACAGGTATTAATGCCCTTCCAGCCTGTTAATATACCAAAACAGATGTTCCCATAACATGTCTTGTGACTGTTCTTACAAATATCTAACCTAGTGCTGTGTTAAAAAAATAAACTATTCACTTGTTTGGAGTATTTTATCACTAGCAAGAAAAATAATTACCAAGAACTGGAAAAGTGAACGGGCTCTAACTTTGAAAGAATTTATAATTGTTGCAGCTGAACTTTGTCATCTGGACTACTCACAATTAAAGGAAGAACAACCAGAACTACCACTTATTACAACATCTTGATAAAACTTAAAGAACTGCTAAATAAACAGTCATTAATATGTCAGTGATTAACTGTTTCATAAAAATACAGTTTTCATATATAGTAGATACCTTTGTAAATAGTTGCCTTTGTTATCTTTTTTGATATTTTTTATTCATTGTTTGTTTAATCATCTAATTTCTTCATAAATTATCTGTGGTAAATTTTATTGTTTATTTAAAAAAAAACTTTTAATAAAACATTTAGGCAAAAAATATCTAACCTACTGCTTGCTTTAATGTAATGTGGTAGTCTGTTTCATGCATCAGTGTATCAGCTGCTCTCTCAGAGATCCATTTGGTACACTTCAAAGTCAAGTCAAAGTCAAAGTAAACTTTATTGTCATTTAGAACTACACACGTCTAGCCTAAATTAAATTTTGTGCATCTGTACTTCTCATTCTTATAGAATCTTATAGGTAGTATGATAATTCTCTACTACTTTTTGATAACCCTAAACATTCCCAAAGGTAGTTGTCTCTAAATGCCCTATATAATTAAAATTATCTCTTAAATATCTGTATGAGACACTATGCAAGTTCAAATATTTTAGTCTTTCATAATAGCTTAAATTTTCACATGCATGGGTGCCCTTAGTATACTTCAGCTGTACTCTGTCCAGTTTACTCATGCTCATTTCTAATAGTTTTTTCATATTGTTATTCCATACTAATGTTTGGGTCTAAAGTAACAAATAATGACTTTATCATTTATGATTTCCAAGACTTTATAAATCTTTTTATACAACCTATAGTTCTATAACTATCATTATACAATGACCCCCCATTAATATTCTAAAATGTGCATGGTGATTGGTCAGCATGCCTGTTGTAAATCAGACTTATACTAATGGAAAAAGGTTCGGTCGCCCGGACTTTTTCCATTAGTGTGTCTTTTTTTTTTTGCATGTGTTGAACAGCAACGGAGAATTGAAAAGCTCCATTGCTGTTATCTCGCTATGTTAAACACATTTAACATAGTGAGATAGCTTAAAAAAAGCAACAGAGATCTTCCTTTCTTAAATGAAACTACAGTTTCAATCATATTTTATATTAAATATTCACATTTCAGTTTATGTCTCCCCTGAGCTTAGTAATGGCTTAGGACAGACCCCTGTGAGGCACCCTGACTGTAACCAAGAATGTCATCTGTCCAATTGCTGTATGATACTTACCATGTCCTATTTGTATGCCCTGCAGCTATACATCTTATCAAGAGTAAATCAATACCTAGTTGTTCTAATTTATTGATCATTATTTTGTGTATGATCCTGTCAAATGCTGAATTTAAATCTGTATAAAAATTATATCACAGCACAATTTTTCATTCGGTTGTTATTTTATTGTTATAGAACATCATGTTAGAGGTGGTAATAGATCTATTTTCAACATGTGCATGACAATAATTTATTCAATGTTACCATTTCTATTATGTTTCCACAACATGAAAATGTACTTAAGGGTCTATATTAATATGGGTTTTCCCTACTCCCTTTTCTCTTAAAGATAGTTTTAATGGTCATTATAATTAATTCTATCTTTGCTTAGTTCTTTTTCAATATAATCTAATTAGATTCCAGTATCTGAGGTTACCTGAATGTCACTAGAACAATTTAGCACCCCATTTGTGGATCTAAACTGTTTTGTATAAGATTTTGTAAAGATATCTATAATCTGAATCTGTTGTATCTGAGAATACATTTTAGAATATAGACAGTTTATCAATTAGCATGTCTTTGCTCTTTCCACAACTTATGTATCTATAAAGTGGTTTCCTATTATGCTCAATATTTTTGTATAAAATTTCCTTGATTTCTTTCTTGATCTTGTCTCACACTATGCTTAATTTGTTTGTGCAGCTTATTTATTTCAGTTTTCAAAGTTATAGTTCAACCTCTTTTCCATTTTGTATATGTTTGCCTCTCATTTAATCAGGTATCTTGCTCTTATGGAAATACATTCCCTTGATATTGTATGTCTAGATCCTGATGTTAATTTTTTTTTACTTTTTGCACTCAAATTTCTCTTTCAAAACTTTGTACATTCCTTCTGCAATTTTTCCACTAAATGCATTACTTCTATTAGTTTTACATAGTGACTTTTTTGATTCCATATAATTAGTAATTAATCTTTTGAGGATTGGTTTAAGTGGGGACACACACAGACACACACACTCACACACACACACACACACACACACACACACACACACACACACACACACACACACACACACACACTTCTAGGAAAAGATGTCAATATTCTTCAACACTATAAATTTCTGATCTGCTATAAGGAAGTAAATTACTACATCCCATATTGTCAGTCTCAGACTTCTGAGTTACTGTTTCAGTTTTGATAAGCCAAATATTTATAATAAATGAAAGCATGTAGCAATACAGTCCTGCATATTACAGATGGACGCCAGCAGCTTGTAACTATTTAGCAATGGGGACTCTCTAATCAATTAATAAACAAGATGAAAAGCCTTAAGCTTTTTTAAAGATGACTAAATAACTTGTTTTATAAAGGAAGCAATGAGTTAGCCTCTACATTTACTAAATATAGATGCACAGAAACATTAAACTGCACAGAAAGCATAAAACAGTCTTTGTGAACAATGATTCCAAGAAAGGAAAACATGTTTGCAGCAAAACTTTCCCTATTTCTTCAGTAAAAGAATTGATAATCACTAATCAAATCTGGCTGAGTTTTCTGAATATACCTACAAGCAGAGTCAAATATGTGGAAGAACAAACTCACATGTCTGCATACCATAGCTATAGGACTGCAGTTCTCTTTTCAACTGTTAACTGAATTGTTAAGTCAGTTAACTTTCCCAAAACAAACTATATCTATGGCAGTTGTTTTCTTTTTCATCTTTGCATAGAAGGAGACATCTACACATTGTAGACTGTCACATTTTAGTTCACCTGCTGAAGACTTTCCTACAGCTGACATACCTATTTGCATTCTAAATTAGATTAAAAAGTCAGTGCACTGATTAAGTAAGCTCAAGTTGTAATATATACCACACTTTAGCAGTTCGATAAGACAATCATATAAGTGGTTCCAAGCACCCCTTACTGCTGTTGGGAAAGGAGAGGAAATTAAGTGGGTTTTTAAGAACCTTGCTGTGCAGTTTCACATGCTGTAGACTTAGGACTTGTTTTCCATGTGGTAGATATCGGTACAATAATTTCTGATCACTACATCACATTGTTACATGTCTAACACTTTGCTGCAACTCCTTCATCACACAGAAGTCTGTGCTTATTATTCCCTTGGCCTACACAATGAAGAAAAATTGGTACAAAATATGGTTGAAATGCAATGAAGCTCACTTTGCATTTCCCTCCAAATCAACCCCCATTATTTTAATAATGTTTATGGTCTTGAATAAAAATCAACTTTACTGTGGTTCATTGCATTTTTACTGACATAACAGTATAATGGTTCTAATGTAACCAGCTACCTAATGCCCAGAATATTATAGAGTGTAGGAAAGTAAACTGCTCTTTGATGAGACAAAGTGCTCCACTTGTCAAAGGAGTATTAATGTTATCAATTAAGAGTGACTTCCCATTCAGTGCCATTCAAAGAATACCATTGGTCTTCATTTTTTGAGAACAGGTCCTTTTTAAGGGAACAAATCTTCTCAGAATGATGATTATGCTGCATTTTACCAGTGTGACTCACAGTGCTTGTCTCTCTGTGCCTACCAGCACTTTGGACTACTTACAACCCCTTATATGATTAACTGTGTTGCACTTCTATACAGTGACAAGTAACTAAATCAGAGCACTGAGTGTATCATTATTTGTGGATTAACAGAAAAAATCCAGCATAAGTGAGTAAGTGAAACTGATTTTTGGCCCTGCTCTTTAATCATGGAATTTAACATCTTATATTCTTCCACAAAAAGCAGATAATGCCACCAGTGAAAAGGTAAGCAGGTGATGTCACAGAAAGAATATCATTGAGTTCATAATAAAGGCTAGATTCTGGAACTCTTTACAGTTGGATGAATTCATTCTAGATAACTAGGCATTCCAAGATGGACATCATTAGACTAGTCATTTGAGGCACACCAACCCCTTTACAAATCATTTTTCTTCTCCATTTGAAGATTCCACAACTCAAAAATTTGAGACAAATTTGAGGGAACAATCACAGAGTACAGCTTTATTATGTTTATTGGAGTTGGCCAATAGAAGCACAGATTATGTATTTAAGCAATAACCCATGCATGGGTGTGGCTAATGCTGGATTTACCCATAGTTAGTGTGGTTTGGTCATGTGGTCGAAGCCTGAATGACCAAACAAAGATAACTGTGAGTAAATCCAGCATTACCCCACACCCAGAAGTGGGTTATTGCTATTATACAATGACATTACTTAAGAAAAAAATACTTACTTTTCTTAAATAATGGCATTGTATAATGCCTTCATGCTGCCCTTCAGCAGCTGTCTGGTATTCTATGGCAGTCCTGATGTACTGCGCATGCGTATTGTTACGCAGTACATCAGAGCTGTGTGTGGAAGTAACGGAGAATGCAAGATCTCTGTTGCTTTTTAAAAAAGTGTCTCGCTAGATTAAAGGAGTTTAACATAGCAAGATAGCTTTAAAAAAAGCAACAGAGATCTTCCTTTTTCCATTGCTTTTTTTAAACCTGTCTCACTATGTTAACCCATTTAACATAGCGAGACAGGTTTAAAAAAAGCAACGGAGAAAGGAAGATCTTCGTTGCTTTTTTTAAAGCTATCTCGCTATGTTAAACCCATTTAACATAGCGAGATTACAGCAACGGAGTTCTTCCATTCTCTGTTGCTGTAACAAAAAAAAAAGACATAATAATGGAAAAAGTCCAGGTGACTTTTGTCCATTAGTATAAGTCTGATTTACAATGGGCATGCTGACACGTTTTGGAATATTAATGGGGGTTCATTGTATAATATATTTTATTGTTTTTCTCTTCCAAGCACAGACACTATGAAAGTGATAAGCAGGAAGAGACCAGAAACTGAGATATATAATTACATCTGTAATATCTTTTCTGTTAAGTATGTTTGTAAATAAATATGCCAGTGTTTTCTTAATCAGAATATAACAGATGTGGCAGCTGTACATAAGTAATATATAACAGATAAACTTAAAAAAAATGTGATTTCATCTGCAGTATGCATGTTTTCACAGTGGCATGAAAAGATGTGTGAATGTGTGCTGCAACTATTGTGAAATGCTGAAAATGAAAATAACTCTTGTTGCTGAAGTTTGTAAAAACTTTCTCTTCAAAACAAAAAGTATACCGGGACTGGAATTTGCATGGTAGATTTGTAAGCCGAACTGTAATACTCTGCCATTTGATCAAATCGTGAGGGTCTACTTCACCGAAATCCTATTTCATTGACATTCATTTCACTGAGACCAAATCACCTAAAGTTCAAAACACTGACAACTCATTTCACTGAATCTCATTTCACTGACAGCTTAAAATGCTAAATTTCACAAGACTAAATGGGAAACCATACACAAAACAAACTCACAAAACTAATGGCTATCTCTTTCCACAACTTAAAAACTACTTATATATCCTCTTTACAAAAAACAGACAATATAAAACCAAAGTAAGTGGGGGGGCTACGCCCTCCACACCGCACAACATGGGGGGCTGTACCCCCCACACCTCCCCTAACTATATATACTAACTCCAGGTCTCATGACAGTGGGGAAAAGGGCATACCTTTTACTTGCCTCACAGTACTCTCCACATTGCCATATCAAGTCTATAGCTTACAATTCAGTGAAATGAGCTGTCAGTGTTGTAAACTTTAGGTGATTTGGTCTCATTGAAATGGGATTTTGGTGAAGTGAAGTAGATCCATCTGTGACTATCGCTATACCTAGAAGTGGAAGAAAAAAGAACCAGTCAGAAAATTTATGTAAAGGATATGGCTAATTACGGCCAAGAAACTTGTGCCAGCTGAATCTGTAATTTATGTATTGAAGAGACAGAATCCACACATCTGACTGCACACACTAGTTAACATTTGAGAACAGTGCTATCTAGCAGGTATGATGTACAGATATGTGAGTTTGTTCATTCACTCTTTTCTTTCTACTTGTAAAATGTCTAGAAAATTCATTCAGATTAGTTTAGAATGTATTGACTATTTTAGTCAAATTAGGTAGAAAAAAGATTATCTGCAAATAGATGTTTGCTCAAAACAATTTTCTGTTTCATTGTGCAGTTTCATGTTTCTCTTTATATATAATTTTTCACTGTAGTGAACAAACAATTACTTCCTAAGTAAAGCATTTATTTAGTCACTTTTATAAAGTATGTAGCCTGTGGTCGGTCATCTAGCTATTTATTTATTAATTGTTAAGAGGGTATTTGTTGCTAAATAGTGACAGGTTGTTGCCATCTACCTCTATGTGTCAGATTGACTGCTACATGCTTTCATTTGTGGTTAAAGATATTTGGCTTACTAATAGGACTGAAGCAGTAACTGGGAGGTCCCCAGACTAGTTATCTTTGTTGGTGGCAATTTACTATGTGAAAACAGAACAGAAAGTAATAATGTTAGAGAATATTTTTATCCTTTCCTGGAAATTAGTATAGTGTGTGTGTGTGTGTGTGTGTGTGTGTGTGTGTGTGTGTGTGTGTGTGAAATTCAATGTAAGAGTTCAACTAAAGTGTACTTACTCTGGGTAAACATGAAAAGGAGGGGACTGAAATGCAGACAGAGTTAAGAAAATGAGTTTAGAGAGATAGGCCAAAGACACTTCTCAGTGGCATGTTCAGTTTGAAGTCTGTTCTTATGTCAGGATACTTTAGACAAAACAAAACTAACCCTTATAACTAATATGTCTAACTCATTTCTGCTTCAAAATAAATTATGTATGGAATGGAAAATGCACAGCAAAAGCTGTACACAGACTGCTTCTCTTGAAAAGGATCTGTTTTCAGAAATAGGAAAAGTTACTTGGTATTCGAAAAACATTGAAGTGGAATCCACTGATAATGGATAGCAGTCCACCAAAGAACATATTAATTTCTCATACTGTGTAAGAGA
Source organism: Protopterus annectens (assembly GCF_019279795.1). Classification (NCBI taxonomy): domain Eukaryota; kingdom Metazoa; phylum Chordata; order Ceratodontiformes; family Protopteridae; genus Protopterus; species Protopterus annectens. The sequence continues at coordinate 1,690,066,472 of NC_056731.1, read as the reverse complement.
AAGGCCATCAAGCAGCTGATTACATTTGGTCCCATTTCACTGTTACATCATTAAAAAAATCAGGAATTTATAATAAGCTTGTTTCTGTCAGACCATGAACATTTAGGAAAAGAAAGGAAGTTGATTTGGAAATTAACATAATTTGAGTTTCTTAACATTTGTAATTTGCATTTGCACCTGTTTTTCTTTATTGTGAAGATAAGGAGAATAAAGGCAATAGTTGTATAATTTATCTGTCAGTTATGAGAAGTTTGTTGTATGAATAACAGACCCTTCTTGTGATGATGGAGTTGCATGAGAATACTAGACTTGTAGAAATAGAATGTTGTTTCAGAAAAGGTTCCACCAATATATGCTATATGAAAAAGAAGGCCTAGGTTTAAGGGATGTAAAGTGTAATGCAAGTCTGCTGTGGCCCACATTTTTTTCTGTGTCCACTAGCAGTTAGAATCACATAGAACCACTTTTATAATTGGCTTTGTAGCATTCCTACACTGGTGATGTCACGGAAAGTATGTCATTAAGCTCATGACAACTCTATTCTTGAACTAATTATTGGATGAATTTATTTCAGGAAAGAATCTAGGCATTTCTAAATAGTATAGACAGCAGTAGACAGCTCTCTGAGTCTCATGATCCACTTTACAAATCTTTTCCTGTTCTTTTAAAGATGCCATTAGTCAAACATTTGAGTACACAGCCACAGAGGATAGCTTTGTAAATGCTACTGATGACTAGGTGACAGAAGTTCAGAATACTTTTGTTTTCTTACTATTTCTCTCTTCCCTGGAGAAACATTACTGAATGTAAGAAGTAGGAAGAGACCAGAAAACTGAGAGCGTCTAACTGTCTCTGCAACAACATTATGGTTTGTATGTGAGATATTTGCTAATAAATATGACAGTTTTCTGGCTTAGAATGTGAAAGGATAGCTGTACATAGGTCATGTAAAGCCTTCAGGAGGTAACCAAAATTTGATTTTCACTAGCATAAACTGATTTCTGAATGTGTCACCTTATTCTGTGAAATGAAAAAGAAACTAACCTTTAAAACTAATATATCTCATTTCTGCTTCAAAATAAAGAAATTATGTACTAAATACAAAATGCACAGGAAACCTAAGCCAGGAGATGTGATATTCTGCCACAAAGTCTGTGATTATTCATGAAGTGGAAATCAATAAAATTCCAATTAAACAAAAAAAAATGCAAAGGAGATTGTTAACCAAAATACCAAGAGTGTGGCTTATTACTGCACATTCCAATATGTCATAATCTGAAATTCACTTATTTGGCTTACTAACACAGTTAAACGATAAAAAGGAGGTCTGCAGCATGCAAATCAAGAGTGGTGGCAGTTAACTACCAGAGAATAACTCTAGCAGAACAGGAAGCTATAGCACTGGAAAGTATTACCACCCTTCCTTGAAAATTAGTGTGTGCATTTATATACATTATACATAGTGAGTTTCCAGTCTGCTTTAGTTTCTGTTTTACACTTCCAACAAATTAATCTACTGTCTATGCTCATTTTTGCAATTTTATCACAAATCTCCTATGAATCACCAAATCTCCAGAATGCAGAGCATCAGAAACACCAAAATATAATGACTGAAATGCAAAATAGTGAAAACATTACCTTTAAGCAGCAAAAATCAGGTATCAGAGCAAAACACAGATGGTAAGTTTTAAAACACATCCAAAGGCAGCAATTCCATCCAGTGCAAGTCTTTTATTGAAACAAACAGATAAATCCGGTAAGCGCTTTCAGCCAACACAGCTTCATCAGACCATAATGCATGACTGATAACAACTCCTTGTATAGTAAAAAGGCACCAAAAACCTGAATTCAAACAGTTTGACAAGATCATAGTCTTATCAAACATCTTATTCTAAAAACATTAATTACATCACCATATAAAAAATAAACATAGAAAACATAAAAAATATATATAAAGAAATATGTATAAAGATATATAAAAAATATATAGGAAATATATAAAAAAATATAAAAACTATACATATTTTAATGTACAAATACATAAATACTGATGAGAATATATCCTCAAGTAATAAATACTCTCATTTCACAAGGACACAAATTGCATGTGCCTATTATACACAATATATAATGGTCTGCACCAACTGGTGAACAATTGGTTCTAGCTAAGCCTTCTAGACTTCAAAAACGGTTTCAGGGGTACCTTATCATTAAGACCTGGATGAAAGTCTGCCCTAAACCAAATTATCCATTTAGTCTCCTGTGTTTCAGTATGGTTCCTAGTGTCACCACCTCTAGGACCTGTGAATAACATCTCGATGACTCTGAAGGTGAACATATGTGTGTCACCTCTCTCCAATACATGTTTAGATAGAGCATTGACTATGGACAATTTTAATTTGATAAATGTGCTCATGTATCCTGTCTCTGTGTTTTCTATCTGTCTTGCCCACATAGAATCCATCACATGCTACACAAGTGGCAAGGTAAACCACATGCTCAGACTGGTAAGTTGCAGAGACATGGAAGTCATAACTCATGCCATTAGACGGGTGCACAAAATTAACACTGGAATTTATAAAGTGGCAAAAATTACTAGTGGAAGGAACTGTACCAAGGGCATCATAAACATTCTCCTTCCTACCTTTCTTAGGATAACACAACAATTTCTTCAGGTTGGACCTGTTCTTATACACAAAACTTGGTGTATCCCCTACCACCTCTCAAACCACCAGGTCCACAGTCAGCACCTCCCAGTGCGATCTAATGACGTATTTAACACTGCCACATCCTTAGTGGAAAACAGGGGGATCCTGACATTACCATTCTCCAGTGTAACTGTGGGGTGCTCTACTTCTACCTGATCAAAGGCTATTTCCTTAGGATCTGAAAAATAGGGGGTAGCCACATCCCTTCTTAAAGTGGAGATCCCAGCTATTCCCATCTCGATCTCCTCATCCTTATAAGCCCTAGAGTTAAATCTTGCACATAGTTTCTCTATTTCAGTTTCAAAGCCTTCCTGTGAGGGGTTTTAATGAGAAGTCCTCATGGCTTGACCTCTAATCACATTTTTAAACACATATCCTGAGTGCATGCTATATCTGTGCAATAAAGCATTCCCTTAGCATGATTTCCTATACGCTCAAGTGTTTAGCATTCCATTCACTATTCTCTCTACGTACACATCCAAGTAAGAGATCCAAGTGTCTGAAAACTCATACGTGAACTTCAAAACACTAGATAGATCATTCACTTGATCAAAAAATAAAGCCAATTCACCAATGGTCCCTGTCCAAATAAAAAAGAGGTCATCCACAAATCATCTATAGAAGGAAACCCTCTCACGAAACTCAACCAATTCAAATAAATAATCCTCCTCCCAGGTGGTTATGTAAAGGTTGGTGCAGCTATTACCACAAGAAGTGCCCATAGCTACGCCATCCCTCTGCAAATAATACTGGGAATCAAAACTGAAGATATTATTCTCCAACACTACCTCCAAAATCAAAACTATGAAATCTATAACATTACTATTCAATCTAGGGTACTCATACACCCTTCGAACACCTTCCCCATTGGGGATAACTGTGAACAAGGATTGAACATCCATGGTCACCATACGGTAGTTTAAATCCACGGGTACTCCCTGCATATGTTCATAAAGATCAAGAAGAAACTGTTTAATGTCCCTTACCACATATTTATTGGAGTCAACTACTGGTCATAGATATTTTTCAATACAGATTGAAAACGTTTCCGTAGACCACCCTCTACCTGACACAATGGGCCTCATAGGAGGCTTCTGAGCAGCCTTATGTATCTTGGGGAGGCCGAACTTCAAAGGTATGAGGGGATCACTAACCATTAAATAATCATACAATCCTTCAGTAGTGATATGACTTTTAAGTAAATCATCTACCATCATAAAAATCCTTCTTATGTGCAGATCGAACATGTGCCATTCTATGGCAAGATAAAACTTCTCAAGAAAGAAGGATAAAACCCCCTCATACCTTTGATGCAGGGTCTAAACATGTATTGGAGAGAGGTGGCACACATATGTTCACCTTCAGAGTCATCGAGATGTTATTCACAGGTCCTAAAGGTGATGGCATAAAATTTGTGTCCTTATGAAATGAGAGTATTTATTACTTGAGCATATATTCTTATCAGTATTTATGTATTTGTACATTAAAATATGTATATGTTTTATATATTTTTTAATATATTTTATATATATTTTTATACATATTTCTTTATATATATTTTTCATGTTCTTTATTTTTATTTTTTATATGGTGATGTAATTAATGCTTTTAGAATAAAATGTTTGATAAGTCTATGATCTTGTCACTTTAAGAAAATGTTTGAATTCAGGTTTATGGCACCATTTTTCCTTTATAAGGAGTTATCAGTGATACATTATGGCCTGATGAACCCCTGTTTGGTGAAAGCACTTACCGGATTTATTTGTTTGTTTCAATAAAAGACTTGCACTGGATGGATTTGCTGCATTTGGATGTGTTTTAAAACTTACCAGCTGTGTTTTGCACTGATACCTGATTTTTGCTGTTTTACCATTTGGACTGTGAGGGGAGTACAGAGCCTTTACTATTTGTGAGTTTTTGTCTTGGTTTGAAATTACCTTTAAGCAACTTTGTTTTACAGTGAGGAAAGTACCCTGCACCCTCAAAGATGTATGTATTTCAACTCCACAGTCACTCCTACTCAAAGAAGAAAGTAATCTCCCAAAAAGTAAATTGCTGTTGGTGCACACTTACAAATCATACTGGTAGTTATTTCCCATGGAAAACAATGATTAGCGTTGTGTTATTTTGCATCTTTTTTTTCTTTGAGTTACTAGTGTTCAAGGAATTTTATTTTCACCTATTGTAGAGAACAATTTTGTCAAATGTATAAAAGTCCAATGTTAATATTTCCAAGTGGAAGTCTGCCTATTGATGTTCTCCAAATTGATTTCAACATAAGGTTTTTATTATTTTTTTCTCATTAAGAAAAATAAAGTTTCATAGTTTATAATTGCATTTTCTTTTATATTTTATAAGAATACTATGCAAATCTGATGTTATTCCTACACATATTTTATATTTAGAATAAGGCAAAGACATTCAAGGAATTTGTTAATATGCTTGTTTGGAGTACATTTTGGTCCAGGAAATTTCTCTTAAGCATGATTTCTAATTCCCCTGTATCCAATCATCTGAGACTAGATAAAAATTTAAAACTGAAACTCCCTAGGGACTTCATTTTCAGACCTTCAAAGCAATTCTTTTACCTTTTCAGATTTCTTCTCATTCCACCAACTTACTTATAATTGATTTGAACTCTCTAGAATCTCTTTTATTATAGAAAATGGAGCATGCACAATAAACCTGTTATTCAGTTCAGTATTCCCAGTGTAAACGTTTTGCATTTTTAGAATGTTGTTAACATATTCTGAATGAGTTGGTACATATACATTAAATCAAAAATAATTGCAAATAATCATCCACATTATATTGTCAATAATCTCCATTGCAAAGGATGTCTTCATCTTGTTAAGGTTAAAATGTGGCATTTGTAATTATTTCCATTTAGCTTTGTAATTATTATCTAATCAATGAACAAAATTGTTAATGTAGACAGCTTTAGCATATGCTTCTAGGTCAGTAACATGATACCTCCACTGTCCCAGGTCAAGAGTAATATTTGAAAGCTATTCCTCTTATACTATGGAACCATATGAATTTTTAAAGGATCTATTGCAATTATTCATGTATGTTTTATTTGATATATGAGTGTTGTATTATGCATACGCCTCTGGCAAAGCAGACCATTTTGATAGGCTGAAGTCTGTCTTCAAAAGCAGAAGCTTGCTTGTTCTATGCCACAATTTGTTTATTTCTTCAAGTATTTTACATAATTTCTGTCTTTGATTATCTCCATGGCAGAACATTAAGAACTGCTTCTTGCAGCTTGAATTTTTCTCCAGCCCTCCCACCCTTCTCCTGTTGTGGTTTTAAAAGTCTGTGTCTCACGTCTTATGGTAATCTGATTTCCAAGGTCCCTCAATTTCCTTTTTTATTACTATTGTCTGTTGTGTAAGGTATTAATATACTTTTCCCACATCAACCACTCTAGGAAACCCAGCCCTTAAACCGTAATAGCCCGATATTAAAAGACCAGTGCCAAAGCCACAGTTTAAAACTCATTGCCAAGAAATGCATTATAATTCCCTTGGGAAATTGTCTCCCAGTTTAATCACTCCATCAATAAAACACCCTTAAGAGTCAATCCATTAGCCAGGGATGTGAGAACATATGTAGAAAGTAATCTGACCATTCACCAACATGTAGCAATCATAGTAAGAAAATCTTTCTATGTTGCCAAACTTATAAGCAGGGGTATGGCATCCAGGTCCAGAGATGTTATAGTTCCACTCTACTTAGCCTTTATCAGACCCATCATTGAGTAAAATGCTCCCTTTAGCATGTACCTTACCAGGCACTTGCAACAGTTGCAATGCCCACAAAAGTTCCTCACCAAGAGAATCCTGGGCATGAACACCTGTCCTACACATATTGCCTAAAGACCCTGTCTCTGTACTCAGTATCCTACAGGCTCTTGAGAGGTGATCGATACCTGGCTTATAAGATGTCCTCAGATCCAGTGTTGATGGATCCCTTGCACTTCCACAAAACAAACAATACTAGAAACATTGGATCTAAAGATTTCAACTTTGCTTGTGACATAAATAGTACTTAATGGAGGGACATATAAGTGACTCAAATGATTCCTGTTTTATAGAATAGGTTCCCTTTCCATGTAAAGCAGTTTCTTGACTCTATTCAAATGAAACCTTGACCATTGGAAGGAAAATTGAAAATTCACTCCTGGTCTGTCTCCCATGTCCCTGATAGACAGAAACTATCAGTAAATATAAAGTTCTGCAGTTAACACCCCCCCCTCTAGTCCCTTAGCTACCTCATTACTAACATACTCCCCACTCCTAATAGATATTCAAGTTACTCGGGAAGAAAATTGGGTTGGAGTGCATGGCTAGGCTTATAAAGGCCCTAGTGGTCATTAGCCTAGTAAGAACCTATGAACCTATCTTGTTTCTTCCCATGACTATTTAAAAAACTTCTTAAATAATCTAGATCCTGACATTTCCTGCCAGATTTACATTCTAGTGATAACCTTATACTTTGCTTTTTGATTAGAATGATAAATTTGGTTTTATTATTAAAATAAAAGTTCTAAGTTAATTTTGAAAGTTTACAGTAATTCATGTCTTTTAATCAGATATTGATACCAATAATACTTAAAATTACGTAATTTGCAGCAAAATTTTAGACTCGTAACGACCTCCTACATTATACTATAAATATCTGCATTTTCTCTAAATGCAGTCTCTAGCAATGTGAACAAAAGGGAAGATAAAGAATAACTTTTTTGATTCTATTTTATCCGATAAAACACTCAGTTTTATATTTACTATGTTGGTATGATATAAACTTTTTACTAAGCTAGTAAATTCAGTAAGAAAGTCATATAACTTCTATTGTTGTTAACTGTGTGAGTAGACTGGTACAGGATCCTATTCAGCCACTGCCTGGGTCAAGAGGCACATTATTGTATAAAAACACAGCCCTTAAACTGTAATAGCCCAATATTAAAAGACCAGTGCCAAAGCCACAGTTTAAAACTCATTGCCAAGAAATGCATTATAATTCCCTTGGGAAATTGTCTCCCAGTTTAATCACTCCATCAATAAAACACCCTTAAGAGTCAATCCATTAGCCAGGGTAATGCCATACTTTGATCATGAGGGTGAATCCTGAGTAATTAAACAAAGCCAACCATAGTGAAATCCTATCTTACCAACACACAAATGAGTGGATTATTGCTATCATACAATGGCATTATTTAAGAAAAAAGTCTTATATTTTTTAAATAATGTCATTGAAAAAAAGGAATTTACTGTTTTTCTGCCAGGTTCTGGTAATCCAGGCCACTCAAAATATGTACTTTGAATGCTCTGTGGCTGCATAATACATTGTTGTCCCTGTAGATTTTTTTTTTAAGTCTAATGAGGTATGTTAGGTTTTGGCTATTTGTGTGACATATTTAGCCTGTCCTTCACAAATGTTTCTGTTTTCTGGCATATTATTGAGTAATGAAGTTTGAAAAGAATAAGAACAATCTTTGCAAAGTATGTTACACAGCATGACATTTTTTGTTTTCTTTGTTAAACAGAGTTCATGTCATCACAAGTAAATGCTCGTAAAGTAGGTTGAAATTCAAACTTATCCAGTTTGAATATAAAAAAAAATCCTGCAAGCTGATTAATTTAAAGACACAAAAACACCATGCAAGATACAAAACTTAAAAGAAAAGTAATCTAATGAGAATAGTTTTTAGTGAAGGAAACTTTTCTTTTTTACCATTTTATCTCCACTTAGCAGCACAGACAAAGTGAACTGCTGGACCTTGTTGCTGTGAGAAATGCTTGCTTTATGATGATTGTTGTATACAGTCATCTATTGTATAACTGTAAAACTTTACATAAATAATCAAAGCTGGTGGAGTTAAATGATTTTTCTATGCTGAGATTTATAAAGACTGCTTCTTATTTATGTATTTATTATGACTGCTTCTTATTTATGTATTTATTATGTCTACTAGAGTTAAAATTCTTTTGATGCTATCTTGGATGTGTTTGTTAAAATTAAAGCTAGTTTAGTCATTATTAATTAAATGATGAATAGAGCATCTCAATCTATTAGAAATATGAGCATAAATATTTTATAATTGATATTTAATAACACAATTGGTCTATAAACTGAGCATTAACAGTGGTCTTTTTTTTCCTTTAAGTCAGGCGTGATTAGTAACATTGCCAAGAAAGAAGTATACCTGATTTAGTTTCTAATGCCTGGCATTCAAGTAGTTAGAAAATATATTATGCTGTTACCTTCATTTTTATCCAGGAAGTTTAAAAATCCTCAGTTTAGATCCCCTTCCTCTTTTTTCTAAGTCTTATATTTGATTTATCAGCCAGGTATGTTGTTTTAGCACAAATTAAGTTTCTTCTTCTCTTATCCTTCATATTAATTCCTATATGTTGCATTTGAGAGATCTGTTTTTCTGTCATAGATTTTATCATCTGTCTGTTTAACACCATAACTTATAGTGTATCCAGTTCTCTCTAGAAGTTAATATATTTTTGTGGTGGATTTTGTAGCTAAGACAATATCTGTTTAAAGTCTTTTTAGACACATATCACTATAATCGTACATTGTTCCAATTCAGACATTGTGGAAAGAATTGCAACTTATCATTTTAATTTTGATTATATTTTCAAGTTGAAATTTTGAAATAGATATTCATAAGAAAGTATGATTTTTTTTTTCTATGCTGGATTCCTGTCACTTTCCAATAAAATGCTACTTAATGGCTACAGAGCTCTTCACTAGTGTTGCTATGTAACAGCCATTTTGGATTCCTGTGCATGTGTGTGTGTGTGTGTGTGTGTGTGTGTGTGTGTGTGTGTGTGTGTGTGTAAGAAGAGTTCAATTAAACTATAGTTACCATAGGCAAGTAAAAAAAGAAGGCACTGAAATTCAGAGAGATTGGTGAAAATGAGTTTATGGAGCTAGACCAAAGACTCTGTTTCTAGGGTTTTCAGTGGGAAGCCTATTTTTGGGGTCTATATTATAATCTCGAAAGTTTAAAACTTCGAATCACTAAAGATTGATCTTTAGTGATGGAAGTCTTAAACCATCGAAACCAAAAAACAAAAAAAAATACTAAATTAAAAAAAATAAATAGTGTGTAGGCAGGGGGGCAAGCCTCCCTACACCCCCCACACACCCCATACTTAAACATACCAACTCCAAGAATGCACTACATTGAAGTAAACATAAATCTTCCCCTACAGAGATTTAACGTTAAACATTTGATGTAGTGCACTTTCGGTATTCTCGTGTCGAGTATATCGTATTCGATATCGTCAGACTTCGAGATTTTAATATAGACCCCTATTTTTGGGTATTTTTTTTCTAGTTGAAACCCAAGGCAAAAATGTATACTGCTGCATGTTCTTTTGACCGTGTTGTACTTAATAATATGCTTAGTTATTCAAGTTTGAGTCTCGCTTTTAATATTAATTTACAGCTAAACATTGCCTCGCTTTTCCTTGACTGAAAGAATCAATGAGCTTTACACCACTCTAGCTTAGATTTCTGAACATGTTACCAACAAAGACAAAATTGTGGAGAAGCCAGCTGAGGTGGTTGTTCTCTATGGCTGCATAACAGGACTTATTTTGTCATCTCTTGACTAGCTTGTTCAGTCAGGTATGCATCTTTTGCCACTTCTATACAGAAACCACAGATGTAATTGACTAGACGTTCCTTGTTCTGGATAGCTATCTCTTTTACAGAATACTCCCAGTTGTTCTTTTGCTGCTTTTCCATTTCAGGTCTATGAGTAATCACAGATCTCATGATCACCTGGCAGAAAAATACACAATTCCTGGCTCACATGCCTGCCATATATTCTGTATTTTACATATAATTTTTGTATTTCACACAAAAAAACCTTTGCAAATTTTCATCTATAGGAGTTTTTTTTCATAATTTCATAAAAGTAGGTGATATCTTCTCATTGCGCTGAGAAAACACATATTATATATCATGGCCTTTTCTGTCTGTCACAATGTGAGCACTGGAAAATAAGGGTTAAACTAAAGATAAGTTATCTATAAGTTACCTGATATATATATATATATATATATATATATATATATATATATATATATATATATATATCTGTATGTGTGTATGTGTGTATATATATATATATATATATATATATATATATATATATATATATATATATAAATAAATATGTATGTATGTGTGTGTGTGTGTGTGTATATATATATATCTAGGACTATTGAACAAAAGTTCAATAGTCCGAATCCATAATCACAGAACACACTTTAACAAAATCACTTTCACCAAAAATGCGCTTTTGTTAAAGTGCATTAGAAAAAAACAATAAATCTACTTTTATGTAGGGGGCAAGCTCCCCTGCACCCCCCATGTGCCTCCACACCTCCCTACTTTAATATTCTCATTCCGAGATCGCACTACAGTGAGGAAAAGGAAATATTCCCTTATCTGCACCATAGTACAATCTCCGCAACAGTCATTCCCCCATGACTCCCGCTAGCTGCAGGCATACTTCCGCGAAAGTGCTTTTTTGGCAAAAAGCACTTTCGCAGAAGTATGCCCGACTATTTGTGTTTCGGTGAAAAGTTCCTTCAGGGATATATGTATGGGTGTGTATCACAAATGCTCATTCTAGGGATCTAAACCTCTTCTGCAACATCAACAGAATGGTTTGGAGGGACACATATATCTCACAGAGGATACCACTGCTCTGGAACAGACTCCCCATTCATGTAAAACAAAGTTCATCCCTGCCCATATTCAACATCAACTTAGATCTATAGATGAGAAACAGAAAAATTACCTCAGGACTGCCTCTTGTACTGGTAATGGACAGATGCAGCTCCATACCTTTCAACCTCTCAACACAAGAAATCTGGACAAAGTTAGAAGTAATGGGGGGGGGGGCATAGGCCCAAAAATAAGGACAGATTTAGCATATTGCTCTTATAAACTTAAAAAGTTGTGAGAATAACAGGTTTTGAATTATTATGTACTTTCTAAAGGATATAAAGTCTAAACCTCCAATGTCTGTCATGATTTAGCATTATTTAGTGACTTTAATCCTTAATGATTGACCAGAAAACTACAAATTTTATGAAGAACAGACCAAAAATATGAGGCAAAAATCTGGACATTCTGTGAAATTCTGAACAGTTGAGAGGTGTGTGCAGCTTCTAAATGCTCTGCTTTATGTATGGTCCCCCTCAAATAATCTATGGTATGATATATGTACAACTGACATGCCTGTTACATTCTACCTCAAAAAACAGTTGCATATTTATTTATTTTTGAACTTCCTGCTTGACAGCAAACAAAGATAGTTTATAGACAATTGAACAACATCAGTTTTCTAGTATCTTCCTACTTCTCACTTTCAATAATGCCTGGCTACAGTAGAAAAAAGTAATCAAACAAAACAAAAAAAAATATTCTGAGCTTCTTTAAAACAAACTGGAAACATTTCCAAAGGCTTCCTCTGTGACTGTGCCCTCAAATGCATGACTAATGGTATCTTCAAATCGAACAGGAATAGATTTGAAAAGGTGGTCGTAAGTCACAAAGAACAGGCTGCTGCTGTTTGCACTATTTAAAAATTCTTAGCCTGACTTCTAGAATTAATTCAACCAACTATAAACCATTCTTGAAGCTATCAGCAGTTATGAACTTTATGACACTCGTTTTGTGACATCACCAGTTTTGTATGTCACTGATGCTAAATTATCTTCTCTTTAGGAACAATATAAGACTTCAGTATTCAAAACTAAATTGCAGGGTCACATAGCTATTTAGATTATGCAATTATATTGGATTTGTCTGTAAATCCAGGAAAAAAATGAAATAGTCAGGCCTCTCTCTCTCTCTATATATATATATATATGGATGGATGTATTATGTTTTTATACAATAATGTGCCTCTTGACCTAGGCTGTGGCTGAATAGGATATTGTACCAGTCTACTCACACAGTTAACAACAATAACAACAAAGATAAATAAATCGATACATTTATTTGTAGTAGCTCTAGAATGTAACTTTTAGATAATTATAGAACCCTAACAAAATCTATTTTTTCAATGAACAGGAAGGGACCTGAAATAGAAATTGATAAAACTTCATAAATGAGAAAATCTGATCAAGTAATCTACAAGGGATATGTACAGTATGGTATGGAAACCTATGAGGAGATTGATTTGGAAGTTCTACTTTTCAAGTTTTAGTAATTTATAATAAAAAAGTTTAGTTCTACCTAGAAAGAAAAGGCTAACATTTCTATAATCATAGAAAGAAGTATTTGCACATACAGAACCACCAGTGAGACCAAACATTTAATAATTACTAAAAAAGACAAGACAGAAAGGGCGAAAATTCAGCTAGGTCAAGGAAGTAATAAGTCCTCAAAGCAATTCAGAATCATATACTACAAGTTGCATTTATTACACTATGTTGCCTGCAAGAGAATATCAGGTAAAGTTTTAGGACTCGGTACTAAAAGATCCTTCAAATGCAAACAAAGGAAGACAGCCCAATGCACACTAGGTCAGTCTAAATTAAACAATTTAATTCCAATGCAAACAAGGGAAATCAGGCTTATAGTAAACAAAAAAAAAAATGAAAAGACCGTGTTGGGGTTTGAATCCCACCATTGATACTCAATATGAGAAATGTGTAGTGTACAAAGTAGTGGTGCCCTGGTCCACTATACTGCCAACAAATAAGTATATCTTTAGTCCAACGGTCTTGTGGCAATCAAGGTTGTGGTCTTTCCAATGACATCTCCAGAAGTAAGAAGACTGCATTTTAAAGAAGGCACTCAAATATGAATAACTAAACAAGAGCGTGTTGCATGTATAGGTTCATAGGTTCATAGGTAGGTACTAGGCTATTGGCCCTAGGGCCTATATAAGCCAAGCCAAAGGGAACCCTGGCTTTTGCCACCCAAGAAAATTATTTTCCTTTGCCCCTGTCAAGCAGAGCCACAGAAGTGATCCCCGGGGTGAATTTACTATCTCCCATCCAATCATCAAGATTTTTCTTGAAGAGTGCTAATGGGGTGCTTTGTTTGATATAGATAGGTAGTTTGTTCCAGAGTATGAGAAGTCTCTGAGATAGGAATCTATCCCTCCAGCATGTTCTGTTTATTGTGGTGACAAGGTTTAGGTCCCTAGAGCATGTAGCTTGGAGGGATTGGGATTTCTTTATGTGGAACATGTCCAACAGCTCTGGGTTTGACATAGCTTTGTATGTTAGGCAGAGATCGCCTCTGAGTAGGCAATATGTGACAGAGTAAAGCTGGAGCTTTTTAAGACCGTCTGTGTAAGGCATCTGTTTGAGGCCAATAATCCTCTTTGTGAGGTATTTCTGTGGCCTTTCCAGTTGTTGTAGATGTTTTGTGAGGTACATACCAAAAGGGGCATTGTACTCTATAATGGGTCTAATGAGGGATGAGTAGAGGGGAACAATGACCTCTTTTTTCCTGGATGAGAAACCTTTTGTGATGAGGTGTGCCATGTAGAAGGATTTCCTGACTACTGTGGTGATGTGATTATCAAAGGAGAGACTACTGTCCACCTGTGTCCCAAGGTCTATTATCACACATTCGGTGTTAAGTAGACTACCGCCTACGTGGTAGTTCATGGGTACAGAGTTTTTACCAAAAGGGATGGAAATGCACTTTTTAGCATTGAGCTTGAGGCCATTGGTTTGACACCAGGCATCTGTCTAGTGAAGCCCTTTTGTAGGATGTCCACATCATTAGGAGATTTGATTATGGCTCCTAGTTTGCAGTCATCTGTGAACTTTGTTAGCCAAAGACCTTCTGTGTTAGCCTGTATTTCAGAAAAGTAGATACCAAACAGGAGAGGACCTAGGACTGAACCCTGTGGTACTCCACTTGTCACTGGTCTGAAGTTGGATTTAGAGTCTGCTACTTTCACAGTGTGGGTTCGGTCAGTGAGCCAGTTGGCAACCCATCTTATGACATATGGATTTATACCTAGTTTAGCGAGTTTGTCTATAATTCCAGAGTGGGGGATGGTGTTGAAAGCCTTGGCGAGATCTAGCTAGGCTGTGTGTTCCACCTTATCCTCATCTACAGCTTTGGTGACCGCTTCAAAGAAGTCTATCAGGTTTAGAAGACATGATCTGCCTTTTACAAACCCAAACTGGGTAGGGTCCAGAGTTTGGAGATTACTGATGTCATTGTTTATAAGTTCCATGATGATACGCTCCATAGCCTTGCAGACGAGGCTCATCAGGCTAATGGGGTGGTAGTTCCCAGGGTCCGTGGTGGCTCCCCCTTTGTGGAGTGGGATAACTGTTGCTGTGCACCATTCAGTGGGCACAAAGCCTGAAGTGAGGCTATGATTGAACATGGTACTTAGGTGGGGTGCCAGTTCATTCTGTAGTTCATGTAGAACACAGTCTGGGATGTTGCCAGGTCCCATGGATGCTGTGTTCTTGGCTTTGGAGGGTGTGTTTTTTACCTGTGCAGCCGTGATTACAGGTACTTTGCACTCTACTGGTATAGAAGTGGGCCCTTTAGGGGATGAGAGAGGGGTAAAGTTAGCACTGAACCTATCTGCCAGGATGTTGGCAATATCAGTTGGTTCTGTATATTTAGTGCCATTGTACTGTAACTCAGAGCAGATCTGAGTGTTGCCATTGAGATTCTTGACATAGCTATAGAATGCTTTGTGGTTGTCTTTAGAATCAGTGACGATTTTGTTTTCATAACTAACTTTGGAGGTTTTTATGAGGGATCTCAGCTTCTTACTGAGGCTGACCATGGAGTTCCTTCAATCATGGGATTTTACTCTTTTTTGCAACAGTTTCTTTCTTCTGTTGTAGAGTTTGTTTATAGCAGGGGACCACCAGATTGGCTTCCTTTTTTTGGAGGATAGCATCTTGGTTCTGTTAGGGATTGCACAATCCATGCACTCATGTAAGTGCTTATAAAGTGCAATTGTATGGGATTCAGCAGTCGTATCTCTATTGTCCATCAGCATGGGTGTCGTGAAGTTTGCCACTTCTGTCTTAAGAAGCATGAAGTTGGCTTTAGAGAAATTTTTTATGGTGGTTTCCCTAATTGGGGGGGGGGGGGCTGGGATGTGGATGTCTAGGGTGATTTGCTTGTGGTCGGATCTGACCAACGAGGAATTGACCTCTGTTGTGGAACACCAGTTGCCCATGTTGGTAATGACCAGGTCTAGGATATTGCTGCCCCTGGTGGGGGTATGGATAAGTTGATCCAAGGCATTGGAATTTATGAATTCCAGAAAACGTTGAACACAATAGTTGGTGCATGAGTAGTTTTCCCAGTTAATGGTGGGGTAGTTGAAATCTCCCATTATTAGGGTGTTAGGTTGTACCCTAATATTTTCCAGTGTATCAAGAAATGAGGAGTGGGAATCCTGGGGCATGGTGGGGGATCTGTAGCAAGCTACAATTTGTATTGTGGTCTTGCCCAGAGTTAGTTGCACTTGGATAATCTCAGATGCATTATGCTGAGCAACTAGCCTGGAGGTGTGGATATCCTTAATGAATATGGACACGCCTCCACCTTTAGTGCTTCGGTCCAAGTTAGGTGGCCGAAAGGTGTGGTATAAATTATAGTCTGGTAATGCATGGGTGCTCTCTGGAGCCTTGAACCAGGTCTCTGTCACTGCACAGATTTATTTATTTATTTATTTTTATTTTTATTTTACATTTGTTAACTGGGGGTATCTGACTGAGCCGAAAAGGCCCTTTTTCAGCAGAGGCCCGGGGAGAAAAACTCCACAAAGAAAAATTACAGACACATTTAGCATGCGGCACATAAACAGTTACAGTGGAGAGAACAAAAAAAAATATTAATTTTAAAAATAAAGGTAATTAATAGATTTGTGGTGTGCAGCTGAAATTTGGAACATAGGTAGAATACATACATAGTACACAGGTACAGTACATACATTGTAGAGTAGCCAGTGTTTGTGAGTAAGATTGAAAACTACTATCAAGTGCTCTAGATTTAGTATGTATATGTTATCTGCTTTCACTAGCCTGGGGAGCAATCATGGCACTGCCAACTTTGATTGAGATGCTGCCTGATGAGGTATTTAAAGGAGGCTTTGGATGATGTGTTTTAAATGCTAGTAGGGACAGAGTTCCATTTTTTAGCCACTGAACTACTATGTAGTGCATCTCCAAAGCTATTGTAGCTGTTGGTGACTTCTAGTAGTAATTTGCTTGATGATCTAAGAGGCCTTTTGGCTGAGTTATGTTGTACTAGGTTTTTTAGGGCAGGACACTTATTGGGGAGGTAATAGATAAAATGACAGAGGCAGAGCTGATTGTAGGTTAGGAGGCTGGGCAGTTCAAGCCAGTGGAGCTGTCTCAAAGCAGTACAGTGATGAGTTCTATATGAGCAATTTGCAGCAAAGCAGGCAATTCTGTTATAGCAGGCTTTCATTTTACTTAGTTCAGTTTTGTTGATATTAGTCAGTATGGGAGATGCATAGAGTAGGGTGGATAGAAGTTGGGAGAGAGCAATGACTGATCTTCTGTTGTTGGTAAGAAATGGTTTGATATGATAGAATGACCCCAGTTTGGCATGTACTTTTCTAATAGTTAAGTTGAGATGACTATCAAATTTTAGGTGGGAGTCTATGGTTATTCCCAATAGCTTAACCTGTGCCACTGGAGCAATTGGAGTAGCATTTGTGGAGTAGATAGTGAATTGACTGTTAGTGTTTTTGTTAGAACTGGTTATAATCATAAGCTGAGTTTTCTTTGGATTGAGGATAAGTTGGGCTTTGATAAGGTAGTTTTCAACGTCAGAGAATGCTGGATCAGTTGTTTACAGGAGGATGGGAATGTTTTGTGCAGCACAGATTAAGATGTCGATGTTGTTCATTTTAAGGAGTGCCTCGAGTGAGTGCATTTTGAGGTTTAGACTTCTAGCATTGAGTAGCATTACCCTCAGATTTTGCTTGCTTGTACCTGTTATGATGGTGAATTTGTCATTTGAATCTTGCCTAAAAAAGGCACTATAGGGGTGGCAAGAGCCTTAGCCAGTATCCGGAATCCCAAGGGTGACAGGTACAGGCCATCTCTGGCAAAGCATCATGGTTTGTCGATCATGTCATCCCAGGCAGACAGATACTGGATCCCCTTAGAATGACACCAGAAGCTTAGCCAATTGTTGAAGTCAATCATTTTGTCCTTGTACTGTGGTATCATTCCGGGTGATGGCAGGATGCTACTCAGGGCTAGGGTCATACCTGCCTGGGCTACAAGATCAGAAAGCTCCTCCATGTCTCTTTTCATGTAGTCCAGGGAGATATGTCTCATGCCATTCACACCAACATGGACAATAACAGAGTCATATTTGTACTTGCTGTGGAGTGACCTGAGTGCATGCATTATGTGGCGGATCCTGGCACCTGACAGGCAGCTGACAGTGACTTTCTCCTTGTTTAGCCTGGTGAGTGGAACATCAGTATGCCTGACTATAGAGTCACCTATGACTAGAGTGTTAGGTACATTGTTATGCCTTATGGGCTGTGGTTGAGTGGCACACTGAGTTTGTGGGCTATGTGTCATTTGGGTTGTGTTGGGAGGTGGAGATTGCTTGCGTTTCTGCTTTGGAGGTCCCTGTTGCTTGGGTAGATTTTTTTAGAGCCTCCATGAATGTAGGTGTGTGTTTTGTGTTTCTATGTGTGTGTTTTGCTGGTGTAGGTTTTGAGGGACTATGTGATGAGTGTGGTGTGGTGCAAGTGTTTACCTTCTCATCTTGACTGTCTAGTCCAGTCTTGGGTGAAGAGAGCTTTGCTTCCAGTTTGGTTATATAAGTGCATCTCTCACAGGTTGTAGTGTTGGGTGGTAGGAGGAGAGGGTTGTCTGTGTACATGAGGCAATTGCTGCATTGCCCCAAGATGTCCAGATTCATCAGGTAGACAGGAGAAAACACCGGGAGCTTACCCTTAGACATGCCTGGATAGGTGCTTATTTATTAAGTACTAATAACTGTTTTTCTCTAGACAAGTAAGGAAAGTTGAGTGCTGTAGTAATTTGTAGCTTATTTAGTGCTTACAATGAGTTCTGAGCAAGTGCTGAGCTCAAAGAAACAGATTTGAGTGCTGAAACTAGAAAACTGGCTAGTTCTAAGAAACAAAATTAAGCTAGAAGGCTTCCCTCCAACACAAAAAGGCTTGGGGGCTCAGAAGCTTGCAAACAGTCCTGGATACAGCAAATTAGTATCTGGACTAGACAACTTATAGGAAAGGCAGGAAACAAGCTTAGAATATATATATATATATATATATATATATATATATATATATATATTTTTTTTTTTTTTTTTAAAAGTGAAAAGGGGAAAGGAGGAGCAGAAGCTAACTGGGTTGGCCTTCTCAAATGTTCTCCCTTGAAAAGGTAGAATGAGGTAATGACACTAGACTGGGAGGAGTGTTCCAGATCAAGTTTACAGTAGGGGTGGGCAACTGCAAAGCCACCAAGTATAAAAACAAGATACCAAGAGGGAAGGAGGGTAGGAAACAAAAATCAGAACAAACAAACGCAACTATGCTTAAAAATTGTAGAAAATTCTACTTAATACCTCACACACAGTGAATAAAATAAAAGTGCTATA
Source organism: Protopterus annectens (assembly GCF_019279795.1). NCBI lineage: Eukaryota > Metazoa > Chordata > Ceratodontiformes > Protopteridae > Protopterus > Protopterus annectens. The sequence continues at coordinate 1,690,047,102 of NC_056731.1, read as the reverse complement.
AATAACTCAGAAATAAGCAAAAAACAGGATACTTAATGTTATATATCTCAGATTCATTAGCTCAGAGCCCTTCCTTCGACTTCCTCCGATTAGCTCAGTGTGAAAATCACACAATTGCACTGTTATCCTGGGGATGAATGGTAACCATCCTCACCTATGAATTACTAATGTGTTCTGTCAGATATACACCTTCAAGCTTTTCCACAGATAAACCAAATATGCATTTGACTAAAGTTCCCTGGTCTTAGCAAGTTATATCTTCTGTAGAAGTTTCTAATTTCTCATTTATATGGATAGTTATTGATCTTGTGATTAAATAGCAGAAAAATGTCAGTTCCTGACCCAAACATCTGTGATGCATTTTGCATTCATTGTATAATTACTTCACTTCCCATCAGAAGGGAGTTAAAAACTTAATTTGAAAGAGTTATTTCCTTTTTCATCATTTTATACAAGAAGGCGACATGGTCACATAATCTCTACAAGACGTATGTACAGATGACATATCTGTTATACTGTGACTGAAATAACAATGGCACATTTATTTTCAAACATCATACTAAATTATTGCATTGAGAATCAGACAACTTCTGGCTAAGATTGCAGATGACTGCAAGACAGGAACAGTCTTTGAGTTCCCAAATGACTTAGTCATCCTGCAGAAAGGTTTGTCCTAAATAAAAACTCATGCCAAAATCATGGACTCAAACTAAATGCCAAAAATGCATTATCATATCCTTTAGGAAGTCATCTACCTCAAGGAACTACCACATTGACAGTATGCCCAAAAGAGTTGACCCAGTTGTTCATGATTTGGGAACTTATGTGGACAGTGACCTAACTTTCATCCAACCTGTGCCCATTGTCATACGAAAGTCCTTCTGTATTGGACAGCTTATAAACAAAGGGATTATGTCTAGCTCTAGGGATGTCATTGTCCCCTTTGCTCAGTCCTCATAAGGACAATCATTAAGTATAATGTCCTCTTTGGCATGCATCTGTCCAGATACATGCCACAACTGGAATGACCACAGAGCTAACGTACTAAAAGAATACAAAGAAGCAGGTGATGTCACAGAATGAGTATCATAAACTTCATAATGGGGGTGTGGCCAAGATGGATAACTGACAGTAGCAACTGGTTGAAGCTCTGTGACTGAAAACTTCTCTGAAAGAAAATATAATCAAAAAATTAAAATTTGGAGATATTTGTTAGCTATTTTTTTCAATAATAGAGACAAGATTTACAGCTTCAAGTTCTTCAAAAGCTGTATTTTTTTCTGTCAGAATTTCAAGTGATTGGTTAATAGAGAAGATTTCAATATTAAGCACTTAAGAAATAGTACTCGGGATTCTTGTGTTAAAAAAGGCATCCAGACACTAAAATCAAGTATGCTGGGTGTATTACTTAAAACAGACAAATTGGATATCAAACATGAAAGTTTCAAAGAAAAGACTAGAATGAAGATGGACCAATTAATAATTCTTATGAAACAACAAAGTACACAAATCAGCAGAATGGAAGTAATTTTTAAAATGATCATGAAGAAAGAATAACTGAAAATTAGTCTCAGACTGAATTTCTTTTAAAACAAAATAATTGGCTTGTAGAAAAACTTGATGATTTAGAAAATGGACTGAGATGAAATAACATTACAATTTATGGTATACCTGAAAAAGTATGAGGGAGACAATATAATAAACGTCTTAACTACCTGGTTACATAAAACATTGTATCTACCTGAAACTTTATCCTTTAAAATGGAAAGGGCATACAGTAGATCCTTAATAGCATCTTTGAAGAAGGAAAAAACACATATTCAGTTATAGTTAAGTTCATATCTAGCTTAGAAAAAGATCAAATATTAAAAACAGCATGGTCCAGCCCGCCTATTAAAATAGGTGAACATGTAGTCAGATTTGATAGTGATTATTCCAGGAAAGTAATCAGTAAAAGAAAATCCTGTTTACCAATAATCAAGGAAATTAAAAAGAGCAATATTAAAGCCACTATGGTGTTTCCTGGTGTAACATTCCTCCTCTGGGCCAGTAATCAAGGAGCCTCAATCTTGACCACTGACACTGGTAATGGACATTCAGTTGGAACAAAAATATATGCACACTTTATTTCCATATGCAGGTCTCTGCACCAAATGTAATTTCTCTTAAGAAAACACAGGGAGCACACTCCAGTCCTGGGGCTGGGTTTCCCTCTCTCCCTCCAGGCCCAAAATAACAGCTATAGAGTTATGTCCTTAACCAGGTGCTCCAATCTATGTCCTCCACCACCCTCTCTGTGAAATCAGTGCTCTCAGTGTCCCTGTTCAAAGTAGCTGACACACACACTCTCTTTGAGTTCTGGTTTTCACACACACAAACACACACACACACACACACACACACACACACACACACACACACACACACACACACACTCACACACACACACACCTGGGAAAGACTGGCACAGCTTTACTAGCTCTACCACCTTTGCCCAGGTTATAAGGCAGATAAACTGCCACCAGAATACCCACAAAGCCAGCTACTCTAAGGCTCTTACCAGGATACCCAATTATACTGAGTGAAATTAATACTAATATCAATGGTAATGTTGACCAAACAGCAAGGCTTTCAGGAGCGACCACAGTGTCACCAAAACAAATTCTCAAAAGTTAAAATATTCTCTAAAAGACCAGCCACAATGTAAAGTTTAATTATATTTAATAATAAGTAATAAAAGTACATGAAAATACTGACTATCTCTTTACAATAAACACCAGAGTTTCAATCACAGAAAATATTAAAAATAACACAGATAGTTAGATTTATGTGGATACAGAGAAATAGTACTTAACTAATCTCACTACATTTTCTTAACTGATGTAAAGAATCACTATTCCCCTGGTTACATACAAATGCAAGGCAAGATGAAGTGGGTGAGTGGTCCTTATTTGTCAGGTTTCAGAAACAGACTGACAAGAGCTAAGTGACATCTCTCATTAATATCTAAATACTTCAGTACTGGCTATAGAATAACATCACATCTAGTCACCTGACTCTGGTACTCACACTACCCCCTTTACTAAAAACTTGAGCCAGGATCTTGCACATATGTGTCATAATACATACACATAGACCTTTGCTAAGATGTGTTACAGCATCTGGTAGCTGTAACAGTTTTAACACTTCCACTGTTCCTACAGAGCTACTAAGCCAGATTTCTCACAGACAGTTTGTCTCTGGCCACAGTCAGAACTGTAAGATACAATCTTTATAGCCTAAATGAAGTAACTTAATTTCAGACTATTTTTCAAATTAGCTGGACTGAGATTAACCTCTTCTCTTCCAGTATCCTCTTTTGCAGTATATTCATTTCAACAGTTATAATACAGTCTAACATACATGTGTATTTCTTTTCTGTCCAGCAGGACCCACTGTTGGTCCATTTTTAACATAAGCATCTGTGCAAATCAGTTTGGTATACAAATGACATATATATATATAATTCTTTACAAAACTCCAGCTAGCTATCCTGGCATATGCTACACAACCACTGCCCTACACCTACTGGCATAGCTGGCACTACCTCATATCACCACACCAGGAAATATCAAATTATTTCTTTCTGAAGAAACCAAAATATTTAACACACTGGAGGAGGCATCCACATTTGTTAACAGCAATAAAATCCTTAACAATAATGAAGAAATTGAGTAGAACAGTATATCCCTGAAGAGACAGAGTGAACTGAATTCCTGTAAAACTTCTAAAATTAAAAAGCTTAAAAACAAGTGGCTTTTGTTATCTGATTGCAGGACTTTTATTTTTGGATACAATACATTTGCCCTTTAATGAAAATGTTTGCACTGGACTTTAAGCTTCAGAACATATGTAAGTATGTAAATTTTAAGCTAAAACATATTTCATGGTGAGGAATATAAATGGATATCTTTACTGTTTTACTATATTTAAAGTGAAAGAATTAATATATTTCATTTAACTAAACTTATCAGTGCATTTCTAAATGTTAAACAAAAACTTCCTGTAAGAGAATGCCATTATATTATGAGCAAAATAATTGGTGAATTTAAGACTATATAAGTTAAGAATTTTATTTTATTTGTTCAACTTTGTTTAGTATGTGCATTGCTGGATTAATTGGTTGTCAGATTTAAGTAATATGTTAGTCAAAAGTGTTAAAGTGCTGATGATTTTGTTTTCTTTGTTCCTGTGTAGCACATTCCTTTCACAGGTCATTTATGAAGCAACTGACCCAGAAAGCTTTAGTATAAAAGAGTGTTCCATTTCTGTCAGAATGTTGGATTCTTCATGCCTTGAGATGTTCTGAAGAATATCTAGGTCAAAGTTCATCACTGATGTCTGTGAAAAAAAGAAAGGAGCATTCTTTTTCTTTCTTTCTTTTACAAATATATATGTGAGAAATCTACTCTGTTTTTATTTTCTTAGAAGTGAAGAATTGGTAAGGCAAAAGCTATATCAATGTTTTAGAGTGAGAAGTTCCTAACATACAACTTGCATACATTTTGCATATCAATAGCTTATGCTGTAGTGTTAACTCTAACAATACATATTAACCGGTTCATATTAATCGAAAGAAGTAAAGTTAGATGTTTGTTACTGATTAGAACAGCTTAAAGAACTAAGAGGAACAAATAACTTACAGAAGAAATTAGCAGCTGCTATGTGCTGTGAGTTGTTATTTTCACATGCTGTAGTGAAATTCTGGTGTCAGTATGTGAAGCTTAGATCAGAGCAGAAGTTCACAATGACTAAAAACACACTTTCAAATTAAACAAGCAGGAATTCTTTTATATATAGATAGTCAAGACTGCTTGTAATATTAGAGTATATATAAGAGTAAACATCTTACAAATAATATTCAAATGGACAAGGAATTAAATATTTCATATATGAGATTATTGTTTGTCTAAAATGTCTGATCCTTCTCTATCATATCTTAGTCTTGGATGGTTCTCTAGCTACCTGACCAATAGACAGCAGTCTGTTAAATGGCTATCTTCCTTCTCACCCTTTCTCTCTGTCAAAACAGGATTACCTCAAGGCTATATTCTTGACCAACTACTATTTAACATTTTTACAAACTCTGTACAGACTTCCTGCTCCCATTCATTTCTCATAAAATATGCAGACAATTCCACTATCATCTCCATTTCAGATAATTTTTTCTCACCTCTACACACTAACCCAAAACTCTTTCAACAATGTTGAACATTGGTTATCTGATACTCAACTTATACTCAACCCCCCAAAAAAAGCCATTGTTCCTCACAAAATCTCTTTCTCATCTTTCTGATCTTATATCTTCATTTACTATTACATCCCATGACAACACCACAGTTAATCTAGAAACACACACTAAGCTCCCAAATGCTATCATCGATGATCAACTAAAATTTGATCTACACATCCAAAATTGCTTATAAATGGCACACCAAAAACTGGGCTTGCTCTATAGGAACAAAAAATTCCTCATCAAGTATTCTTGATTTACCCTTTTGTATGCTTATCTTCTCCCCACTCTCCTCTATGCCTCTCTGATGTTAACCAACTTACAATCCTCTCTAATGTCTTAGTTTGAACTTCCTTATAACAAAGTCACTACGGTTGTTGCTAACCAACCCTACAACTCATATCACTGTCTTTGTGCTCCAAAACCTAAACTGGCTGGGACTTCCACATCAATCTCATTACTCACTCTATCCTCAACAAACCATCCTCATACTAGCCAACTCATCACTTGTCTCCTTCTATACTTGCAATCATTTACTCTGGAGCTCTGACCAGATTCTCCTGGAAATTCACAAGCCCAAAAGATCACCTGGCCAACATCTATTCAGCTACTCTGTTGTTTTAGCGTGGAAAAAGCTTTTCATGTCCATCAGAAACATATCCAACACCCATAACTTTAAAAAAGCCTTAAAATATTTCCTACTTAACTCATGGAGCTACTCCTGCCAAAGTCCTTCCTAAACCTCTGACTGTGCAGCTCCACTTTACTCTAAATCTCCTAATCTTCTCACCCATCCACTTTAAAGTACTCCTTTAACATTAAGCATAACACTATCTAGTTTTGTGATGGACTGTCTATTCCACATATATACTGCCTTAGTCTATTAAATCCCTGGGATTCAGGAATAGCTGTTTTCCATGCAGGAACAGTGTAGGAGCTCCTGCATGGAAAATGGCCACTGAGCGATCCAGGAAAGTGCTGTTTTCACGTGCATGAGCGACCCTACACTGTTCCTACATGGAAAGCCATGTGGGATGCAAATCACCTCATTTGCTGCTAAAATCCATGCAAATAAGGTGATTTTGTGATCCACGAAGCTGGCCAGACTCCGTGCATGAACAGTGTCAGAGCAGAAATGTATTCACTTAGTAACTGAATACATTTTTGCATCTGAGCAAACGAAGGCAGTACAGCACGTGGAAAGTATGTATTACAGTTAAACACACATGCCAATGGCCAAATATAAGTCCATTGGCATTAATAAATATTTATTTATTTTTTTAAATTAAACTTTTTTTTTTTTTGCTGATCGTGGTCATTTAAGTTTAGGGGAGCGTAGGGCAAATGAGATAGTGCCGAAAATGAAAAAAAATGAGAAAAGTCAATTTTAAGATAATTCTGCATTTTGCCATTATAGTCAATGGCATGCAGAATGTAAACAATATGAGGGAGCACTGGTTGTCAAGGAGAAATGGTCTAAGTGCAGTAACAAAGGATGTGCACACTGGGGTATGCAAATGAGGGAGTTATACTGAATCACAGATTTCCTCAAAGTGTCAGCTTATACCTAACCATGTAGGTGCAGCAATCCAACAGTGCAAGTGTAAGAGCTGAATGACTTCATAAGGGGGTGTGTCATGCTTGCTGTAAGCTCATTGGAGTTCTGTGGCCTGTGTTTGCCCTTAGCTAAGCACAGCTAAGGAAGGGGGTGTGTCTGAGGCCATATTGTCTTATTCCATGAAATGCATCCAGGGAGGGCCAGTTCTGCTTAAAAGAGCATACATTAGCTAAATGGGTGTACGCAGCATGCAGTGGTCCTAAAAAAAAAAAAAACTGAGAAAATAGCAGAACGGTTGCCATTTGAGCACCAGGTATGTGCGGTGTGCCTCAGTCTTAAATAGGGAGGAAGTGGAAAGGGGAAACAGCAGTTTTTCCAACAAACTCTACACCACCAGTGTACACAGATGGGGGATTTTTAACTGGCAAAAATAAATAAATATGTTAGAGGCTGCCACTGCTTTACTGCATCAATATGTGCTAGAGATTGTGGGTGATGAGGAGGAGAATGCTGACAACCAACCCACAGTGAGGAGGAGGAGATGAGTATACAAACCCAGGGTAACCTACAAGGGTGTAAATGAGCTGGAGATAGTTGATCATTATAGGGGGACAGGGACATTCTACAGCAAATCATTGAGCTGTCTGGCCACACCTTACACACAGAACTAATAGAGGGGAACCCATCCCAGTGGATTCCAAGGTATGTCTTGGCTTAAGAATACTAGCCACAGGTACCTTCCAAAGACCAACTGGGGATATCATGGGGGTCTCACAGGCATCAGCATCCAGGGTACTCCACCAGTTGTTGGATGCCATGACACAACATGCCAATGAGCACATATATTTCCCCACCGCCCATGAGGTGCTGACCATACATATGCTTCTCTTCTGCAGTATAGCAGAATACCCTGAAGTAGTTGGTGCTATAGACTGCATATGCATCCACATCAAAGCACCACCTGGTGAGCGGTGCAGGGTCTACATAAACTGCAAGAGCTTCCCCTCCATGAACTGCCAGGTCATGTGCGATGCCCAGGGCATTATCATAAATGTGTGTGCTGGCAACTCTGGAAGCTATCACGACTCCCACATCTGGCATTGCTCACAGCTGTATCAGGTGTTTGCAAGGGGGGACATCCCATATGGCCATCTAGTGGGGCATGCTGGCTATGCACTGGAGCCGTGGCTGATGACACCCATCAGAAATGCACACACACCGGAACAAGAACACCATAATGAGGCACACGCACAAACCAGGATCATTGTAGAGCATGTGTTTGGGATGCTCAATTCAAAGTTCCACTGCCTTGACATATCTGGTGGAGTCTTGCAATACTCTCCAGCTACATGTGCACAAATGTTCATAGTATGTGCCATGCTACACAATATGATCCTGTAGAAACAGCTGCAGTAGGAACAGCATGGGGCAGGGCCACACAGTCCCCCACCATTGCCAAGGCCAGCACTGGCACAGAGGGACTCGGAGGAGGAACATACTGAGCCTGCCCCTGTAGGCAGAAGGAGGCATGCACAGTATGCCTAGGCCTTGGCAAAGAGGTAACACATAGCACACACATTGACACTGTAGGGCCCAGAGACTGATACCTCTCTCCAACTCACACAGACAGTAAAAGGGATGCCAAACATGACACTATCTGAGGTTTACCATGAACAGGGAGTTTACTATGTGCAGCCTACATAGTTGGCCATCCAGCACTGTCCTCAATACTTGCCCAGCAGCAAGGTAGGTCACTCTTCCTATCAATAACTGAATGGAGTAGTATGTTCTCATACTTGTATATATGATATGGATGCAAGCATGCAAGGGAATTGGGTGGTTGAATGGGATAGCAGCAGACAGCTATATGGGAAAGCAGGAAATTCATAAAGAATACTGGTATCAACATACTATGCAGCACTACACAAGGTGATATCCCCCACTGTAGTACATGTGATGGCCCAAAGAACTGTGGGTGCCAATAGGTCACACTCATAGATGTCAATGAGGGTGACATATCTACCACCAGGCTCACCCAGCAGGACAGGTGTAGATGACATTGAAGAAAGGCTGGACTAAGGCCCCCAAAAATGGCAATGGTGAACAGCCCCTCACCAGACCTACACAGACATAGTACAAAAGGTCTGGCAGTTGCATTCCAGTTCTAAAGAGTAAGAAGTCTGAAACTGAAATATATGCTATTAAGATCTAACATGTGTACCCCACTGATATGCCTCCTGTCTGCATGATAAGACACAATATAATGTGAAATGGAACCCAAAAGAGTAACCGCACCAGTACAGCCATTTCAAATGTTACACACAATCCCATGTAGAAATGCAGCAATGGATGGCTTACAACACTCTCAAATGGCCTACAGTCCTCTGGCAAAGGCCCATGCCTCAGCCATAGTGCCAATGTATGGAATGTCGGGGGGTCCCAACTAACAACCTAACAATAAACAGAAAATTGCAAGGCCATGTTGACAAGTGCCAGGAGCATTTCTCCTCATGTCCTACTGGAAGGACTGTGGATCAGGCCATAAATACTACTGTGATAAAGGCCCAGCTATAGGGATACCTCTGCGATATTGCTTACATAATGTTAGGTGGTGGAGAGAATAACAGAGGGTGGTGGATGTCATGGAGTGTGTGAAGTCTGAATCTAATGTCTGCCCATACTACTCCTGACTGCAAACTCATGAATGAATAGCCACAAATCCACTTGTAAACCACAATGTGAAGGTAAACTGACCAGATATATGAATCCTGCCTCTGGATAACCTGAGTGTATCTGTACAGCTGACAGGTATGGCCCTAGCAGGATATGGCCATTCCTTAAAGTTGAGAAAAGCACAAGGAGGGGAACCCCAGCCAACATACTAACAAGGTGCTGCACCATTTGCACAGAGCCAGCAGTTTATAGTCTGTAGCTACCCCACCACAATGGCAAGTGTGTGCCAGAATGTGCAGTCTATATGCCTCAGAATATTCATCTCAGTTGCATTAATCTCCTATTTCCTGGTAAATAACTGTGAGCAAAGAATGATAACTGTCAGTAGTCGACATGACACATCACATTGTAAAACAGTACATATGTCAGAATATCCATGCTACAGCCAAATATGTCACACAAGCAGCACAGACAGTAATAGTTACAGTATACCCTGTATGTTAAGCCCAATTGTGTCTCCATATTGGCAACTTATCTACAGATATCCTGTAGAAATAGTTTGCTAGGTGTAGCTGTAGCACACAAAACCTTGAACTGGAGTCCAACCCTCCCTGGAATGGATGCACACACTCAATATAGAAGGCCATACTGGGCATGCTCCTAAACTTAGAGAAATGAAGCCCATGTCTTACAACAAAGTGGACTACAGTTATTGGTTATTCACAGCTGTGCACACACTAAACTGTGCACAATTGATACTTCACAAACACACATTGGATAGGAATACACCCACATATCTAAGGCAAGCATAATATAATATGTCAAACATACACACACACACAGATGTGGGAAGAGAAAGACAGACAGCGACAGAGAGAATCCCATTATGAGGCCTGTCCCACCCACTACACATCACATTTGCCTATATCACATGATGTGCTGATGTCATTCACTGTAGAAATACCTTTGGTTAGCCCTCAGCCCTATAGTGTCAGTGGTGCTTGTGATAACTGTGTAACACTACAATACAAATAGGTATCCATGTAGCAGTTGTAATCTCAGTCCTGTCAAATGTAAAGTTGAGTGTGAGTGTGTGTATTTCTAGATGAATGTGGTTGAGGCCATTCACACTCACTAAATCTCCTGTACCCCTCCTTCAGCACTGCTGCTAATGTCATTCACCTTCAAACATACCTTTGGACAGCTCTCCAGCATATAACCTCCATGGCACTTGTGATAACTGTGTAATACTATAGTGTAGCAAACTAGTTAGGTAGGAGTTCTAATCCCAGTTGTGGCAACTGTTAAAATGTGTGTGTTTGTGTGAGATAGTGTGTGTATCCTTGCAGAGACATGATTTTGTGGTCATTAACACTTACAACACTTCCCTTACCCCTCCTTTAGCACTGCTGTTGATGTGACTCACCTTCAAAGATACCTTTGCACAGCTCTCCAACATGTAAGCTCCATGGTGTGTGTGATAAATGTGGAACAATGTAGTAGAAATAATTACATAAGTATGTGTTTGAATCTCATCCCTGGCAAGTGTTTGTGTGTGTACATATGTATGTCCATTCCTCAAAGATTTTGATCCCATTTACACCCAGTACACATCTCAGTGCCTGACTTCAGCAGTCCTGCAGATATCATCCACCTTAGAAGTACCTGTTGCCAACCCTAAACCATGTAAGGTCAGTGGTGCATGTGGTAAATGCGTAGCCATAATGGTCCAAAAACAAAGTTAGATAGAGGTTTGAACTTCACCCCTGGCAAATGTAAATGTGTGTGTAGGGTAAAATGTTTTTTCGAATCTTTCACCCACTACATCGCCCAGTGCCAGTATTTACAAGGGCTGGTGAAGTTCCTTACTTTAGAAGTACCTTTGGACAACATACATCTTATAAGCTCCATGGCACATGCGATAAATGCGGTCCACTGTAGTAACAATACATAGCTAGGTAGGGGTTTGAAACTCAGTACTGGTAAGTGTGTGTGTGTGTGTGTGTGTGTGTGTGTGTGTGTGTGTGTGTGTGTGTGTGTGTGTGTGTGTGTGTGTGTGCACATCTGTCATCAATATCTTGTGCGGGGGTTGGTGTGAGTGTGTAATAACAGGATCCACTGGTGGGCGGGTTTGGCTAAATTGTTATGTTGAGGACCTAGTATACGTCATAATGCCCACATTACAAGGCCAGTAGATGTCAAAAACCAGAGAAGGTGGTGTAGACAATCCACAGCCCTAAATGTGACAGTATGGATTAGTGAACAATATAGGCAACCCTTCTATTACTCAGAGACCACTCTCCACCCATGTATCATACACAAACACACTTGGCTAGGCAACAGCCACTATATTGGTAGTTCCCCTGCATATTGCCTCACAGATAGTACCCACAGTGTGATTGCAGTGGAGTACATGCCTGTTGACCAAAACAGTGCCACTGACATCAGAAAGTACTTTGATATGTTATATCTCTTGACTGAGTGTGTGTTATCCAGCAAGTAAAAGGACATGGCACCCTGTTCCATCCCCTCAGTAGGCCAATCAATGTGTACAGTGGCCCTTTTGCCATATTCCCCACTGGACACCTGTAACAACTCTATAGTCTGCAAATGTACCCCTCAAAGGGAATACCATGTCTTATACACATGCCCTGTATGAACAGACGCTACTAACTCCACTGAATACCCATATCATACAGTCAATGTAGGTGCAATCACTACCTCAGTTATATAGCCAGGTCTCACCAAATGAGGTCAGGAATGTTACATCAGAAGATACCAATCTGTCCACAAAACATGCCCTAGACACCTCAAGCACACTTCCACACATCAAAAAACATGCATGTGGGACATCTGCACAACCCAGACACTGTTCATGTTATGGAATAGAGATCACATACACAGGAAGCAGCACACATCACTGGCCACCCACAATAGAAACCTAGATGAGTGGAAGGGGAATACAATACCCACTCCTGGGGACCACTACAGTGGCTATACTACTGAGCCACACTAGGGACTATTGTCATGTGGCCTGTTGCTAAGGCATTCCCTTGGGATAGCCTTGTAGATCCTCCAGGCCCATTCATCTACCACACACCTATGAAGCAATGAACCTATGGATCTCAGTACTGGCAAGTGTGTGTGTGTGTGTGTGTGTGTGTGTGTGTGTGTGTGTGTGTGTGTGTGTGTGTGTGTGTGTGTGTGTGTGTGTGAATAGTAACCCCAGTGTGTTTGGTTGCTGAATATCCCCTATGGGGCTGTGGTTATTAGCAATTGGAGGTGTGTCCAAACCAGAACATGTACCATTCTCCATTCTACAACAGATGTTGTACATCAACATGTACCTTTGTACAACCCTCAGCCCTATAATCTGTGAGGCATATGCAATCACTGTGTTACAGACCGGGAATCACTATGCTCATACTGTACCCTGCCTATGACATGGTGGATATGTCACCACCCTGCCATACCCTGTGGCCTTGATGCTGGGCCACATCCTGGTGACATAGATGCCTAGAACTGACATGGGGTACAGCATGTGAGAACACAGTCACTCAGCACTTAACTTGTGGGGGGGTAAAGCTGGCACTGAATGTGTTGCCAAGACTGTGGCCAATATCTGTTGTCTCAGGATAGTATAATAGCTTTGTGCAGTAACTCACAGCACTTGTGTCTAATGCTGTGGAGGCTGTTGATGTAACTATCAAGGCTGTTGTGACTGTCATCAGTGTCTGCTGCATCTCTGCCACCATAGATGCCTGTCAGGGACTCCATGAGGGATCCAAAGTTGTGTTTGAGGCTAATACAGGAGTTCAACAGTCATGGGACACCACCTATCCCTGCAACAGTGTCCTCCTTCTGATGTACACTTCAGTAATGGCAGGGGACCATCACATTATCTACCAGTGTTTGGAGGACAGTGTCTGAGTTCTCTTGGCTATGGCCAGTACCATGCATTCATGTACCTGTTTGTACAGTGCCTATGTGTATGATTTCACAGTCATGCAGCTACATCCCATTGCCATGGGTGCAGTGAAGACATCCACTCTTGTTTTCATGGCTGCAAAGTCAGCTTTGGAGAGTTTTTTCCAGGTGGTTATCTTTGTGGGGGTGTGGCTGACATGTTGCGTTCCATATTGATTACAGCCTCTGTGAATCTTGCAACGCAGGGATTGACATCTGGGGATTAGCAATGGTCCCATATTTAAGTGGTCAACACAGGTCAAGGTTGTTTCATTCTCTACCATGGGTCAGTATAAGCTGGTCTATGGCAATGGAAATTATGAATCCCAGAAGTGTTGTGCCACTGTACTGGTGATTGGCTACATTCCCCAGGTGATGGATTGGTAGTTGAAGACTCATACTATGTCAGTGTTGCATTGGACCATAAGAGATGGCAGGGTGTTGAAGAATGTACATTGACAGTCTAGGGACATAGATGTGGACCCATAGCAGGCTATGGTCTGGATAGCACCATTACCCTAAGGCAGTTGTACTGTAAGTATCTCCTAAGCATTATGATGGGATGCTAGTCTGGAGGTGTTCCTATCCATAATGAATATGGAGACACCACCTGTGGGGGTGTGGTGTGGTCCATGTCTGGGGGCTGACAGCTGTGGAATGTGTCAGAGCCTGATACTGCAGGTCTGCTGTCTGCTGCTGTGAACCACCTTTTCATTACAGCAGACATGTGTCCTCCACTCCAACTGCTATGAGTGATTGCATCCTGACAGTTAGATGTCCACTGTTGAGCAACATGACCATCAGACTGCATACATGTGTAGCTGTTATGGTGGTAATAACAATAGGAACACTTTTCCTAATAAGGCACCCTTGGGGTGGCAAGACACATAGCCAGTACTGGCAGCCCAGCAGTGACAGATGGCAATCATTCCATCCCAGCCAGAGAGGTTCTGGATATGAGAATGACACAAAACACGTAAGCCAATGTTGCAGTCAACCATCTGTTGATAGTACCACTGCATCATTCTGGGTGACAGTGGTACACTGCCCGGGGCTACTGTCACACCTGCCTGAACAGCATAATCAGAGTGTTCAACCATGTATCCTGTCATGTAGTCCAGGGAGGTGTGTCCTAATTCATTCTCACTCACATGGATACGTAGTGATACTTGTAGTTGTTGTGTAGTGACATGGCTGCCTGTGTCATGTGTTAGATGCTGGGATGTGATTGATATATGGATGTTACCTGCTCCATATTCAACCTAGTTAGTGGGATGTGTGTGCTTCAGTATTGAGTTAACCATGATTACTGTATTGTGCAAGGTGGTTAGCCTTAGGGGCTTAGGTTGGGGGCACACTGTGTAGATTAAATATGTGTCCCTTGGCATGTGCCATGTCGCAGTGTCTGAGTGGGTGTTTGCCTTGCTGGTCTGTGCTGTTTCAGTAGATGTCCTCTAGGAAGGGGGGTGTGTGGATTTTCACTGTATGTCATGGCTGTCAAAGTGGGTGTCATGGTGAGCTAATTGTTCCACATGGTGTGGTGCAGGTGTTGATCTTACACTCTTGACCTGCTACTCCATTATTTGCGGGAGAGTGAGTATGCCCACATTGGGTGATATATGGGTAACCCTCACAGGTCTGACTGTTTGGAGTTTAGAGGGGAGGGTTGTCTGTGTACATGCAGCAGTTGCAACAGTGCCCCAGAATGGACATGTGCACCAAGTCAATGGGTGAAAGCACAGATAATCGTCCTTCAAACATGTCAGGAGGGATGGACATAACTAGTAAGTACTGAGGCTACATCTGTGATGAATGAGTATTTCTGACGGCTAACAGGTGTGCCACACTTCATGATACAATAACTTGAAGTGACAAGCCATAATGCTAATTGAAGTGCAAGACATAAAGAACTAGCATGATGTATGGGTGGGACAGAAAGCATACTGTCTACCACCTGTAATACTTTACCACAGCTGTGCAGTTATCAGCAGCCTTGGCCATATTAAAGTTCAGTAAGCTCTGTAGCATGTGCAGTAACTGTGTAACACTATAGTAGACATACATAGATAGGCAGGAGTTCTAATCCCAATACTGGTGTGTGTGTGTGTGTGTGTGTGTGTGTGTGTGTGTGTGTGTGTGTGTGTGTGTGTGTGTGTGTGTGTGTGTGTGTGTGTGTATGTATGTGTGAATCATGTACTATCTTGCTTATAACATTTTTGACCTGTGTACTACCCTTTACACTTCCCTTCACTCCAATTTAGTAGACTTGTTGATGTCATCCACCTCAAAAGTACCTTTGGTTGAGGCGGAAATGTGTAAGCTCTGTGGCATGTCTCATAACTGGGTAGCACTAAAGTAGGAATACCTAGATAGGTAGGAGTTCTAATCCCAATACTGTCAGTGTGTGAATAATGTACTATCTGGCTCATACTTTTTTTTGGCCTGTGTACTACCCTTTACACTTTTCTTCACTCCAATTTAGTAGACCTGTTGATGTCATCCACCTGAAAAGTACCTTTGGTTGAGGTGGAAATGTGTAAGCTCTGTGGCATACCTCTTAACTGCATAGCACTAAAGTAGGAATACCTAGATAGATTGGAGTTCTTTTCCCAATACTGGCAAGTGTGTGAATCATGTACTATATGGCTCATACCATTTTTGGCTTGTGTACTATGCTTTACACTTCCCTTCACTCCAATTTAGTAGACCTGTTAATGTCATCCACCTCAAAAGTACCTTTGGTTAAGGTGAAAATTTGTAAGCCCTATGGCATGTCTCACAACTGCATAGCACTAAAGTAGGAATACCTATATAGGCAGGAGTTCTAATTCCAAAATTGGCAAGTGCATGAATCATGTGCTGTCTGGTTTATTTATTTTATTTATTTTATTTTATTTATTTTATTTATTTAACATTTGTTGACCGGGAAAGTCCGACTAGGTTCCACAGATCCTGTTTTCAGAGGAGGCTTGGGGAGAAATGCTCCAGAAGCATGTTTTTAGAATGTGGGAGGAAACCGGAGTACCCGGAGGAAACCCACGCGAATGCAGGGAATACATGCAAACTCCACACAGAAGGCACCCCAGCCAAGAATCGAACTGGAGAACCTCTTGCTGTGAGGTGACAGCATTAACCACTGCACCTATACCATTTTTGATCTGTGTACTACCATTTACACTTCTCTTCACTCCACTTTTGTAGATCTGTTGATGTCATCCACCTCAGAAGTACCTTTGGAAGTGGTGGAACTGCATAAGCTCTGTGGTGTGTCTCATAACTCAGTATGAATACCTAGATAAACAGGGGTTCTATTCCTAATACTGGCAACTGCGTGTGTGTGTGTGTGTGTGTGTGTGTGTGTCTGTGTGTGTGTGTGTGTGTGTGTGTGTGTGTGTGTGTGTGGATTGTATCATGTGTGGCTTATACCATTTTGATGCATATGCCATACATGGCTGGTGACCACCTCCCGCTGCCATTATTGTAGTGTGATGACAGCATCTGCCTCACATGCAGCAGGTTAAAGCATTGTAAAGTACTCTGTACAGATGTGACTGGAATATCCATATGTTTGAAACCTATACATGGTCGAAAGTGGTCTGTGTGCCTTAACACTGCCCATGCATGTGATATTATAGCCAAATAAGCCCCAGTGAGTGTACTGATGCATATGGCAGCATGAGGTAGCATACCTGACTGAAACATCATGCTGAAAGGATGTCTGCTATCCTCACAGGTGGCCTGCCTTATAGGTGCAATACATGAGTACAAAAGCTTGATTTTACAAGTGAACTGTACCTGTTATGGGTCACATTAAAGGCTGTAAGATGTGTGGACTATCATACTGTGGTTCTAATTAGTATGTAACAAGAGCAGCTTGCATCTTAAGAGGGGTGTGTACACAATTTATCACCACTGTATACCAGTAATGTGTCATGCATGACTTTACCTTAGGATGTTTGTCCAGCACAATTTGGTGGCCTCTGTCCAGACGTCTTGGCACTGAGAAGTTGTGAGGTATGCTATAGGAATGTTGAATTTATGTCAGATAGGCCCCAGTGGTGACCACTGTGATGCAATACAGTTAACCCCAGCACAAAGGAGCATGCACAACAAGCAATATAGCTATTAAATAAGGCAATATAGCTTTTACAGATGGTTGTGTGCATGGTAAATTTCATGTGCTTCACATGCCTGGGGTATTGCCAGGTAGCAACAGAACAATGTAATACCCACCAGCTACAGGTTGCTGTCCCATATGCAGACCAGAGGGTCCTAGAAAGTTGTGAGAGGGAGTTATTGTCAGCAGATTCACATGTTGTCTTGGTATAGGATGGATACAGCATGTCTGCACATCTGCAGTACTAACCGCAGTAATACACAATGTCCTGTTCTCACAATAGATGTGCACCTCTGTGCATTAGAAAACACCATCCACAACTGCAGTCAGACCTGACACATGCATGTTGGTACAATACAGATACATGTATGTCTGATACATGAGTGTACTAATCCCCACTGAGCCCTTACCTGCACGCTGCTCACCCAGTGTGTGTGTGTGTGTGTGTGTGTGTGTGTGTGTGTGTGTGTGTGTGTGTGTGCAACCCACCTCCACAATGCTTCCCTCAGCATCATGGCTTGTGCATTCAGCATGTGGCCCAAGTGTGGTGAGGAGCTCCTCAGTGGGTGTCAGTGGGGGCTGGATGGTTGGGCCCCCACCTGTGGCTAGCTGGTACCTTGCTACAGCAGCAGCCCATTGATGGGTATGGCATTTGAGGTCAGTGGCCTGATGCCGCACATGCACATAAGTTCTGCTGTGCAGTCCGGTATAATTTACCCTGTGGACCACACTGTTCCAAAGTGCAGTCCTCTCCCTCACATCTTCTGCTCTTCATCCACATGACAGGGCATAATGTCCAATCACATATTGGGTGATGATGTCAGTTTCTCCAATAGAGAATGCTGGTAGGTGAGCAATCTGCATGTTACCTGGAAGAAATGAACAGGAAAAGGTCACAGGACCCCATACGGTTGTCAAAATGCACACCAACAGTGGATATTACTTGCAAATAATCCAGACTACACCAGAAATCTCCAAGCTATCATGGCTATAGCAGCTTGCATTACACACTTGTCCCTGAGCTGTCTTATTCACCCCAGTGTTGGAAACTTGATTGCATAATCCTCTATCATTCATTCATTTCTGTGTAGAGGGTTGACAGTGGTCATCTTCCATGTGGATGCTGGGTGTATGGTGGCAGGTCTGTGTTTGACTGTGATGTGTGATGGAGCTCTGAGCACATGCTTGAGTTCATGTAGGAGGTAGTCACTGATGTTAGTATGCCTCATGGAGATATGCTGTTGTTGCCATCAGTAGGCAATATGTACATGCTCATCATTGCTGTGGGGAGGAGTGTGGTTGATGTGCATATCTCCATGTAAGACTGGGGTAGACACGGTGGTGATGCTCACACCTAACCTGTGTAATGCAGGTTGCCACTATCCATGGCATGTGTGTATGAGGTGTTCTTTACCCCTAGTACCGGATGAATTCTGTTGTTTTATCTGAGACTTGCAACATATGTAGAGACATGGTTGCATGTGTCCTTGGTAGTGTGGATATGTCCAATTCATAGTCATAATCAGCCTCACAGGACATCACCTGTGAACTTACCTGCTTGCTCAGATATAGATGGGCTTGCTTCAAAGTTGTTGCCTGCACCTATGTTTCCATGTACAGCCAATGTAGCAACCAATATCTGGTTTGTGTATTGCTGCTGTCCACCAAAGAGGATTACTCTACCTTAGTGGAGGCTGGATATACAGGTCAGATACTGCTGTGTTCATATAGCTACAGTGGATATAAAGGCTACATACCCCTGATACAATGCCTAGTATTTGTGCAATTGGAACATGACACCACAGTAACTCATTTCATAACAATTCCCACCTGTAGTGCGACCTATAGCCTGTATAATTCAATTGAAAATATAACACTCTGGTCTTTGAAAACATATGAAATTAATACTCAATATAATAAGCCAGATGGATGAGTGTGCACACCCTTAAACCTGTGTATGCACCTCTTGAGATGGTTGCAGCATTCACCCGTCTTGGTCTGGACTCTAACATCATGGCACATCTTCACTTGGCAATAGTTGCTCGCCTTCCTAGAAACACCTTTGATTGTATTGCAATGAAATTGGACAGGTTAGGGGTCACATTCAAGATGAGAAACATTATGAAATGATCTTCTGTGATCTGATTGTCATACAGCACACAAACCTGGCATTCCAAATGAGGTGTATGCACTTGCGATAGCCACTGTATGTAGGTGTTGATATAGCTGGTAGTGGTAGGCATGGACAGAGGCTTATAAAACAGGTGGACACTTCCCTGATTAATACCTGATAATTATGCCTACTCCAATACCCACATCAGTGTTAGGGCAATGCAACCACCAGTAGCTGTACACGTATATGTCTGTTGTTTGCACTGACACTGATATAACACATATGTGCAACATGCACAACCTATTTACCTGACTGCTTGAAACCCATGTGATTAGTTTTGTGCCTTCCAGCTGAACATATGCATACATACATGTTCTCAGGGGATACCTGGCATACATTTCTATTGAATGTAAGTATGGCACACTGTATTTACAGTCTTGCTGCTCCATCATACTTCTCAACCTGTTACAGCAGGTCATCTGGACAATGGCACACATACATGTGTGTCAAAAGGGACATCAGTATTGATACTGTATTAATATTGCTGCACCATACATTAGTACATTGATTGCACAGTACGGTTTGACATCACTGTGATAATCTGGAAGATGCCCAACAGTCATAAGTAGGTTAGTATGTTACAATGCCATTGCTCACAGACCTGCCAATGGTTTGTGTGACATAACACAGGTATATGTGTACATGACTAGAGATATCAGTCACAAATGTGCTTATTGTCCAGCAGAACACTGTACAGTTTAATTTTATTAAGTAAATATATCACATGCAGTTCAACAAACATGTCTTTAACAGTACTCTACTATACACATGCATTCTATAGGTGTCTTAGCTTTACAAGGCAAACATGTGTCATATTCATAATCACAGGTAACATGGATATGGAAAACATCCCATTAACTGGCCTAACAATTGTCATATATGAGCTGTCCTTTCAAAGGGTCAGACTCATGAGCTGTGTTCCCACCTCACAACCTCTCAGAGCATCACATCTGGACAATGCCTAAAATGATGGGGAGATAAATAGGGACAGACTTTAAATACACCTGCTACAAACATAGAAAGTTTGTATAATGATACATTTAGCATTACAGTGAATATACTTAAGGATGTGGAGTCTCAAACTCAAGTGTT
>NC_056731.1:1689973751-1690021251 GCF_019279795.1 Protopterus annectens | reverse complement strand
TTAAACTGAATTTTATATGTCACAGTAAACAGTAACTATTACTTTGTAAACAACTTACAATATCTCAGCAACCACTCAAGTTATACACATACTGCCAGGAGCATTTTATTCATTTAGCTGAGAGCTTTCATATGAGGTTAAAGAGTTCTGTCTGTGTTCCTTGGTTCTTGAAATATTAAAAAAAATGTGAAATACGTATATCAATTAATATTATGAAAACAACACTTAATACATTTATACTGCAGTAGACAGAGGTCAAATATTAATGCAGTCGAATTTGCCATTGTGTAAGCTTTAATATGAACTCTTAAAGTCTTGAACATAGCATGGTTTTGGAATTATTGATGCAAAAATGAACAAGCAATATCTGATGCTTAGAGGCTTCAGTAGGAGTTAACTGCAGATGCAGCTAGAGGCATCACTCAGATGTAATAAGTTAATATGCTAAAGGAACTTTGGTATCAGTGGTAGGCTGTGGTTTATTATCAATATATACCATTAATAGTTTGGTTTCTGGAAAGGAAGGATTAAAAAAAATCTGGAATGTTAAAATAGTGTTGGAGGAATGCATTAGAGTCTTATATATAATTAAATTAAGATGGTGGATAAATGTGTCATATATTTTAAAAGAAATATTTTTAAATACACTGTATGGATAGTTTAAATCTATTATCTATTAATGTAAGTAATTAAAATAATAGCAACAAAAGGAAATTGTTAAAGAGATATCCAAAATTAAATAGAGGAAATGTTATATTCTTGCAAGGCACTCACTTCATAGATAAAGATATGCAATATTCAAATAACTTAGGTTATGAAATGCTATCATCTGCTTCTTTTAACAGAAAGAGGAGAGGAACTGTTACACTTTGAAGAAAATCTGCTGTAATGCCTAAGGTCATGGAATTCATTAATGATCCAAAAGGAATATATACACTAGTAATAACTAACTATAATGGCAAACTCTGTAAACTAGCTACTTTTTACAGGATTGCTGGAATAGGTGCAAGAATGGCTAAAGATCATTTAAAGTTACCACAAAGTCACAGTAAGGGTAGTTTAATTTTAGCACTGGATTTTAACTGCATATCTGGCATAGAAGATATAAGTGAACAGAAGAAAGCTAAAATACTTACATCAGCTAAAGCACTAAATGGCTGGATTAGTAATAATAATTTAAGTTGATTTACTAGTAAAAACCAAAGATAAGTAATTGTTCTTCACTCATTATTCTTATGTGCATGGGATGCAAACTAGAATAGATAGGATTTATCCTTCTATAGATTCACTTAGTAAACTGAATCATTTTCAAACTTTTCCTTGTCCTTTATTTGAACACAAAGCACTAAGTATTAATATAGTAATGGATATAAGGCCATTTCATATTATTTATAGAATCCTAGTATATATGATGAAATAAAAAAAATAGAAGTTAGCTTAAGGAGTAAATTAAGATTTTTTTTATCTGAGAGATAATGGTCATGTTAGTAAAGTCATACTGTGGGACACTTAAAAATGCATATTAAAGATAAAATGGGAAGATGGGCTAGTAATAAAGTGAAAGAGTAGGATAACGAGTTGTTAGAAATACAAGATGAAATACACAAAGTGAGGTTTGAACAACAAACAAAGTAGATAATACTGAAGTCATTAAAAATTAATGACACAATATCAAACAATTTTAATGCATAAAGTGGTATTAGCAAAAATAAAATAGCACAGTTATGCAATGACTTCAAAATTCTACATAGATTAGCTAACAGAAGTAAGATGTTAAGCAAAAGAGCACATAGCAATAATATCTGAAACCCTTACATTAATAAGCTTACTTCAGACAGAGGAAATTGTTAATATTTTTATAAAATAATTGAGGATCTTAATAACAATAAAAATAATAATCCTGATGATTACAAAAGTGACAATTATTTAAAGAAAAGTGTTACTAATAAGCTTAATGATCAACAAATATCTCTGTTGAATAAGCCTTTTACCCTAATAGTAGTTAAAGAAGCTTTAAAAAAAGGGAAAAATGGTACAGCTCCAGGGTTAGATTACAGCCGAGTGTATCTCCAGGCATTTCTGCACTTACCTCCTACTAAGCCTCTAGACATCAAATATTGCTTGTTCATATTTGCATTAATAATTCCAAAACCATGCTATATACAAGGTACACTATACAATATTTACTTACATTTTTGCTACAAGATTAAGAAATTAGTAGATTAATTAATAACAATCAAACAAGATTTATAGTCAATTAATTAATTAACTTATGATATCATAAAAAGGGTGGTAACCATCTTAGATTTTGCAAAGGAAATGAACAAGAAATTGGCCCTAATTAGATTAGATATTGAGAGATTTTTTGATTCTGCAGATGGGAACTAATTGTTTTAAACTTTAGAAGTGTTTGCATTTCCAGAACAGTTTATCGGAATATTAAAAAAAAAAAAAAAAACTATATAGATTCTATAAAGCATATGTTAAAATTGGATTTTACATTTCTCAAGCATTTAGTTAAAACAGAGGCACAAAGGTCAATGTACATACACAGTGAAACACATAAACGGAAAAAATCAAAATGTCAAACCTGTTTCCTAGCCAGTAGTGCGGTGGTGGGGATAAGGAAATATATCCTTTTCCCCACTGTAGTGCGGTCTCGGAGCTGGCATATTTAAGAAGGAGGGTGTGGAGGTGCAGGGGGGGCCTGCCCCTCTGGATTAGTATGTTAATATATAGTTTTTTATTTTGTACTTACCTGCGTGGTGCGTTTTGCTGATGAAACACATTCGACATTTTGATTTTCGCCATTTTCATGTTTCTCTGTGTATATACATCGACCTTTATGCATTGATGTACATACATTCGCGTTTTAGATCTTTTGGGGTTTTACTATAGACCCAATATTATAAGAAACAATGAAAATTGATGGATTCTCAATCAACAGAGGTTGTCAATCTGAAATACAGCTTTCTACAGATAATATGTTATTAACTATATGAGATTTAAATTATTCAATCAAATAAATAGATGAAGAAATTGAATAGTTTCAAGAAGTATCACTGCTGAAATTTAATAATAATAAAAGTGAAACTTTAGTGTTAAATTATTAGATAGTAAGTTTAAAGACAAATTTAAATATAATTGAGAAGGAAAAGAACTAAAATATTAAGGAATAAAAATCTATCAAGATGTGAGTAAGATTATTAATAATAATTTCGAAAAAGTAATTGAAGTGTTACTTTTTATAAAAATGAAATTAATATTATTTTACTTTTGAGGATAGGTTAGTACTTAATAAAATGATTATAAGTTCATAGGTAGGTACTCGACTATTGGCCAAAGGGCCTATATAAGTCTAGCCAAAAAGGTACCCTGGCTTTCGCCACCCAAGAAAATTATTTTCCTGTGCTCCTGTCAAGCAGAGCCACAGAGGTGATCCCCATGGAGAATTTCCTATTTCCCATCCAATCATCAAGATTTTTCTTGAAGAGTGATAATGAGGACCTTTGTTTGATATAGATAGGTAGTTTGTTCCAGAGTATGGGAAGTCCCTGGGACAGGAATCTATCCCTCCAGCATGTTCTGTTTATTGTAGTGACAAGGTTTAGGTCCCTAGAGCATGTAGTTCGGAGGGATTGGGGTTTCTTTAAGTGAAGCATGTCCAACAGCTCTGGGTTTGACACAGCTTTGTATGTTACGCAGAGATCGCCTATGAGTAGGCAATATGCGACAGAGTAAAGCTAGAGTTTTTTTGAGATGGTCTGTGTAGGGCATCTGTTTGCGGCTGGTAATCCTCTTTGTGAGGTATTTCTGCAGCCTTTCCAGTTGTTGTAGATGTCTTGTGAGGTACATACCAAAAGGGGCAGTGTACTCTATAATGGGTCTAATGAGTGACGAATAGAGGGGGAACAATTACCTCTTTTTTTCCTGGATAAGAAACCTTTTGTGATGAGGTGTGCCACGTAGAAGGATATCCTGACTACTGTGGCAATGTGACTATCAAAGGAGAGACTACTGTCCACCTGTGTCCCAAGGTCTCTTGTCACACTTTTGGTGTTAAGTAGACTACCACCTATGTGGTAGATCATGGGTACAGAGTTTTTACCAAAGGAGATGACAATGCATTTTTGGCATTGAACTTGAGGCGATGGCTTTGACACCAGGCATCTGTCTCCATGAGGCCCTTTTGTAGGATGTCCACATCATTTGGAGTTTTGATTATGGCTCCTAGTTTGCAGTCATCTGCGAACTTCATTAGCCAAAGACCTTCTGTGTTAGCCTGTACTTCAGAAAAGTAGATACCAAACAGGAGAGGACCCAGGACTAAACCTTGTGGTACTCCACTTGTCACTGGTCTGATGTCGGATTTGGAGTCTGATACTTTCACAGTGTGAGTTCTGTCAGTTTTATCTATAATTTCAGAGTGGGGTATGGTGTCAAAAGTCTTGGTGAGATCTAGATAGGCTGTGTGAACCACCTTACCCTCGTCTACAGCTTTGGTGACTGCTTCAAAGAAGTCTATCAGGTTTAGGAGCCATGATCTGACTTTTACAAACCCGAACTGGGTGGGTTATATTACTCAAGAATATATATATATATATATATATATATATATATATATATATATATATATATATAAAAATAAACAATTTCTCTATATATATCTATATATAGATATATATACAAATTCCCACCACCTTATCTCACCCTACTCTATGCCTATATATACTCAACCTAAGGTGATGTGATCTAAAAGCAAGAGAGACCTGCAACAACACAAAAAAAAAATTTGCCCCAGGGGGGCATCCTAACAGTCACCACCACTCTCTCACTTGCTGAACTGGGCTGGCTTGAACTCCCTCACCTCCTTCAGTGGTATCAACTCTCACTCACCCACAAAAGAATCTACTCCTATCACCACACCACACCACACCACCACCCAACCCAAAAACAAAATCACTTGCAGATCACCAATAAACTGCTGGTGAAGCACTCTTCTCTTGAAGTTGTGCCATTATGCCATAGCCACTCCCCACTCACACCTACCCCCACAACCACCTCCGCACCATCATGCACAAACTTCAAAACTTTATTAAACTAAAAACACATGCTGGCTATGCCCTTGCAACTCCCCCTCTATAATATCATCCACCCCATCCAAATACCTTTCTTTCACCTCCACTAACTACTTTGATGATAGCAAGCTCAGATGTCCCAATCTTATTATTTATTATACATTTAGGGACAGGAACTTATTTGTATTGTTTGTTATGTTATATGTCAGATATATGATAAAGATTCTAGCTGTGATGTACTATGTACTGTTCTTCATCTGTAAATATGTTGTAGTAATTTCTATGTTTAAATTGTTAATCACTATGTATCCAATGTAACTACTGTCTGTTTATTTTACTGTGGAGTTTCTCCCGGCCTCCTCCCCTGAAAAATGGACCCACATCCAGTCGGACACTCCCGGTCAACAAATTTAAATAAATAAATAAATAAAAATAAATAAAATAATAAATAAATATATGTAGAGATAGATATAGCTTTTGATATATAGATATATATTGCATTCAGTAGCTTTAATACCTGACAAACAACTTGTAAAGAAAATGGAAAAATGTTCTGCCAAATTCAATAAAGCCTACACAGTCTGTTTCTACCATGTGTTCAGCACGACTCACACATGGTAGAAAAAGTTTTGGATTAAATAAGCAGCTGCACATAGTGTGTAGGGCTTCACAAAGCTGTGCAAACAAGGTAAACACCATGGCATGCTATTTACAGCATAAGCAGCTGAATTGTATGCTAATCAACTAATCCAAAATGGAGGAGCAATTCAACAAGCTAACAACTGTGTAGACTCAGTGCTGGTTTACCCTGCAAATTCCAAAACCTACTGGAATACAGCCAGAGAAAGGAGTCAATACAGAAACAATGTTAAGAACTGTTGTTGCTTTAATTCATGTGTATGTGCAACAGGCTGAAATCTATGCTGCTGCAGCTGCTAGCAGACCATTGCCAAAAAGGAGAAGAGTTTTCAGACCCTGTTAACTTATCAAAATCTACATGATAGGGAAATTATAGAGTGCTACAGGGTGGATAGAGACACACTACAGGAACTCTGCAACCTCTCTCATCCTCAACTCTGAGCCTGGGCAAACCAAAGGGAACCCATCCCAGTGGAGACAAAGGTAGCATTTAGGATTTTAGCTACAGCCCTTTCAGGGACCAACAGGGGACATGCTGGGGGTGTCTCAGGCATCAGCATTCAAGATACTCCATCAGTTCATGAATGTTATGCTCCAACATGCTAGTGACCACATATATTTTCCATGAACTCCTGAGGACAGAGCCAGAAATATACAAGAGGTCTATCCTGTAGCACACTACCCTGAAGTATCGGGTGCCATAGATTACACACATGTATTAAGTCACCACTTGGGGAACAGGGATGACTTTAAATATAAAGGGCATCCACTCTATTAACTACCAAGTCAGGTGTAATACCAAGGGAATCATCTTGAGCATGTGTGCTGGCACCCATTCAGTTACCACAACTCACATTTCTAGCACACCTCCCAGCTGTATCAGATGGGGTAATTTACTGGGGGATGCAGGTCATGTGATGGAGCCATGGCTGATGAAACCTAACAGAAATGCACAAACATCTGTTGAAGAATGCCATAATGAGGAACATGCTCAAACCAGAAATATCATACAGCGCATGTTTGGGCTGTTGAAGTCACAGTTCTGGTGCCTAAATAGAGCTGGAGGAGCCCTGCAGTACAATCCATGTACATGTATTGAAATATTCACTGTATGTGCCATGCTATACAACATCATTCTGAGAAAATGGTTTCAGCTGGATCAATAAGAGGAAGGGGCACACATCCCACAACCACTGGCAAAGTCACCACAGCCACACACAGATGATTAGTCAGAGGGGGAACCAGCAGCTACTGTGGATGTAGGCAGTCATAGGTGTTCTCAATATTGACTCTCCGATTGATGTAGACATTCTTCAAAAAGGCCTCACTGTGACCAATGACTGGTGCCAGAACCATGGCCTTAAGCTCAATGCCAAAAAATGCATGGTCATTTCTTTTGGGAAAAACTCAGTGCCCATGAACTACCACATTGATGGTAGTCCACTAAACACTGAAGGTGTGATAAGACATCTGGGGACACAGGTTAACAGCAGCCTATCCTTTAACAACAACATTGCCACTGTGGTCAGAAAGTCATTCTATGTGGCACATCTCATTAGAAAGGGTTTTTTCATCCAGGAAGAAAAAGGTCACAGTCCCTCTCTACTCGTCCCTCATCAGACATATTATAGAATACAATGCCAAATTTGGCATGTACCTCACTAGACACCTACAACAACTGGAAAGACCACAAAAATACCTCACTAAGAGGATCCTGGGCCTTAAACACATGCCCTATATGGACAGACTCAAAATGGTCCAGCTATACTCTGTCTCATATCGCCTACTTAGAAGTGATCTCTGCTTGAGCTACAAAGCCATGTCTGACCCAGAGCTGTTAGATATGCTACATCTGAAGAAATCCCAATCCCTCTGTGCTCCACACTCCAGGGACCTCAACCTCATTACAACAATAAACAGAACATGCTGGAGGGACAGGGTCCTAACCCAGAGACTACCCATGCTCTTGAACAGACTTCGCATTCACATCAAGCAGAGCACCTCACTAGCCCTCTTCAAGAGAAATCTTGACGAAGGGATGGGCAATAAAAAATTCACCCGGGGATAACTTCAGTGGCCTTGCTTGATAGGGGCACTAGGAAATAACGTCAGGCAGCAAGATGCCATGGAATCTTTTTGGGCTAGGCTTACATAGGCCCCAGGGCTGATAGCCTAGTACACATCTATGAACCTATATGCCTTTGCATTGTCTAAGAAACAACACGTTACACACTCACTTACCACCTAAGGGGCTAAAGCCTTCCTCCTACACACATGCATATAGTAACTTTGATGCCAGACAATGCTCACAACCTTTACCTAATCATATATTGGCTGTGCACTGCTAGCATCAGACAGAATCAGCCCTGAACTTAAACTGTTGCAACTGCTGGATTTACAAGGTAAGTGTAGAACCTGGAGTGTATTGTTTAATAATATGAGTGACTGGCATATCCTTACATGTTGTTATTTGGTAATGTAAGCAAGTAAAAGGTGGGCGATTTGTATAGAAATGAACTTAACATGTGACAGCAGAGACTAATGTGACTTATATGCATCCATTATTAAGTAGTAGGTTTCAAGCATCAAAGATTCACATAGTCATACGTCTCAAAAGTACTGATGGTCACCTCATGCCCTCAGTTTCAAACCATATGTTTGTACTGGAAAACCATTAAAGGGAGAAGTTAGAAAGTAATGAGACACATTTCAGTTTCAGACTTCACAACCCTTAGAAGATTATTAACAATACTCATGCAAAATAATTGATGCTACAAACTGTCTAACTTTCTAAGACCAATATAAGTCAAAGGTATAATTACCAATTCAACATCACAAATGCAGGTATACTAAGCAGTAAGTCAGCTATGTACCCTGAGATTCAGACACAAAGCTTATGTATTCCTAAATCCAAAATATAGCAAACAGGGATATGGCACAGTTATCATCACTTGCACAGGGTGCTATGTGGGGGAGCAGGAAGTCTAGGCTGACACAAAAGGTTGGTGAGTGTGTGTGAATAAGAAAGAGAAGCAGACAGATATTCAGATAAAGTAATAAATAGCAAATGAGACAAAATGAGTTTTAAGCTTTATGTCTGAGCCATGTAACTGTTCTGTGTGTCTGAATGAACACAGTCAAGCTCTGTGCTAGCTCTATGTCTTGGTATGTTGGACAGGTGTGAGCCATGCATGGTAGATGTAGCACTTCATTGTTGTCATACCTGACCACAAGAACTAGTTCTGACAGGAGTTGCACTGGCATGCCCATGTCCACAGTCAAATGCACTGCTGCTACCCAAATGTGATGATGTCTGCTGGATGAGCTCCCCTCATGAGGACAACAAGGGCCACAACCCCATGGTCTGTCATGTCTGGGTGTGGACAGCTCATCCACTGATGGAGCAGTGTAAGTAATGCCACTATGGGAGCATGGCTGGGCTTGGCCACATTGGCTAACAGCAGATGATGTGGCTGATGGATGCCCATGAGGATGCCGTCCCTGTCCCAGCAGATTTTTCCATCACAGACACCCCCCGTTCCAATGTGTCATTCATACAATCCATTGAATTGGAACACAGAGGCAGTCATGCATGGCAACCTGTGCCACATCTACAACCATAAGCATTTCTCTGGACAACCTATGGGAATGTGCCTGTGCCTCCATCATGGCCCTAAACATATGTTGAGTAGAACAGGAAGAGACACCTGGATCAAGTGGAAGATGGATAGCAGGCCTCCTCTGAGCACTCCTAACAACCCCCCTGCTTGGCACCTCACTCACACTTTGGCTATGGCTAGAGTCAACCTGCACTGAAGCTGCAGTAACTACACTTTCCTGATCAATTGTCTCACCCACCACCTGTCCAATATCTAAGGGTTCACTGGAATTGGTAGGTGTAGGCCTACTGCTTGTGTCTGATAGAATTACAGGGGATAGTTGTATGTCAGTCTCAGTGTCTAATTCAACCTCTATATCCCTGACTGTGCCTTTATTTGGTCACCATCAGCATCATAGTTTGCTAATACTCTGATATCAGGTGGTAGAAGTCCCATACTTCCACTGTCAGGAACACCTGTGATAATCAACAAACACAGAAAAACATTAATACCTACACTACTATAGTCCAATATATGCTAACAAACTAATAGTGGTGCCACTATTACAGGGAGTACAGCAATGCACACAACAGTCCTGACACTAACATCACACACTAAATATTTCTTTGAACTGCTTGTCAGTACTGACATGAAAATGTCTGGCTTACCATGTGCAGATGATAGTCTGCTCCCTATGCTGGATGATCCTGAAAGACGTTAAGCAAAAGGTAAAGACAACATCATCACAATTAACAGTAACACTGAGGGTAATAACTTCTGCCCTTTATATGTCCATTAGCTATACTTTCAACAAGAACTTGGATAATAAGTCCAATCTAATCCCCATGTGTAATTAATCAGAATGTGTTGTTAACTGTAGCAATCTACAGTACCCCCCAACCAATTTCCTGTTAAACAGAACTAACATATTGATGCAAATATTTTACTATACAAGAGTATTTAACAATGGAGGTACATAAGCTTACCTGTCAGCTCCTCCAGGGACATGCTTGCTATCCCTGAAACAGTAGAACCCATGTTTAGAACATGCTATTCTGCATTTTCCTGGGAGCTTTCAGGATCCCTGACAGTGGACAGGAACTCTTCATTTGCTATTAGTGGTGGGTCTGTAGCAGGTTCCCTTGGAACCCATCAGATAACCAGCCACTGCAGGTGCTCATCTCCATGCAGATGAGATCATGTCAGTGAACTATGGCACACCTGATCATATGTCCTGCTGTGGCCACCTACTGCATTCATTTCTGCAATTATCTGCTTCCAAATTTGCATTCTGCCTGACACAGCTTCATTCCTCTCTCAAGCAGAAAGGCATCATGTCATTTAAGAGCTTCCACAATGACCTGATTCTTAAGGTCAATGAAGGGTGATTTTAAGGGAATGTGATGCATGGGTGCCATAGTCCTAGGTGTCCTAAAACACAATGCATAACTAAAAATTACCTGTTACCAGATAAATCAGAAAAGGTAGCATTTTAGTATTAGCCACTGGGGAAACATAAAACAGTATAGGTATTTGAAATATGAACAAGAAATGTATGGTTGTAACATATTCCATTCAGACACAAAGCAAGGCTGGATGCAGAACAAGGGAGTGTAGCAATAACAACATATCCTTGTTTGTGCCAAAACAGAAATGAAGCTTTGCTGTCACAATTCTAGAAGAACAGAAAAATGACACATGTTGCTAATAAACCATCAGTGAAATGCTAAATGTGCTATCAAATGAACTATCCCTGAAATATGTGTACAGATTTAATACAGAACATTCCATTTTAAGCTATCAGCAATCATGTATAGCTATGAATTGTCCTGACAAACATGCCCATGCCATCAGTACACTTCTAAGTAATGAATACAGATAACTGTAGCATTTGCTAATTAATATATTTATTTAAATATGAAACAGATTTTTCTTATATGACATTTCAGCATCTGCAGTATATTGCTGAAAAATGCAAGCATACCTTCTCAAGTTCAATAGTCTTCTGTTCAGATATATCCTAAAGTAATAACCTCTTATGTGTCCTTTACATAAACAAGTCTCCTCACCTTCAGGTTCCCTAGCTACATAGTTGCCTTTTTATGGAGTAGATTCAGGGCTGTTAGCATGGTAAAACTGCAAATGAGGTGTGAACTCTTTAGAATTGCTGAATCCCAAATTATTGGCTTAGTGTAGCACATGTAAACATAGTGCAGGCACGCCCTCAGTGTTTGTTGCTAATGGACTGCAACTGCAAATGATTACTGGTAGGGAGAAAGAAAACACAACAGCAATGCAGACTGCCCTACCTCCACTGAGTGTGTCAGGGTAGACTTAGAAAGTGTATACAAGTAATTTTATCAAGGTTAGAAATGTAAGTAAGCAGCACACAATTCACAGGTTCTGTTCATTAGCATCCAACCTCCCTTTCATTTGTTGACAACTGCATATTATTGCCATTTAATATCCTCACACATTTAAGGACAAGGGTATAGAATGCCTTACAGACTGCATGGCTCAGATTACTGGTCAGGTAAGACAAGGATGAGCAACAAACACAAAGAGGTAAGACAGAGCTGCATTTTTGTAAGCAGTAGTCATAAATGTTTGTGATCACTTATTGCATTACATCCACAATTTTTACATGTACAATTAACTGTTATGTGGTTTCTTAGTGATGTGGATGATGACACAGTTGGTTGTATGCAGAATGATTTTAATTCCCTTCTGCAAAGCTGTTTTTGTGTCAAAGAGGGCTAAGGCATGGTTACTGTGTTCTGAAAGTTCATTGGAGTGAGAGTTCAAATCCAGATCTATGTAGAAATATTTCATGTGTACTAACACACATTTTATAGTGTTTGTATCACAGACTGGTTTTCATCATTTCAACTACTTTTCCCTTTTATTTTGTTTTACTTTTTTTCCCAGTATTTGCACAGTGCACCACTTAGAGCAAATAAAGGGAACAGAAAAATCAATGTCAGGTTTGGCTGTGCTTATCTCATTTTCACAACAGTTAGCAATGTGCAGACTACACCAGTGGCCCACACAGGAAGCAGACAGAACATCTGCAGAACACCTGCAGACAGGCATCTGCAAAAGTGCAAAGGTCAAAAAGAATGCATTGTTGCAATTTTTGCTTTCTATTACACAACACCAGTTGTGTTGCATGGCAGTTAGCAATGTTGCCCAACAACTGCAGTCATGGAATACCTGTAGACAGGATGCAGACATTCAACAGTCAGAAAACAGATGCATTCAATTTATTCTGTTGGGCACTGCGCAAACCACACTAAGCAGCATTGCACAGCAGTTAACGCATAGAATTATGAATGAGTAGGAAATAATGTAACTGTCATGTAACTATTCCTGTGGCAGCAGGTGTAATTGTAGGGCTGGAGTGCAGATGGTCTTGGGTTCGAGTACAAGGTGTGCAGTCTATTTTTACTGTTATGGCAGTGCAGTTTATAACAATGGACTGTAAAATAGACAAGTGTTATTTCAACAGTCTTGTGGCAACAGGTGTAAGTGTAGGACTGCTATACACATGGTCCTGGTTTCTAATACAGGACTTTCCAAACATTTTTACTGTTTTTCCATTTCCCATTATATTCACTCTCACTTATAACACTTTAGATAGTGGAGCTGATATGACTTATATGCATGACAGATAAGACACCATTAGTGTGTTTTCAGATGTATGACTGAGGGTATATTTCCATAAGTATAATTCTGCTATCTGGACTTGTATGACCTTCACAATTAAGTAAGACACATACTCAACTGAATCTATATACAAGAACCTTGTCATGCACACCCCCACACACACACACGTGTAACACCTGAAACTGTCAGCTCTACTTATGAAAGATTCCTGACTATGTCTAAGCAGTGCTTCTTCTGTGGCAAAGATGGAAAATCAACTCTGTGGAAGAAAATGGTTTGTCTATTATGTCTAGGTTTGAATTTCTCACTTTAAAAATCAAATGTATCATTGTATAAAGCCAAAAACAAATGACATTTATGCCCCAGATCATGTCTAAAAACTTAACTCATCTAACAGATACTTTCCTCTTTTCAATACATATTTCCAAGCTACATCATCAGACACCCCTCAAATTAAGGTCAAGTGTTAGGTTAACCTTTCTATTTCAAATATTGATGTCATCCCTGCTTGGCACTGCTGAGCTCCATGTAACATCATGCAAACACAATTGGCATTGTTGCTCGGGTTTGCACACTACCAGTAAATGGGATAACTGGAATTGGTGGGAAAGCATCATTTTTCATTGCTCTAGGTTGGGTGTTAGACATGGCTGGAGTTAGTGGGGAAGCTGCCCAGTTTAAAGCACAGAGTTGGGGTGTCCAGGAGTCCAGGATAATTACTGGACTCCTGCTAAAATCCCACAGCCAAAGGTTTCTGCAGGGGAACTATTCTAACTCCCAGTAAAATTCTGCAGCTTGGAGTAGTTTGTCTCAGGCAGTATCCAGTGCTACTGGTATTCCATGCACTGGAGAACATTATAGGCATCATTTTAATAACCTACATAGGTTCAAAAGGAATACTTTCAACCACTGATTGACTGCAATTGAGACTGCGGGCATCCCACAGCTGTTTAAGTATGCCAGTAAGATAGTATTTGTAATTTTAACAATAACATCTATTTGTAAAAAACAGTGTATATTTATACAAAAAATAAGTTTTTTTATTGTGATTTGTTTTGTTTGTAAAATAATTTTTAACATAATATAATTGAATACGGACATGTCGGGTGCAATATTTTGTATACTGGGTCTTCATATACTGTGATAGTAATACTTAGAAAGCTAAACATAGGCAAGATCGGTATGCATAATGTTCTTCTTATCTGTTCTTTCCCCAGATAATGCCAACATAAAGCTCAATCAACATGCTCATGCTGCTCAAATAGAGAGACTGAGGGAAGCAAATGGTATGTATGCAGCTCAAGAGAAGTATTATTATAGGTTTCAAAGTTGGAGATTGATATTTGGGTTTTTATATAGTTGTAGCTAATTGAGCATGCATATCCTAACTGTAAAAGCAAGTATGCATGTATTAGTATGTAGCACAAAGCAACTTTAAGAGTCAAATATAAGACTGTAGTCAGAGGTTCTGTATTCAAATATGAGTCACAACTATACAATACTGCATTTCTTTAATAATATTTACATTAAATAATATACAATTCGCATAAATGACCTGCTAACTGTAATCTGTATAATGGGAATGCACATATGTGCAATATAAGCACATTTCAAGGATTACTTTCAGCAATCTGTAGGTATTGTGTGTATTTGTTAGGATGTATACTTAAATGTAATGCTTCAGATAAAATAGTTGTATAATTGTGTTAATGCATTGTATGTCATATATGATGGAACTAATTTTATCTCTTGGTTTTTTGTCTCACCCCAACCCTTATCTCTCTTTTTTTTATTTTCTATTATGTGTTATCAAAATGTCTCCATGTCATCCACTTTTACCAAATCACTAAATACTACACAGCAGAGTGAGGTAGGCCAGCCACAGTGGATCAGCCTGCCCCTGCTCCACCGGCTCCACCACCAATGCCCAGCACATCTGGGACCCAATCTGGCACCACTGCCTCTGTTGCCAGTGCATTACTTGCTCCCTCAGGTAGTACTGCCTGACAGCTGGTGCAGTAGTACCCTATGAGAACAGTGATGGAGTTTCAGACTTCATCACCTGCCGGGGATGCCAGGGTTAGTAAGTAGGGTCATTCACCTCACTATTGGTGTATGCCTACATCAGTTGGAGGCTGCTCTCCTTATGGTACATAGCCACCAAAGATATCAAGAACTCCAGCTGCCAGCAGAGTAAGTGGACAGTGATAATAGTCCAGTGGGTGAGGAATTGATTCTCTCTGTCTTTATGTTTGATGGGCATGAGTGTGTGTTGTCCTCTCCCTCACCCAATCGTGGTGTCCCTCAACCATTTGTGTTAATCAGTTTCTCTGTGCCTTGTCTTGTTTGTTTTGTTTGTTTGCATTTGTTTCCTCACCTACCCAACTTACCTGACCCAGAAATACATATGTCCATTATCCAGCATTCCTCTCTTACTGATTTAAAAAAAGGGCTCCTGTTTCTCAAAAAAATACCATCCCATACATAGCTCTCAATTTCTCACATGTGTCATCTTGACTTGGTCCAATTGGCTATACAACATGATTACATTGTTGGCACCCTTGTCTGTAAAGGGGGCAGTCCAAATTCAGCTAATATTCTGCACATATTATCACTTCTTACTGTTGAATAAATGAATAGCAATGGATCTTTCCTACATCTCTCCTGCAGATTCCTGTATTGCTTTCTCTTTGTACTTCCCCCTGTTTGCTCTCAATTTCATCACTATTCTATCTAACCCATTTTAATACCTATAATCTGATAAAAAAATAGGATCACACACAGTACACATAAGTACTGGAATAAGCAATATACCCCTTAGCTTTTTGGCCTCTATGTTCGCTCGGGGTTTGACATCGTGCACCAATGACAAGTAATGGTGAGCAGCTTTACAATGCTGTGGTTATCTCTGCTCAATGCCCCTTAACCCTGATGTGCTATGCCAACGCATAGCAACACATATACTATAAAGAATTCATGTCATTGCAATATCACTGTTTATTTCAAAGTATTAAATATACCTGGATTTGAACCCAGTATCATCTGTGCTCAGAAATAAATGTGTTAATGCATCTGCTGCCACAGATTCTGCTATGCTGCAGGTGTGTTTCATAATCTCAATACTAACTATCAGACTTTTAGCAATGTGTTTCACATTTGTGCGCAAACAGGGAAAGTAATGGGAATGTGTATCTCATAAGCCCAAACACTTCGCCAACCATTGTGCAAACATGATGATCACTGCTGCACTATGCAAAGTTGATATTAGCATGTATTAGTGCTGTTTACTGTCCATTTATTCTTTATGCCAAGAAAGTACATGTGGAAACATAACAAACTGAAAGCCCTATCTAACAATATGTCACTTATTTATAATGCAGCCATATGTTGCCTCCCCCCCATGCACTGCAACCCTGGTGTCTCAGTACTTTTTCATACTTATATCAACTACACTTCAGAAATTAATATCAAATGTGTGATATGCAATGCATGCCGATCTGGTAACATGCAGAATTAGATAATCTTCACAGTTGAACATGCCTACGCATCCATCAACTGACCCTAGGAACTACTGACCCATATGCCTAACCAGCCTTATATGCAAGGCTATGGAAAGTATCATCAGGGACTTTATCCACAGAGACATAGGTGACATTGAACATTTTTGACCCTACCCATTTAGGTTTTTTCAAGAGTAGATCATGCTTATGAAACCTAGTGGACTTCTTTGATAATGCCCCCAAAGTACTGGAAGAAGGAAAACAGGACATGCTGCCTATGTTTATTTAGCCAAGGCCTTTGATACAATCCCCCATTCAGGTATCATAGAGAAATATCTCCCATCTGGGGATTAACCCTTATATTACTAGATGGGTAGCCAACTGGCTCACCAATAGAACAAACACTGTCAAAGATGGAGAGTCAACCTCCAATAGTAGACCAGTTACCAGTGCAGTATCACAAGGGTCTGTGCTGGGCCCTCTATTATTTGCAAACTAGTTCTCTAAAATCAAGATGAAGGTAGATAGCCTGTGGATTACCAAGTTTGCAAATGAGTGGCAACTGGGCACAATCCTATGGAGTCCCCAAATAATGTTAACATATTACAGAAAGGGCTGACACAGACAAATGATTGGTGCCAAACTCACTGACTGAAACATAAAGCAAAAATTGCCTCATTGTCCCCTTTGGCAAAGTAGTACTCCTGCTAATTATTATACATAGCACTCATCTAAGCTCAAACTCATTGTTGCAAGATTTGGGAACATAGGTTGATAGCAATCTAAACTTCAATCACTATGTGTCCATAGTGGTAAGACATGCATTCTACATTGTGCACCTTATAAATAAGGACATTGCATCCAAGACCATAGAGGTCATAGCTCTACTGTACTTGACCCTTATCAGACCACTAATTGAATACTATGCTCCCTTCTGTATGTACTTCACCAGATACCCATAGCAACTGAAGAAACCATAGAGGTTTCTGACCTGAAGAATCCAGAATGTGCAAAATATGACATACATGGAAAGAATGAGCCATATTATTGTAGTCAATACCTTTTTCCAGGGATCTCAATCTAGCATGTGACATGAACAGAGCATATTGGGGAGACAGATATGTCTCTCAGCAATTGCTGTTTCTCTGGAATAGCCTCCCATTGCATGTGAAGCAGTGCTCCTCAATGACCCTATTCAAGCGCAATCTAGACAGCAAGATGGGTGATCATAAATTTACTCCAGAGGTAGCACCTATGTCCCTCATGTACAGGGGGAGTTAGTGCTGATCACAAGATCACTCTACTAACAATGAGCATCTAACTATGGTCAATAAGGGTACTTGGGTTTTTACATGGCTAAGTTTGTAAAGGCCCTAGGGCCATTAGCCTAGTAAACTTCTATGAACCTATGAAGCTATGAACCTATGCAGGCCTCCCAACATCTCCTCTTCTACACACATGCTGATGTTATTCACTGTAAGTTGTCCTGCAGCCTTCTAAACTTCAGACTTAGGGTTCTGTTCTCACTGCAGTTAGCTGTGTGTGTGTGTGTGTGTGTGTGTGTGTGTGTGTGTGTGTGTGTGTGTGTGTGTGTGTGTGTGTGTGTGTGTGTGTGTGTCTAGCCAGAAGAGCATAAGTGTGTATGCTAGAGTTACCACTCCAATTGCATGAATTGACAGCATTTTGACACTTACTCATGCCTACACATCCATTTCATGCAGGCCTCCCATTATCTTCTCTCCTACATGTACTGCTGTCATCCACTATAAGTTGCCCTGCAGCCTTGTAAAAGTCAGACTTGGGCTGTCATGCTTTTGTAAACTACTGAAATCTGTAGTCTATCTACTTAGATAGGTAGGAGTTCTGTTCTCACTGCAGCCAACTGGGGAGTGTGTGTTTGTGATCTTGCTTGACATTAGAGAGAACCTTTTACACCATGTGCGACATTGTTATTACCATATTCTCCTCACCAAACACTGCTGATGTCATCAACTATAAAGTGTTGTCAGAGACAGTCCTAGTCAGAACTGAGCTGTGGAACTTGCCTTAAATACAGAGTTCTGTAGTCAGTGTACATAGATAGGTAGGGGTTCTGTTCTCACTGCAGTCAACTGGGCTGCGTATGTGTGGTTTTGCATTTAACATTACAGCGAGTCTTTTACATCAGCATGTGGGACACTATTACCATAATCTCTTTACCAGACACTGCTGATGTCATCAACTATATCTGATGTGTGGATGTGCACCATTCCCACCAGGGCATTATCAGAGACTAGCCTGGAGGCCAAGCAGAAGTCACATCATCCTATACAATCCACATTATAGTAGCATTGCTTTCAGTCTATCCACATACATCATGGCATGGTCTGTAGGTCTTATGTTTTCTTGGTGAGAAAACCTTGTGGTCTCTCCAGCTGCTGCATTTATCTGGTGAGGTACATGCAAAACAGAGCATTATACTGCATTAGTGTTCTGATGAGGATCAGATACAGTGCTGTAATGTAATCCTCAGATCTGAATACGATGGCATGACTTATGATGTGCACAACATGCCTTTCAATACCAGTGTGGATACTTGGTGATGGAAGTTCAGATTGCTATATATGTGTGTTCCCAGTGCTTGCATCACTGGATTTCAGCATAGTGGGACTGTTGACAATGCTGTAATTTTCAGGGAATTCCATTTTGCAGAACAACAAAATAAAGACACAATTTTGCATTTATTTGTAGAGTGTGTGGCTTTGTCAGCAATTATTTATCTGTGTTAGCACCTTCTGTATTATGTTATCATAGGTGGACTCAATGATTGCACCCAGTATGCAAGAATTAGCAAATGCTGTAAGCCAAAGGCTGTATACTTTAGCCTGAACTGCCGAGAAATGGAGTACAAACAGTAAAGGACCAAACACAGATCCCTGGGGTACAGCAATGGTGACAGCTCTACTGGTATAGGTTGATTCACAAATTTTCACAGTATGTGGTCTGTCAGTCAGCCAACTGGTTACCCATGTACTGATGTAAGGGTTAGTCCCCAGATGGGTGAGTTTCTCAATGATACCTGCATGGGGGATTTTGTCCAAATCCAAGGCCAGATCTGAATAGCCAGTATGCACTGTCTTAGCTTCACACAGGCCTATCACACAAAATCAATTGGCTGTGACAACATCACAGATCGCCTATCATGTGACTCATCACATACACCTTTCTGACACAATTGAGTACACACCCTCCACACCGACTATGTTCCTGTAGAAGGATGTACATTGACATGCGTCCATGTGAGTTTGGGGATACAGCACCTGATGCATGCATGTATAGACAAAGCCTGACTTTCCTCATCTGTAAAGTAGACCAACATGTCATCATGGACCTTTTATTAAATGGACACTAGTAATATCTTGGCTGTGTGAAACAGACCTGTATGAGCTGTTAATGCTACATCATGTCTATTACATCTGTTAGATGTCCTCAAACAGGTCATCAAGGGCATGC
Source organism: Protopterus annectens (assembly GCF_019279795.1). Classification (NCBI taxonomy): domain Eukaryota; kingdom Metazoa; phylum Chordata; order Ceratodontiformes; family Protopteridae; genus Protopterus; species Protopterus annectens. Next base: position 1,690,001,277 of record NC_056731.1, on the reverse strand, counting down.
ATGATGACAACACCATCATCCTTTTGAACTTGACAAGACCAATGCATTTGACACAAATCCAGAGTGAGGTATTTACTCAACACTGTCAGATGTGGCCATAAATACCTATATCTCCAAGTGGGGAGACCAGTGGATCACATATGTGGGATCTAAATATGTTGAAATGTGTGAAGTGAACTATATCTCAGGTCCAGTGATCAGGTCTGTACATCAGGGCTGTCTGCTAGGCCCTTTCCCTTCTATTATTTAAGTCAAAGACATCACAAATGTCATACACATCCTGTGTCCAAACAGCTATCTGAAGGAATTGTGGGCAATCATTGTCTCCAACTGTGATATTAGTATAATACAGACAGTATTAGCACACACACCAAAGATTGCTGCCACAGCCATGACAGCACCTGCAATGACACAAAAACATGGGAGGATTTGTTACGTCAGGAAAACAAACGCACAGCCCAAGTATAATGTAGACATCACACCCTGTAATCAGACCAGTAGGAATGTGACATGTGTCCTGGGGTAGATGGTATGTGGAATGTGCACCAGCACATGGATACAGTGATGACTACTCCCTTGTATGTGATACATCTACTGAGTATGTAAAGGACATCCACATCACAGGCCATAATGCCTCCATAGTTCACAGCCTTCATCACACCAGTAACTAAGTACAATGCACCCTTCTTCATGTACCTCACTACATATCTTCCAATGATGTATAACTGGAGTGTACCACCTTTGCCACAGTAAACTGTCACACATCTTATTGGCCATACCTAGGTATTTTTTTTGTAGAATAAACATTACTGTCTGATGGTGCAGAAACCCCATCAAGTCATCACATAAGATGCATGTGTGATGACTGTTCTGGTGATACACACAATACATACATAGCTGTTTGACAACACTAATGGCATGGGTAACATTTGTGACACTGTGGATTGTGCCATATATGTGTGTGTGTATATATATATATATATATATATATATATATATATATATATATATATGTATATCTATCTATACATATATATATATATATATATATATATATCTATATATGTGTGTGTGTGTGTGCATGTGTGTGTGTGTATATATATATATATATATGGATTTATGGGTTTATTTATATGGATTACTGATGGCATTATTCTGATATTGTCCACGATTGTGCATGCTTCTTTTAATGTTGTCTATGAGCCTTTGCCTGTGTCCCACTTGCTGGAGACCTCTGCTAAGACTACACTAATACTCAGGCAACTCAGTTTGTGCAGCTTCACAATATGCACCATACCCCAATTGTATATAACATCCCTGATAGATATCATTTGCATTGTTCTTGTAAGGATGCTTATCTCACACAAAAATCTTCCCCATTGTTATGTCACCTTGGGTGTCAGTCACATAATACACCTTTTCACTGTGCAGTCCCTACTGCACCATATTAATATGTGATTGGTGTTGCAGCTACAGCTGTCTTCCACTGACATGCCCTCACCTGCTGTACATTAGGTTATTTCCTTTGTCCTTTTTCCCTGTGTTCATTCCTACAATTTATCTGTGTGCCCCTGTTGAATAAACACACTTTCCCTGACTGGTTATTTTACATGATAGTTCATGTACCCTTACAGATCATTTACATAATATTTGGACAGAATGCCAGGAATGAGATTTCACAATACTCTGCACTGTATGCACTGTCCTTTACTAAGTCTGGACCATACGCATATCATGCCTGTCCACTGTCCAGATTTTCTCAGTATGTCCAGACTTTTTCTTATATCTTTTGATCTGTTCTTATAAAATTGTGGTTTTCTGCCATATCACTGGGATGATGTCAGGCCTGATGTCACTAAATAATTGCATACATTTTGAGTTTCAGACTTCAAATCCTTCAGAAAATGTATCATAACACAAACCTCTTGACATTCTGGCACATTTCTCATGTGAAAATATATAGAATCTGTCCCTGTTTCTGGGTCATTGTACCCACATTATGTTGGGCTTTCTCCAGATTTCTTGCACTAAGAGATTGAGTGCTATGGAATCTTATATATGTTAAGTCCTGGTATCATTGTGGCAATCGATGCAAACACAGTAACTGACTGTGCTCTGCTGTAAATAGGATTTCTATCCATACACACAGCACCATCCAGCGTAACAGCCAACAGCAACAAAAAGTCAGACCACTGCTGAAATATCCAAAAGCAGGTTTAATAATAAAATAATAATATATAATATTATAACATTCAGCATAGCTTGAAACATTCATTGTTACATAAAAAACATTTATAAAAACATAACTATAAAAATCCATACTATTTATTTGAACAGACTTCTATTCTTTAAAATTGGTTGTATTGGAATTCTATCATTCAACCCTGAATGTTATATTATAATAGTATTTATAGGAATGTTTTATTTTTAGGAATAATTTTAAAGGGCAGATGAGACTATGGAGCATGGGTATATATGTAGTTGCTTAAGCAAATGTAATTTAAAGCATTGGATAGACAAGGGTTAAACACCTTGGAAGCTGGATTTAATTGAGTAAGCTTGCTTATAGCTTCATGACTGTATGAATTGGTTTAAAAGAAGGTGTGTTAGAGTAAAGAATTTTTTATGAAGGTCTGAAGAAGTGGTGTTTGAGACCACAAAAGCGCTAACCATATTCACTGTTTTTACCAGTTATTTTACTATTAAACCTGCTTTTGGATATTTCAGCAGTGGTCTGACTTTTTGTTGCTGTTGGCTGCTACACTGGATGGTGCTGTGTGTATAATTTACTTGTCTGTTGCTCCAGCGTATCATTTACACAAGTGGCTGTTTGGACTTTGTGTGTATAGGATTTCTATCCATGTTGCTTTACAAACTTTCCTGCCTGGCAACACTGTTGCCAGCCATAAAACTGCACTTATTTATGTTTAAAACCAGTATGCATCATGAATATGTAATTAGCACTGCTGCTCACCACACATTACCACTCACATATGCTAATTCCATGCAGGCTTTGTGTGAAGCCTACATGGAGTTTAGTGAAATCCAGGGGTTAACCTCATTCTTATGGTATTCTAAAAGGCTGAGAATTGCTTATAGAAATCATATAAGATTATGGGAGTATGGTGGTATTAGTTTCTCATATGTAGAATCTTATTCTATTGCTACAAGTTTTAATTCTGTTATACTCTGGATAGACTCAACTTACACTAGTCAAGGGAAAACCATCAAGGAGCAGATTATACTAAATTCTTATACATTTATTAAATATGATGAATTAGAAATATGTAATAATCCTTTTATTACATAGCTATTTTAGATGTTCAGTATATTTATTTATTTATTTATTTATTTACATTTGTTGACCAGGAGTGTCTGACTGGATGTAAGTCCATTTTCAGCAGAGGCCCAGGGAGAAAAGCTCCACAGTTAAAATAAACAGACAGTAGTTACATTGGATTACATAGTGATTAACAATTTAACATAGCAATTACTTACAACATATTTACAGATGAAGAACATAGTACATCAGTAGACAACTAGAATCTTTATCTGTGAAGTACATAACAGACATTAACAAATGTTACAATAAGAAGTTCCTGCTGTATAATAAGTACTAGGCTTATGAGCATCTGAGCTTGCTATAATCAAGGTAGTTAGTGGAGTGGAAAGAAAGGTAGTGGTAGGATGGGGTGGGTGATATTAAGAGTGGGAGTTGCAAGGGCATAGCCTGCATGTTTTAGGTGCACTTTTAGTAAAGTTTTGAAGTGGGTGCATGATGGTATGGAGGTAATTGTGGGTGGGAGGGAGTTCCATAATTTGGCTATGGTGCAAGAGAATAGTGCTTCACCAGCAGAGTTATTGGCTTTAGTGATCTGCAAGTGATTTTTGTTGCTGGATCTTAGTGGTCTGGTGGTGCGATAGGGTTGGAGTAGATTCTGGAGGGATGGGACATTTAGTGGATGGTTTACTAGTTTTGTGGGCGAGTGAGAGTTGATACCATTGAAGGAGGTGAGGGAGTTCAAGCCAGCCCAGTTCAGCAAGTGAGAGACAGTGGTGACTATGGTAGGATGCCCCTGTGGTGAATTTGGCGATTTTGTTGTAGCAGGTCTCTAGCTTGTTCAGATCGCATTGCCTTAGGTTGGTATACATTGGAGAGGCATAAGGTAAGGTGGAGATAAGGCATAAATATGTCAACTTTCAGAATATTACATTCATACTCAGTTATGAGTCCAGTATAGTACATTTCATAGGTTCATAGGTTCATAGGTTGGTACTAGGCTATCAGCCCTAGGGCCTATACAAGCCTAGCCATAACAATTCCCTGGCTATTTCTTCCCACGTTATTTACTTTCCTGGACCCCTGTCTAGCAGGGTGACTGATGTGATCCCTGGGGTGAATTTCCTTTCTCCCATCCAATCGTCAAGGTTCCTCTTGAAGAGGTCCAAAGAGGCACTCTGCTTGACATGTATGGGCAATCTATTCCAGAGTCTGGGGAGTCTCTGGGTCAGGAACCTATCCCTCCAGCATGTTTTGTTTATTGTGATGACAAGGTTTAAATCCCTGGAGCATGTAGCTCTGAGAGATTGGGATTTCTTTAAGTGTAGCATGTCCAACAGCTCTGGGTTTGACATGGCCTTGTATGTTAAGCAGAGATCGCCTCTGAGCAGACGATATGCGATTAGAGTACAGCTGGAGTTTTTTAAGGCGGTCAGCGTAGGGCATCTGCTTTAGGCCTGTGATTCTTTTAGTGAGGTATTTCTGAGGCCTTTCCAGTTGTTGCAGATGACTTGAGAGGTGCATACCAAATGGGGCGTTGTATTCTATAATGGGTCTAATGATTTCAGTTAGGTTTCAGAATATAACATCCATACTCAGTTATACATTTCTAAAAGCATTACTTGACAGTTTGTGACATGCAATTACATCACACTTCACGTTATTTAGTCATTAGTTTAAGGGTAAAGAGGCAGAATTATCTGTAACAGATTTATTAACATAAGTCATCTAAAGAATGCATAGTAATGGTTATTTAATATACTTAAGGCATAACAAATTAGGCTTAATCTGTTAATTAATTTACAGAATAAAGTGCACATTACCTAATACATTAGACAGAAAGTTAAAAAGACACTGACGGGGTATGCAAATGTATAGATTTGAAATACAGAAAGCATAGGTTTTAGTAAATGTATGTCTATTATTACAGGACATAGATATTTACAGGATATTTAAGACACAAATTTAAAAGACATACATCTATTACAGCACATGGAAATTAAAAAGATAAGTAGACAGGATTATTAGTAACAAATCTAGCTGACGATTTACAGAAACAAGTTAATAGATTATATGGTAATTATACTTCAAGATACATAGGTGTAAAAATAGTTTACCAGTTATAACACATTAAAGAATTTTCCAGTTATAATTAAATCATAAAGTTAAGATTATTAATCAAAGCATGCCATAATTGCTCAAGTGATAGCTAGTGGTCAAAATTAAACTTGCAGGTTTATTTATCAGATAAAGAAAAATGATTTTATATTAGTTCTACTGATCATTATAGTATCCTTTGCAGACTATATTAATAGATTTATAAAGTAATTGCAGAAGTAAATCCCACTTCAGTAATTTCAGAGACAATTGTTATAGAACAAATCCTACATAAATACTGTTAATAGAATACACCTTGTATAGGCCTAAAAATGTAAGGTAAGGCCTGTGTCTTCATTTTATATTTTGTATTTTAAAGTAACTACAGAAATAGATACGTGTGTTCAGGTATCCCAGGAGGAATTGTAAAACTAGATATCACTTAAATGTAGTTTGTTAGACAAAAATGCAGTGTTCTCATTGCAAAAGTCTAGAAATGAAGCCATTTTTAAGAAGGGTTTTACATTTTTCATACAGTTTCAGTGAATGCATTTTCAATCAGTGAAAACAACCTTCAGTCATGAATACTGATAGGTTCATAGGTGTGTACCAGGCTAATGACCCTGGAGCCTTTACAAGCCTAGCCCATAGGATTAATATGTACTAACAGAATGTGCAGTACACTGAGTGCAGACATATTTTGATTGGATAGCACATGGTTTGTGAACCAAGGTTAAAGAGGCATGTAGAAATGTAGAGGGTTTTGGTATTATTAGGCAATACTTCAGACACAGTTAGTTAATTTGGACTGAAAAAGTCATAGCAGTGCAGTCTTCAGAAATTTGGTATAGACAGTCAAGAGTGAGTGCAGAAGTCAGATCAAATATCCAGCATTCTAAAATATTAATTATATTATTCAAGAGGAAAGGAAAATGAGTGCAGAAGCTACAGACATAATAACATTCTGACATTTTGCAAAGTTTTGAAATTAAATTATCATTTTTGATTCTTATATAGTGTTTCATATATTAAATAAAATTGTTGAGGTTCTTCATTATACTGTGAATTGGAGATGGATATACATAAATTGCTTACATAAGTTTTCAGATTTTATAAAAGTAACTGATCTTGTGAATTTAAATTAAATTCCAAAATAAGTTGACGAATATCTGCAAGTTTTAAATCTTTAATATATACAACACCCAAACACCCAAACCCCTTGTTTTCCCAAAGTTTTAGTGTATGACTATTGATTTTATTTAAAAAAATGTTTTGTAATACTTAATGGAATAGGAGACTCGAAACAAGATTTCATATGAATATTGGAGAAAATCATATTTTAAAATATTTCAGTTGACGAGTGGATGGGTAACAGAAAGTATACACCTGGGATCACTTCATAGGCTCTGCTTGACAGAGGCTCAGTTAATTAATCAATGGGGTGGTGAAAGCCGACACTCTGGCTAGGCTTATAAATGTCCTCGAGCAGATAGCCTAGTACCTACCTATGAACCTATAAGATTTAAATATTCAGAATCAGTCTGAAGTGATACTGTATATTGTATTTAATCACAAAGATAATGCCAAAATAAATTATTTGAATTATATGGAACATATTTATACAAAATATTATTCTTATTATCAAGAATAGTAACATTTAAAGTTTTCAAATTTGAAGAGTAATTAGGATCAATCCAATTTAATATAATCTTAAACACTGACGCTTTTATATAAGGATCTATATCTGGAAAATTAAATCCCCTTAAGTTCCAAGGTCTTATATGCTGTCAAAGAGCTATTCTAGGTTTATGTGGGAAACAAAGGAAAATTTAGGAGGTGATTATTTATTTTCCTAATATGTTGTTTATTTGAGAAAAGAGACAACACTTGAATTATATATAATATTTTGGGGAAAAAGAATAATTTTTATTAATTGAAGTTTGTCCTCAAAAGAGGTAAGTTTATTCCATTTAAAAATGTTATGCCCACATATTCAATTGAGTTAACCTGTGAACCAATGATGTTATTTGTAAAATTAGATTATTTCTTTTTTGTTGTTGTTTATTATTATACATTCAGATTTAAATTGATTAAATTTAAGTTCAGAGATCAATTAAAAAGCTTTTATTGTAGACTCAAGTTCAGGAAGAGTAGTTTCTGAATTGGAAAGAGTTAATAAAATATCATCAGCAACCAGCATGATTTTAGAAGATTTGGTACTATATATTTCTATGCCATTAATGTTTTGATTTTGCTGAATTAGAATGAGAAGAATTTTAATAGTCAATGCAAACAAAACTGGCAAAAGAGAACAACTGTGTTTGGTACCTTTAGTCAAAAAGATAAATTCAGAACTATGCTAAGTTGCTTTTATAAATATTCTTTAATAATGAAATTAAGTTTAAAGGCAAATCAAATAATTCAAGAATTTTAAATAAATAATCCCAGTTTAGAGAATCAAAAGCTTTTTCAATATCAAGGCTAATTAATAAGGCTTCTTTATTCTTCATATTTGGATAATCTATAAGGGTTAAGATACATCTGATTTTATCATGTGTTTGTCTTTGATAAATAAAACCCGATTGATCCAAATTAATTACCTGAGCTATGGATTCTTTCATTCTGTCAGTAATGATACCCATGAATATCTTATAATCATTATTCAAAAGTGAAATGGGCCTATAAGAAGAGCAAGTTAGTTCATTTCTGTTATCTTTTAATATTGGTGTTATTAAGAGAAATGGGCCTATAAGAAGAGCAATTTAGTTCATTTGTGTTATCTTTTAATATTGATGTTATTAAAGAGTATTTCCATGAGGGGGGAATCTTTTCATTAGATTGAATTTCAATAAGCATTTTATGAAATAAGGCTAGAATATGAAAAGAAAGAAATGTATATATTTCCCAAATTATCCCATATATCCCTGGAGCTTTATTAAATGTTAATGTTTTAATCTCATCTAGCACTTCTTTATTAGTAATGATTTTATTTGTATTGTCTTTTAGTTTTGAAGGTATTTTTTTAATATTGGGGTTGTCAAAATTTGTATTATTATTCAAATTAGGCTTTCAATGAATCCCTTATCATAACAACATCTATGCCTGGTGTATTATTGGTTTCACAAATTAATTAAATTCTGCAATAATCCAAGATTTAAATTCCTGAAGTTTAGTTATAGTGGAAATTCTAGTTGTTAGTGACATACTTTTAGAATTAGCTTGACATTTTAGAATGACAGCATCATGATCAGAATTGGGCAGGGGGTTATAGTAAAATATAACTAGAGATTAAATATTAGGAAATTAGTATTCCATCTGCTCTATTCTGGTCTGTGTGCCATGCCTGTAGTCCTGATGAGTGAATAATAGTGAACTAGAATTGTTCATATTAAAAGTATCTTTAAATTAAGAAAATGCATACATTTTGTTAATATGTTAGCTGTAAAGGTTAATCTTAATCTCCTTTTATTACTAGTAACAGAATCTTCTAGAATGCAGTTAAAACACCCCCTATAATTAGGCTAACATTATATTTATCAGGTATTATATCTAAATGCCTCTTAGCAAGATTTGGGACCAAACCCAGAAACCAATAGAGATTAACCAAAGTCCACACTCTGTTGTTAAATTTGAAGACTATGGAAGTTAAAAAAAAATCCTGATCTTCAAATTTATATATAATTTGAGGAGATACTGAGATATTTTTCCATAAAATCACGACTCCTTTTATTTTGACTTGATGTTCGATTGAACTAAAATTATGAATTTCCCTAGATTCTAAATATCTGTTTTCTGTACTTTTGATGTGAGTTTCTTGAATAAAACTATTTGAGCTTAAATTATATTTAAGTAATGTACTGAGTTTGTTCTTTTCCTTGGATTATTTACTAACATTCAAAGATAATATAGATATTTCCATTTATGTAAGTAAAACTTGCTTATGAATTAGTGATATGACTAGAAGTGAAATGGAATAAATTACTACACATAATTGTAATACTCTTATAATTTTGAAGCATAAATGTAAGAAATATCAGGCCATAAAAATGAAAATAGATAATAAAATGGATAATTCAATTAATTAACAACAAACATGGAATTATCACAATTCCTAGCCCAATAACAAAACAAACCAGCCATTAGGCTATCCATCAGTAACCAATGAAACAACAAATATTGATTAAAAGAGCTCTGTAGTAATATAAATCTAACAGACATTATGTAATTATATACATTATATTATTACAATTTATATTTTAATGAGATGTATAATAAAATGAAATGAAAAATATGAACACAATTTTTAAGAATCAGTAGATAATTTCACATCAATACATTGTTGACAGCACCTAGAGAAAACTACAGTCTGACCTTTTGAGTGAGCTTAACAAACTATGATAAAATTGTCTAATAGTGCTGTACCATTTTGTTGCATGCATAAAAATAAGGACTGTGAGTACCATATTTCTGAGCTGGAGTATCTCTTGTGATAACTCTGTGTATGTGTATATCTATCTATACAGATTATGTATGTATGTAATGATAATAATATATATATATATATATATATATATATATATGTGTGTGTGTGTGTGTGTGTGTGTGTGTATAAGCATCAGTGCCATACAAATATCATTTAATCCTATGATATAATAAATGAAAATGTATGTCTCCGTATACTGGTAAAACATACTCTGAATCACTGTCTTATTGTTGCATAGGGGTTATGATAATCAACTGACTCAAAAAAATGATTAGAATAAATATTTTAAACAGTTTCACAACAGCCACTTTTATAACCTCATAAAACTAATTACTTCAACTTGTTTGGCATAACAGAAATAAAAACAATCTACAACATCATCAGTATGTAAGTGTACAGGAGTATAGAAATTCAGAATGTTTTAAATGTTCTGTTACAAAATGGAATTAAAATGTTTAGAAACAGTATACAGACAACTGAATTAACAATACAGAAGAGAATGCTAGTGTGTGTGTAATGCCTAAATTTAATCACTCCAGCAATATCCAAGCCCCAGATATACTTTTTAAAAAAGTGGCCCAAGCAATGAGAGCTGCAGAAAACTTTACTGAGGTCAAAAATCCATAAGAAAGAGCTCAATGAAGAACAAAAATGCCATCTCTTTTTCATCTATTATAAAATAAAGTGTGCAGACTGCCATGCTGGGCAAAACAGTGAATTGGTTTCACAAATGTTAACAACACAAGACTCTTTTTACAAGTACCATCTTAAGTAAACAACAAAGACAACGGCCATTCTGAGAAGAGGAGATTTGATGTCTTCTAGAGGTTCTGTGCCATGCTATATATAAAAGAAAGGTCCAATAATCATGTAGACAATGCTATTTAAAAATCAGAATGCCCATTTCCTGAGGCATATAGAAATGCTTTCTGATTTTAAGATAGATATACACGGTAATGCAAAATTCCTTAAGTCTGTCATGTTTCAGGGAAAAAAGAAAAGGAAGATAGATAGAGTGATTAGCTGTAAATTGATATCCTGTATCAGAAAGAAATGGATTACAAAAAAGCCTTTTGTGGAAAAACAGACTTGTATAAAGGCCATTAATGCTGATGGGCTTCAGAGTCTCATAACTAAACCCAAAGCATATCACAACATAAACATTTGCCAATTCATTGGGGTCAAAAGCAATGGTTAACTACAAAACAAAGTACAACACAGGAATGTAGAGGGAAAGCTCCACTAAAGAGTATCACTCAGAATCAACCAACTTACTTACAGTTAAAATACACCACTCAGACTGTCATGTCAACCACATCAGATATTAGAAAAATGCAAAGATATTGAAGGGCATTACTTGAATTGCGGTGGTGGTGCTGCGGTAGCATTGTCGCCTCACAGTAAGACATTATCCTGTTCGATTCTCAGCTAAAGCTTCTTCTGTGTGGAGACATGCGTGAATAGGCATACCTTCGTTGAAGGTTGTGTGTCAGAGCTGGCAAGTCGGCACGTAAAAATCTACTGCCAATAATTAGTGGACCAGAGTTCTGCTGTGGCGACCCCTAACCAGGAAAAGCTGACAGACACAACAACAACAACATTGGAAGGCATTACTTGAAACCTGATTTGAAAAGGGTTAAGAGCTGCTACAAAAAGAAAACTATTGATCAAATGAGATGAATCAAGAGATAAGGAGATAATAAAAATATATCTCATATCAAAGGATCTATATTACATTGTCGAAAGGCATTTTCATAAAATGCCTTTTTATCAGTACGTAAACATTGAAATACCAAAATTCTGAATGGCCACTTCAGTGAATTTTTTCCCAGGGGAAAAAATTACTTGGCCATGATTGGGAATTTGCCCTTTCCTCCACTGAAGTGTGATCTCAGAGCTGGTATATTTACTTGGGGAGGTGTAAGGTCTGACTGTTTTGTCGTTGGTTGGCCAAGCAATTGTTTTCCCCCTGGGAAAAAATTTGCTGAAGTAGCCATTTAGAATTTTGGTAGTTCAATGTTTACATATCGATGAAAAGGCATTCGATAAAAACGCCTTTCAACAGCATAATATAGACCCCATATCAAAATGTATTCCACTGAAACAGAAAAATATATTTAAAAAAAAACAGCCCTACATAACTGATGGGGCCCAACAAGCAAAACAAGTTAACCACAGCTATGACAAAACCAATTCAGACTGAAATGGTCAAGCAAACATCTGCCCCAACATAACATTCAGTCACCCAGCCCGATATAACCAGCTCCAAAAGAAACACAGTATCAAACCAACAATGTACAACATACCATCTTAGATGCTCTGGCAACTAACAATGAAAGCATGTCCAGTCAAGAAAATGTCCTCCAAACTCCAAAAGCTTACACTAGATTATTTAACAACCTTTTATGCAACAGTCAGTAAGACTGAATATGTATTGTAGGCAGCTGCCATCTATGAAATAGAATGATAAATAATGAACAAGATTTTGCCAATGCATTTCTTTATGAAAATGTATAACTTTAAGAGTATTTCTTTATAAATGTAGTAGCAATAAGCTATTTCACTTTGATCTGCCTGGACTGCAATCAAATGTCTGTTTCTGACAGCCATCAAACCTCCTGAACTGTTATATGCTTTTAATATCACTACAGAGTTTCTACTTAAACTATTAACTCCTTTTTAAAAATGTCCTTTAAATGTTTGTGCTTATCATACACAACATTACACAGCACTCACTATTACACTTCATGCTGACATGCATGGGCGTACATATGAGTTTAACTTTTAAATCAAAATGTTAAAACCATTTATTTTTTCCGAATTGCTATTTTCAGTTTTCACATATCATTCAGTGTATATCTTTCACCTACCTGCATAAACAATTAAGGGCCTGCAACTGTTTTAGTTATAGTATTTTGCAAAGTTAAGTTCAAAAGCTCATCTCATTCAGAAGGCAACTAGAAAGTACAATGTTCTCAAACTAGTACATTTTATACATTATAAATGCCTACAATCCCTGTAAAAATGTTTCATATAAAAGAACCAACTGAAGAGATCTCACAGACACCAAAAGGCATGTGAGAATTCAAAAACATCCCATACCAAAATGAATACAAAATTGCCACACAAAGAAGACCAGCAACCAGAGGCAAATAACACATCAATTTCAGATATGCTTTTCCACTTTAGAAACAGAATTCAAAATACAATAAAATAAACAAAAAAAAAACCACTGGATAATGGTTTCTATTGAACTTAGGAAGTAAACAAATAGTGAAAAGGTTACTTCCTGTTCAGACATTTAAACTCACATTAGTCCAAATGAAAAGAAGAGATATTAAAATTATGAAAAAATAACAGGCATTGCAGTATGCTCGAGACAGTCAACACGATGAGGACTATAAGGAAGTTAAAATACTAGGTTTAGTCACTCATCACATTCCACCAATGGAAGAAAAAAACTAATAGTCACCAGAAATAACCCTCTACACAATATGCAACAAAAAGAAACATTCAATACTGAAGAGGAATCAACCCCAAGATAATGTATTCCTCCCCCCAATCATTATAAAAATAAAAATAAATAAAAGAAGAATGGCCATACACACACATATCCACTTGTTAATATATCAAAAGAGACATCAAAACAATCAAATTTCATGAAATGCTAACAAAATAATATTAACTAAAGACATGTTTTATAATATTTTTTAAACCTCAGAGATTTACCCTACATTCAGTATGAAAAAAATGAGCACATTACCATAACTGAGTGACTCAGTATTGAAAGTCTATATTCTCTAAGACAACATGAAGGAAAATAAAGGAGGGAACAGGTAATGTTATGAACAAATGAAGCAACTGTTCTGACAAACAGAGTTTAGATAAGTAAATCAATTATTTCAAGTTAATATTTTTTGATGTTTTGCTTGAAGAAGTTGAAATGGAATAAATTTTGTGTTTCTTTTTTCCATATCAGTCCATATGTGTTTTCTCCTGATGTTCTTTTCAAGGAAGGAGAAGATCAGTCAATGTCTTCAGTTACAGGCAACAAATTATTGTTCTTAACAAATGAAGAGGCTTCTTCCAGATTGTTAAAGATTCTAGATTTGCTGGATAGTTGTATTGTAATTTTAGCTAGAAATAATATCTGGGATTTTAGTTCATTGTGTCTTAAAGCTTTACAAAGGGCCAGCAGTTCTTTCTCTGTTCAAAAGTTTTCAAGGAATAATCATTGTCAAGTCTAATAAGATTTTGTTTATATTTTAATGAAGCTTTCCTTCAAGCAGATTTAAGTATCAGTTCTTTATCTGTATAAGATTAAAAAAATATATAATAATAGACCTCAATGCTGATGGCTCTATGCAGTCTTTCAATGGTATATGACAAGTTTTCTTGAAGATTTAAAATTTTAGGGAGTCAAGAGTTCAAAAAAGAAATGAAGTACGCACCTTCTGTTTTTTTTCAGATAATCCAAATATTCTTATATTGCACCTCCTTTCTCTGTTTTCCAGATCATGAATTTTGTTTAAGAGCCAAGTGTTTTGTTTTAGTAAGAAATCAGATTGAATTTCTTTCTTTTTAAGTCTGAAATCAATGTCATTTAGAGCATTCTCCATTTCAGAGATTTGTTTGCTGTTGTTGTAACATTTACTTAAAGATCTCTGTCTGCTTAAAACAACCCTCTCTTAAGTTTTCTAGGTTATTTTGAAATCCATCTATTTTCACAGACAGTTCTTGTACTGTTGAAGTTATTTGCTGTAAGTCCTTTTTCAGAGAAGTTTGAGCCTGTGGTTGTTTGGAATTATTCATTTTCATTTAGAAAACTAGTCTCCAAGTAAATTTTACAGGAAAACTTTTTATAATATTTCTTTAAATTTGGAAAACAAAAACACCAGATAAGTATATATAATACTATGTATTTTTTTTCAGTAAATTAATTATTTTCCTGCATATTTAAACAATTCTACAGAGCTCTAAAAAGATGCTACTTTCATTTGGCCATCTAGGCTCCATCCCTCCTATTATGTCCATACTAAGATTTTTAGTGGTTGGACAGCCTTAAAATGTTACTATTGAAATACGAAGACTCTTAATGTGTTAATTGTATAAGATTACCTTGATAATTCAATGTATTTCTATCATTGTATAACAATATGTGATGTTGAATTTCTTCCTTTCTGTGTATATATTGTAAATATGTTAAATTAATAAAATTTTTCTTAAAAAAATAATAAAGTTCATAACGCATGCTAGATTCTAGAACTCTTTACACTTGGTTGCATTCATTCCAAAAGCCACTGTAGGCATTTCAAAATAGTATTAATTGCAGAAGCCAGTCCTTTTAGACTCACAGCCCTCTTTACAAATGCTTTTCTGTTCAGTTTGAAGATGCCATCAATCAAGCATTTCATTACACAATTGCATGGATGGCTTTGTGAATACTGGAGAGTTTGGGCAATCAGAATACTTATTTTTTTTATTTGTTGGTTTGTTTTATAGAGAAGTTGGAAGAAACCAAAAAATCTGAGGATGTATAATTGTCTATACAATAACTTTGATTATTGTTGTGTGATTTGTGAGATTAAATATGCAACTCTAAGTCAGAATGTAACAGAAATATCTGCTGTATATGAGTGTTGTAATGCTCTCAATAGGTAAACTAAAGCATGGGATTTCATCTGCAATATCGGTGTGTTTTCCCAGTGGCATTATGAGATCTGTTAACAAATATCACATTATTCTTTGAAATGATGAAAAAGAAGCTTACACTTGTAGCTGAAGTCTGCAACTCATTTCTTCTGGTGAGTAAAACAAATTATACTTAGAATGGAAAATGCATGGCAGATGTGCGAGGAACTGTAATTTTTCTGCCATTGGTGACAATATCTATGCCTAGAAGTAGAAGAGCAGTAAAGCAGGAACTAGAAATACTCTGTAAAGGAGAATATTATCCAACCGCAGACAATTCTGGTGAGCTACCTCTTTTGTTTATGTATGAAAGAAACAGTATCTGACTGAATAAGTTGAGAGGTGATGTCTTGAAACTATGGTGTACAGAAATGTGAGTTTGCTTCTCCACACTTTTGTCTTTGCTTGAAATACATTTGACAATGCAGCTGGACTGGTTTAAAGATCAGTAACTCTTTAAGTAAACAAATAGTCAGAGAAAGTCTAGCAGATGTTATCTTTCTTTGCAATCTATGTGTGAGAATTTTTTTTCTACTTCCCTGTGTACATTCATGCTTCTTTGCATGTAATATATATATATATATATATATATATATATATATATATATATATATATGTGTGTGTGTGTGTGTGTGTGTGTGTGTGTGTGTGTGTGTGTGTGTGTGTGTGTGTGTGTGTGTGTGTGTGTGTGTGTGTGTGTGTACAAATGTAACAGCTAAATGTAAGCAAGTGAACAAAGGAAAACTCAGAGACAATGGAGAATAGGAATTTAGGGAGATAGGTCCAAGACTCCTCTACTGTGTGTTCCGTGTGAGGCATATTTTTTGGGTAAGGATATTGTATGCTCACAACCAAGGCAGCCATGCATATCTGTTGTATACTTCTTGTTACACTTAATACATTGTTTAATTATTCATATTTGAGTAGCTTCTTTAAATGTTATCGGCTTAATTTATGTCATTTGAGAGATCATAACCTTCCTGGCCATATGATTTGTAGATTAAAACTAAATTTAGCAAAAGACTCAGTTAATAAATAACATTAATACACCAGTCATGATAACTGGAATGCTTTGAGAGTTGTCACACAAACTTTAGGATCATCTCCTATACTGTGTAACAGGCTGGACATCAGGTAGCTTCTGACATTTCACTATTACTTAAGAATGCAGAGTTTCACAGTAGATTACAAAATGTCAGGAAAACAAAGGGATTTGAGTTGGAGGGGAAAATAATGTGAGCTTTTCTTCAAGTGTAACTCAGCTTTTATATCTATTTTGTTTCATTGTGTAGACCAGGGGAAAATGGACACACCCGGTGTTGACAAGAGTCAGGTTTGTTAGGAGTAGTTTGATGCATGAACAGCTGTCATCTCTAGTGGTAAGAAATCACATGACAATGCAGAACTTATTGAAGTAGGATGTTGTGTTCAGAAAAATGTGTATTAGTGTCTTTTAAGTGGAAAACAAGTCCTAGTTCCGCAGGCTGTGAAATTGCACTGCAAGTTAGTAGTAGTTAAAAATACATGTTAAATACATAAACGTTAGAAAAGAGTGAAAGAATATGATTTATACTATGATTTATCATGTCCCTCTATCTGAAGGTAACTGGGAGTGATCTGAAATAGAACCTGAAACATTTTCAAGATCATAGATATGAAAAGTAGGTAGACATACGTAGGTACCAAATTATTTAAAAGTCAAGAAAGAACAATGTAAATTCACATAGATCAAGGAAGTTATGTCTTCAATGTACTTTAGAATCACAGACTAGAAGTAAAATGCATCACTTTGTGTTTCCTGTAAGAGAAACTTAGCTCTACACATTAGGCATAATTATTGAAGATCATTCAAAACACACAAAAGGAAAAACAGTCTCATGTAGACTAGATCAATTTAACATATATATTCCATTCAGGGAACAGTAAGAAAATGTATATTTACTGTGAAAGGACCAAAAAACCAGGCTTGAGGTTCAATTCCACTACTGCTGCTCACTATGAAAATACTGAGTGGACTGTGGCAATGGTATTTGGTCCACCACACTGACCCTCAATAAATTAATATTAAAATCCAAATGCTACCAGTATTGCGGTCTCCCCAGTTACATCACTGGTAGTAAGCTGATTAAAATTTAAAGAAGACACTCAGATATGAATTGCTAGACAACTTGTTTGTGGCTTGGCCAGAGGAGCATGTAGGGCATTTGCATTGTTACCCTGTGTGTGAGCAAACAACTTCCTCATTCAAAGTTAGGCTTCACATTTACCCCCCTGCTTAAAAGAGTCTTTGGCCTATTTCTTTAAACACATTTTCACTACTCAAGTCTGTTTTGATGTCTTTCTGTGCGCGTTCGTTACACATTCTACTTTAGAAGTTTACACACACACACACACACACACACACACACACACACACACACACACACACACACACACACACACACACACACACTAATTTCCATAGAAAGATGACAATATTCTCCAAAACTATGGCTTTCTGTTTGGCTTTACTTTAGTTAAGTGCCACCACCCTTGATTAGTTGACTGGGGACTTTCCATTTGCTGTTAATTGTGTAATTATAATTAGAAATAAGCACATGTAGCAAGACAATCTGGCTCATTAGACATGGATGCTACCAGCCTGTGACTATTTCACAACAAATATTCTCTCATTAATTAATAAATAAGTAACTAGATGACAAGCCACAATCTTTTTAGAGGTGAATAAACTTAATGTTTTGCATAGGAAAAAGTTACACAGACACTAAAATTAAAGTTATAAATGCAGGTAAATGCAAAACTGTACAGAGGAACAGAAAACAATTCTTTTGATCCAATAGATCACAAGTGAAGAAAATGTTTATTCTGCAGCTAGTTATTTTTTATCTAAAAGAATACAGACTCACCACAGCTCAAAGACAACAGTTCTCTTCTCGGTTATTGACTAACTTGTTTAATCAGATATGCTGTTTTTATCTCTTCTATACTGAAACTACAAATGCAGTTGACCAATTTTCCCTAGTTTTAGCTATCTATCAACTTTAACAAAAAAAATTCAGTTGCTCTTTTATTGTTTTTCCACTCTCAGGCCTAGGGATAGACACAGAACTTGTGATCAAATGGCAGAAAAATTATAGTTCTTGGCTCATATCTCTGCCATGTATTTCTCATTCTATCTTATAATTTATTTCTCAGCAGAAAAAAAGTTACAAACTTCAGATAGATGAGTTATTTTCCTTTTCATCATTTTCTATGAGAAGGTTGTATATTTATATTTCTTTTCAGGACACTGAGAAAGCACATACTGCAGATTAAGTTATATTTTATAGTTTACCTCCTGTAGGCTTTACAAGTCTTATGTCTCTGGCTAAGAAACCAGTGGCATATTTATTCTCAAGCATCACACTTAACAGCAAATAAAGTTATTGCAAGACAGTTAAACTCTTTTCTGGTCTCATCCTACATATAATTTTCAAGGATATCTGGCTACAGAAAAATAAATTATACAGAACAAAACAAGGAAGTATAAACTGAGCTTCTATTGTCCAAACTAACAAAAAAAATCAAAAAGCAAACCTCTGTGATTGCTTTCGCAAATGTTTGATAGGTTGATAGGTGACATCTTCGAATGGAGAAGGAAAATATTTATAAGGGGGGTGGGTGTCATGAGCCTCAAATGAATAGTTACTGCTATCTGAATTATTTTGTAATGCCTAGCCTTCCTCTTGAAAGGAACTAATCCAAATATAAACCATTCTAGAATATAGTAGTTGTTAAGAACTTGACGACAATAATTCTGTTACATCATCTGTTTATTATGTCACTGATGAAGTCATGTGATTTTTATGGAAGAATGTAAGACTTTAACATCCATGATGGAAGAACAGGGTGAAAGAGCAAATTAGATTGCAGGTTACACTGGAGTTTTCTACTAATATGATTTTTCATTTTACTCCATATGAGGGTAGAGTGATGAGGGTGTTCCATGAGCGCACTGGATTAGTAGGAATGGGATGTAGTAATCAGAAAAGATTGCAACACTTGCTGCTCCATTGAAAATAACTGATAAAACATAAATGAGAAAATCTGGTCAAGTAAGATATAAGTGATATGGAATGGCAACCCTTGAGAGGTTGATTTGGAAGCTCTGCTGTTCAAGTCTAAAGAAAGTAGTTGCAGTTTTTATTCTGTTAACAAAGATAAGGCCAACATTTACAGGTTTCCAGGATAATAGACATAGATATGTAATTTAGGTACATAAACAGAGGGACCAGTGTGAGATCAAAATTCAACAATTAAAAAGGCATGAAAGAAAAAGTATAACTTCACATAGGTCAAGGAAGTTATAAGTCTTCAAAGTCCTTAAGAACCAGAGTCTAGATATTACATTTATTACAATGTGTTTCCTGCAAAAAAAATATTAGGTAAATCTGTCTTTTAGGACTTCACATCAAAGATCACAGAAATACATCAAAAGAAAGGCATACTCATGCACACAATTCCAATTTACCATATATATTTCCATTAAATGTAAAATATAAGAAATCATATTTACTGTTGAAAAATGAAAAGACTAAATTGGGGTTTGAATCCTTCCAGTACTATTTATTATGAACAACATGTAATAGATAGGTGCAATGGCACTTTAAACCACTCATGTCCAACCATACATTTACCTTTAATATAAACATCTTATGTCGCCAGAATTATGTCTTTCTCATGACATCACTGGTTCTTAGATTAAAATTTAAAGAAGGCTCTCAAATATAAATCACTAAAATTTGGAAATTGATCACTAAAATTTGCAAATTGCAGGGTAGCCACCTGACTGTAAGGAGATATGCACAGTTGCCCTGAGTTATGACCCTAAAACATCTTTACCCAATTATACCCACGCTGAACATTACATTTACACGAGTCCTTTTTCTCAGTCTGAAACCACTTTTCACCATGCTGTCTGAGTTTCAGTGCCTTCCTGTGTTCACTTGCCCACCTAGATCTCATAATCACAACTGCACTTGAACTACACACACACACACACACACACACACACACACACACACACACACACACACACACACAAAAAACACAAACACACAGTTTAGAGGACTGCTACTTCACCCATGGCACTGCATGAAGTGCAGGAAGAAACTGGGAGTACCCTGCAAATGCTGGAATGCAACAGTGCTAAATGTTACACCAGTCATTTGAAATCCAAGAAAAAAACACTTTCTATTTGTCTGAGATTGGTACAGCTCTACCTGCTTTTAATAAAGTTTAGTGAACCAATACTTTACTTTGCCATTGATGCCAACAGAATCTTTTAGATGTTGTTTTACATAAAACATTTAACATAGTGTTCATAATTCATTTAATGATCCATACTTTGAAACTGCGGTGGTGGTGCTGCGGTAGCATTGTCGCCTCACAGTAAGATGCTGTCCTGTTCGATTCTCAGCTAAAGCGTCTTCTGTGTGGAGACATGCGTGAATGGGCGTACCTTCATTGAAGGTTGTGCATCAAGGCTGGCAACTCGGCATGTAAAAATTCTACTGCCAATCATTAGCGGATCGGAGTTCCACTGTGGCGACCCCTAACCGGGAAAAGCCAAAAGACACAAGAATCAACCTTTGAGCTATATCCAAAAAACAGCTCATAACATTATCATTCCCTGGCACTGTTGACAATAAATGTATCAAGGTTGCATGCTTTACAAGTCAGGGTTGCCACAAGCTGCATATTCAATAAAAACACAGAGACCTCAGATGGATTAAATAGCCGCAGCCATTTGTTTATTGCCATTTACTTCAAATAACCTTTCTCAAATAGAAGCTAATTATTATGAGATGTGCGTAAGGCAGGAATGTCAGGGAGGCCATTTTATTTCTTTCATAGCATTCCCCTAAACCTACAGGACAAGAGACAGCACATTGATATTCAGCCCTTCTGATTCAACATACCCACATCATAACAGCTTTTTCATTTCACAATTCATCACAGTTCCTCTGGGCCACCTTACAGTCTGCCAAGGAGCCATTGCCGGGCTGGTAAGTCCCCTGGCAACAATCCCTTGGGGCTGTCTGGCCTGTGGAAGGTCCAGCTGAAGAGTCCTGTGACATCCCACCCACCACTTACCTTGGCCTCCCTTACCTTTCCTGTCTTCCACTTAGATGACTGCGACAAGCTAGCCTAACCTGTCTATCTTACCCAAAGGAGAAGGCAAAAACCTGAAAAACCCAGTGGGCAAAAACAGGAAATTCCTTCATGACTCCTAGTGCGATCACCTTTGTAGGTCATCGGGTTCCCTAAGTACCTTACCTGGTCTTAAACTAACTGACAAGCAGAGCATCCAAGTGCTCTAGATTATGTGGAACACTCCACATTTAATGAAGATCAAAACCACTGTTCTGCTGTTCTGCATTGAACAGCTGTGGCTCCGCTACAAGGTTCTGATTGGTTTGTGTACTGCAATTACTGCCAATCAGCATTGCAGTATACAAACCAATGCATAGCTCTTCTGCCCTTCCGTGTTGGCTGTGCTCCACAGTTTATGATTGGCTCGTAGACTGCATTTACAGCCAATTGCAAACTCAGTCTATGAGCCAATCAAGTAGAGAGTCTGAGGATGACAGGAGCCAATGAGCGCTCCCAAATACAGGCCAATCATGTTCCTGGAAGCCTTTTCGTGCCAAAATAATGGCTTAAAAAAGTCTTCCAGGAATCAGGGATTTTACTTTTTAGGTTCAACTGTCTGGGATTGGAAAGAACACCTGGCTGGAAGAAGGAAGGAAGGAGTGGCTGCAGATCGAAGACATTGGGGGAGAAGACGGGATGTGGAGTTGGAAGATAGCCTGCCTGCCAGGAGAGGTGACTTGACGAGAAGAGTCAGTTTGTTGTGTCAGAACAGAAGGCTGAGGTTTTATCTTTCTGCTGCTCGACAACCGGGAGGATCAACTTTGTGCCGTGGTGGATTATTTGTGCTGGAGTCATTGGATTGTATTGAGCTGAAGTGGTACCATGTATATAGGCAGGGCAGAGGTAAGTGTTTTAGGCTTTTAGCTGCAAATATTTCCCTTTAGAAGAGGTATGCTAGCACAGATCCTGTTATTTTAGCAACTTTCTAAGTGTGTAAGTAACATTTAGTCTCAGTATTTTTGAGCTGCTTGTCCCTAGTATGTCTCTGAAGTGATAGATAGTAATTTTGTATGCCAACACAGATCCTGTTATTTTAGTAACTCTCTAAGGGTGTAAGTAATATTTAGTCCCAGTATTTTGTGGTGCTTGTCCCTAGTATGTCTCTGAAGTGATAGTAATTTTGTATGCCAACACAGATCCTGTTATTCTAGCAACTTTCTAAGTTTAAACCACAATATTTAAAGTGTCTGATTCTGCTGCTTGTCCCCCTAGTATGTCTGACAATTGCTTTTTTTTTGGGAGGGAGAAAGTGTATGCTAATTCAGGTCCTGTTCTAGCCTCTTTCTAGGTTTATAAGAGCAATATTTAAAGTGTTTGTATGTTTCTGCTGCTTGTCCCCTAGTACGTCTCTGAATGTAATTGCCTTTTTTTTTGGAGAAACTGTATTCCAAGACAGGTCCTGTTCTAGCAACTTTCTAAGTTTATGAGAGCAATATTTAAAGTCTATGTGCTGCTTGTCCCTCTATTATGTTGGGCTTTGTCCAGTTTTCTTGTATTAAGAGATTGAGAGGTATGTCAGGATGGATGTTAGAAGTGAGTTATAGTAAGGAGATGCTTTAAAGTATCCAGTTTTGTTTTTGGTAGAACTTTATGTAACTTGATCTTGCATTCTTTGGTCTTAACTGTTCTATGGCATGATGTCTTAAATGGCACATTCTTGTAAAAGTACATAGGGCCCTGGTTTTACGTACCTTTTTTAGGCACCTTTGCCAGACCCACACCTGGCTGTAGGACAGGGTAGAACACATCTGAAGTGGTGAATGTAAAATGCAAGTAGTATTGTCATGATGTGTGTTGCAAGTGCCTTTGTTACGCTGGATGTGTTTATCCTTGGCATGAATTTTGAGATATAATCAAGGGTGCTTTGAGTCCTGAATGTTATGTAAGTCACTCTTCCCTTCTGCAACACTGGTTAGGTGGGCAAGTGAGCACCAGAGGATTGAAAGTGTCTTTGAATCAAGGAAGTGAAGCATGCAGGCCTTTATAGTAAACAAAAGGAGCAGAGATGAGCAAGAGAAGAGAGTGCAAAATCAGGAATCTTCCAGTGATATGGGTAGGTTTTGGCCCTATTGTCTTGTATCTTTGCTATTGAGGATATTTTCTAATTTTCCTTTCTGCACTATATCCCCATTTGTTTCATTGTTTAACACCACTGTTTTACAAACCTGCTAGGTACAGACTACCCAGATTACAGTGAGGACAGGGATGTAGATACAGATTGCACCCCAAAGAAGAGAAGATACACAATTTTTCAGCCAAGTTGGGCAAGTGCCTTTGACTGGCATTCTATGAGTAGGCGTGGAGTGAAATTTGCCTTCTGCAAGACTTGTAACGGATTTCACAATCCATCATGGAGGCCGACGTGATCTGCACTGACAGGCCAACAGTGAGAAACACAGGCAGAATTGCAAGCATGCAGCTGGAAGATCTATGGTGGATTTCTTTGGACCTCAGAGTTTAGCAAGTACAAAGGTGGTTGAGGCTGAGCTTGGTTTTGTGTCTCTCCTTGCTAAACACAACTTATCATTTGCAGCAGGAGAACACATCCTGAAATTTATGAAGAAGTGTGGAGAGGATCAAGATGTTCTCTATAAAATGACACATGGAGCAACGAAGGCAGCATGCATTGCACGGGATGTTCTGGGGCCTCATTACCAGAATAATGCTGCAGCAGCCTGCCAGAAATCACCATTCTGTGTGTATATGGACCAAAGCACAGACATGGGAGATGACAAACTGTTAGTCATCCTTGTTGGTTACCTTGAAGAAAAGGCAAGCAAAAATGTGATAAGGTTCCTTCATATGCCAGAATGTGTGTCAGGAACTGGACAAGCAATGTTTGATTCTTTAATGTCCACTCTGACAAAATTTAACATTCCAGTTTCCAACATTGTGGGCTTTTCTTCAGACAATGCTGCCTCAATGATTGGGCCTCAATGATTGGGAAACACAATTCTGTGATGTCTCATTTAAAGGAGGTGAAGCCCACAATTATAAACATGGGGTGTCTCTGCCACTTGGCAGATCTCTGCAGTAAGGCTGCTGTAAAAGCACTACATTCACCAGTTGAAGAACTTATATCAGATGTGTACTGCCATTTCAGTTCCAGTGCACAAATACAACAATAACTGCAGGAATTTGCTTTGTTCACAGATACTGACCCCCACAAGTATATTAGACATTCACCTACTAGATGGCTCAGTCTTGGTAAGGTTATTAACAGAACTCTGGACATGTGGCCAGCTCTAAATTTGTATTTTCTGTCTGCAGAGCCAAGGTCTGCTAAGATTGACTTAATTTCTAAAAACCTGCAGAGTCATGAAGTGCATTTGATTTTTATGTTTCTTAAGTATGCACTGGAACCCTTATTGGAGTTCAACATACAACTTCAGAGCAGAGAAAGTCACCTACTGATACTGCATGCCACTGTGCATAAACTCCTGTAGCAGTATGCTGGCAGACTCCTCAGACTTGTATCTGCTGTCAGACTAATCAAACACAGTGATGTATCAGTGCTGACTGACAGTAGCTGTGTTCTACCAAATGGTGAACTGCGTATTGGCTATGAAGTCAAGCAGTACATGAACAGCCATGAGGAGGATATTGCCGGCACAGTCATTGAATTTAACTTTTATAAAAAATGTTGCAGCTTGTTATGCTGCAGTGCTGCAGAAAACGCTGATAAAGTTTCCCATGCAGGATCACTTACTGAAAGATGCTGCATTACTTATTAATCCAGCCAAAAAATGGGACATTTCTTCAGGACTTGTCAGAGATGTTGGCTTCCGTCTGGGTGTATGTGAAAATGATGTTGAGGCTGAACACTTACTCTATGAGTTTACCCAATATCAGATCGAATCTGATGTATGACAGGATGCTGTTTAACTTGGTCTAAACTTTGTGTGAATTGCAATATGTCTGTTTAGAAAATGTAGTAAATGTAATTTTTATTTTTGTAAATTGCTGTTTCATTTACTTATGGTGTGGTTATGGTATTGCAGATTATCAAATAAAGGTTTTTGGATCTGAGAAGTGTGTGATATTGAATTTTACAGTTCTACCATGCTCCATGGGAATGGCACGTTTCGCGGAGCGCAAAAATAGGGTGTTCCACATTTGTCACTAATTGTTAGGGTCTGTGTTCTACATTGGCCTCTTAAGAGGTTGAAACCTATGCTGGCAAGTACACCCCTGCTTTTACGAGGGGGTGGGTGGGGTGGGACAAGCTGCTAAGGCAGAGACCGAAAAGACTGATTTGCTTTGTTCCCAGCCTTTTCAACCCTTCCCCTGGACAGCCCAGCCCACCTCAGCCCTCCTACCTATCCTGCCCTACCTGTTCTCCACCACCCCACCTACCCCCACTGAAACCTGAGTCCAAGCTGACCTGCCTCAAACAAATGATGGCTTGCTGCGATTGGCTTGCCAGCCATTGTTGTCTGAGATTGGTAAAACTCTACCTGCTTTTAATAAAGTTTAGTGAACCAATATCTTACCTTGCCATTGATGTCAACAGAATGATTTAGATGTTGTTTTACATAAAACATTTAACATAGTGTTCATAATTCATTTAATGATCCTTATTAACCTTTGAGCTATATCCAAAAATCCAGCTCAGATTATTATCATTCCCTGGCACTGCTGACAATAAATGTATCAAGGTTGCATGCTTTACAAGTCAGGATTGCCACAAGCTGCATATTCAATAAAAACACAAGAAACCTCAGATGGATTAAATGGCCGCAGCTATGTGTTTATTGCCATTTACTGCAAATAACCTTTCTCAAATGGAAGCCAATTATTATGAGATGTGCGCAAGGCAGGAATGTCAGGGAGGCCATTTTATTTCTTTCATAGCATTCCCCTAAACCTACAGGACAACAGACAGCACATCGATATCCAGCCCTTCTGATTTAACATGCCCACATCATAACAGCGTTTTCATTTCACAATTCATCACAATTCCTCTGGGCTGCATTACAATCTGCCAAGGAGCCATTGCCAGGCTGGTAAGTCCCCTGGCAACAATCCATTGGGGCTGTCTGGCCTGTGGAAGGTCTGACTGAAGAGTCCTGTGACCTCCCCCCCACCACTTACCTTGGCCTCCCTTACCTTTCCTGTCTTCTGCCACAGAAGGGATGAATATTCCTTCCTTCCGCCAGCACATCTCAGCCTATCCTAAGTGAATGCCCTTCAAAGCTAAACCAGTTTGCAATTCCTTATAAAAAAATCCCCAAACTTTCTACAGATAAATGAACCTCATCCTTATCATACCTATCTGGCCACCAGACCTGAATGCCAGGGTGAGGAATGTACAACCTGTTAATGTCCCTTAACACCTTATCCATAGAATTATTAATTCTCCTTCTAATTCTCTCCACAGCTTTAATGGACCTAGCCCCACTCCATTTTTTCTCTACCACTTCTGACCAGCAGATAATAGCTTGTGGCTAGCATTCATGCATGTAATATACCTCTTGTACCATCAAACCAATTAGCTCTTTTATTGGATGTTGACAAATATCATTACCCCTAGGTGAAATAAAATAGCAGTAGGAGATTTATCGCTTCTTGCAGCTTGCTGTAGTACTGCCCTGAGATGGTGCCACCGCATTCCTGATACCCCAAACCAAATCGCTTTGCAAGAAGCTCATTTTCCTCCTTGGAAGGAGAAGCCCCGCCTGCCCTGGACAAAGTGATGGAGTCTCCAAATGAAAGAATGGCCCACTATCCAGATGTATTTCTGATCCAAAGATGTGAGAGCTGAAATATAAAGACAAGAG
>NC_056731.1:1689617390-1689663251 GCF_019279795.1 Protopterus annectens | reverse complement strand
CTCTAGAAAAAGAGTTTAACTGCAACAAGTTATCAGAAACAAACAACCCAACAGATGCTTAATAAAAGTGGACAATTTCCAGTTAATACCTCACACACAGTGAAACTAGCTAGAAAAATACACAGTACACAAAGTGCTATAAATAACAAAGAAATAAAGAACAAAATAAACAAAAAAGGATAGTTAATGTTATATATTATAGCTCTGAATTTGCTTAGTGTCCTTCCTTTGATTAGCTCAGTGTGAAATGGCAGAACACTCACAACTGAACTTCTTAGGTAACAGAAAGTTGAAACCTGAGACAGCTTTTAAGAAAGAAATCTCAAAGGAAAAAATGAGGTGCTTAGTCTAAGCTGTAGTCCAGGTGACCTCAGTCAGCCAGTGACTTCAACCAATTCTCTCTCACTGAAATGCCTGATGCCTTTGGGTAAACCAAGATGTCCCTGACTATGTGCTCAGACACACAGCCTCCACAAACACTAGGCCCTAATACAAGCCTGAATATGGAAATGCTACAAATATCCCCACTACTTAGAAACAAACTGCAGAAATGTTTCTCACAGCTGAAAAGCAGCATTGAGCCTTTAAATGAAAGTTTTAAACAGCTAAAGGAGCCTCTAGAAAAAAGAGTTTAACTGCAACAAGTTATCAGAAACAAACAACCCAACAGATGCTTAATAAAAGTGGACAATTTCCAGTTAATACCTCACACACAGTGAAACTAGCTAGAAAAATACACAGTACACAAAGTGCTGTAAATAACAAAGAAATAAAGAACAAAATAAACAAAAAAGGATAGTTAATGTTATATATTATAGCTCTGAGTTTGCTTAGTGTCCTTCCTTTGATTAGCTCAGTGTGAAATGGCAGAACACTCACAACTGAACTTCTTAGGTAACAGAAAGTTCAAACCTGAGACAGCTTTTAAGAAAGAAATCTCAAAAGAACCAATGAGGTGCTTAGTCTAAGCTGTAGTCCAGGTGACCTCAGTCAGCTAATGACCTCAAACAATTCTCTCTTACTGAAATGCCTGATGGCTTTGGCTAAACCAAGATGTTTTTAAATATATGCTCAGACACACAGCCTACACAAACACAAGGCCCAAATACAGACCTGAATATGGAAATGCTACAAATACCCCCACTACTTAGAAACAAACTGCAGAATTCTCACAGCTGAAAAGTAGTAGTGAGCCTTTAAATGAAAGTTTTAAATAGCTAAAGGAGCCTCTAGAAAAAGAGTTTAACTGCAACAAGTTATCAGAAACAAACAACCCAACAGATGCTTAATAAAAGTGGACAATTTCCGGTTAATACCTCACACACAGTGAAACTAGCTAGAAAAATACACAGTACACAAAGGGCTATAAATAACAAAGAAATAAAGAACAAAATAAACAAAAAACAGGATACTTAATGTTATATATTATAGCTCTGAGTTTACTCAGTGTCCTTCCTTCGATTAGCTCAGTGTGAAAATGCAAATAAAGAGGATATATATTAAGTAGGAGGTCAGTTTATGTTGGAACATCCCCATTCTTTGGATGCAGCAGTCTCAGTATTAAAAAGATAAATGGACAGATAGATAGATAGATAGATAGATAGATAGATAGATAGATAGATAGTTAGATAGATATGTTTACAGTTCATTTGAACTAAAAAGAAGAAAGACAGTGTCTCATTTGCTATAAACCACAGATGATTGAATCAGATCTGATCAGAACCTATGTTAGCATGTAGAAAATTTCTGTTGGTTATGGAGGTAAGAAATGATAAATTAGTCTTAAGTCATTATTAGCTCCTTACTAATGCTCACTGTTAAGTTGTACTCTCCATGTCATGAAGTTTGTGTATGTGCATCACAAGTCATTCAGTGTGTCTGTACTATTCTATTTTCTCTATGCTGCTGCAAATTTGGAATTAGTATGTTTCATTTAAGGAAGGGGCAAACTCTCCCCACAAAACAACTTTTGGAAATATATTTAGTATATGTGACATTTTCAGTGAAATGAATTTCAATCTTTTGTTGTTTATGTCAAATGAGTTTTTGATCAAATGAATCACTGTTTATATTTACATACATACATACATACATATATATATATATATATATATATATATATATACACACACACACACACACACACACACACACACACACACACACACACACACACACACACACACACACACACACACACACACACACACACACACAAAACTGAAATATAGGAGACTGAAGTAGCAATATTTCCATTCTGTGAAACCTTATTACCAAAAGGTCTGAAGTTCAACTCCTGTCATTAAATTGAACTTTGTTGCTATTTTATTTTATATGATTTTTTCACATAAATATTTTTAATGTATTAAACTATATGAAGTATTGTTCTTGTGAGCTGGAATGTTTGTTGATTGATATAAACTGAACATGTGATTTTGCAACAAACTTTATTGTTTTAAAAGTTAATTAGTTTGATGAAGTCCATTGTGAGTGAAAGGATGGAAGCGTTAACTAATAAAACATCTTTTTGGACTTACCTACTGGAGTGAACTGTTTCATGATTTTATATATATAGAAATTTGTCTAAGTACCTCGAAACAAAAAATCACACCGCATATGCCATCATGACCAATTTTATTAACACAAACAGTGAAAAGTACATCACAAAAATGTTTGGATTTATAATACATATTATCAACACATCGATTATTAAATTAGATTATTAAAACATCTTCTCATACCTAACATAGCTACAAAAGGACATTAACAACACAGGCAGCATAGGTTCCTCACCCTTAAAAACAGACAATCAGTGTTACACCCTCTGCTCACCCCAAACCCAAAATATTGTGAGACAGTGCATCTCTGCTCACCTCACAACCAAAAGGGGAAAGGAGGAACAGAAGACAGGATTACTCTAAACCTTTCTTCCCCGCTCTACAACTTGTCAACCTTTTAGCCCAGGCCAGGCATGTGGGAATAACTGACCCACACCATAAAAGCTGGGCTAACCTACACTCTATCCTTTAACCTAATCAGCAATGCCCTAATTGATCTCACTTCCTCCAAGTGTGTTCCATACTTTAACCCTTGCCTCCCCATCTTCCTCAACTCCCTATTTATATCCGCCGACTCAACTCCTACTTTAACCAGTTTCCCTTTTGATGTTATCCCCAATACTAACTTTTTCGCCTCAAGGTCTCTTGGAGAAATATGTCTGTCCCCAAACTATATACACATGTATATATATATATATATATATATATATATATATATATATATCTGTATATATTTGTAATTATATAGATATGTTTATATAGATATAGATATGTATTAATATGTATATATATATATATATATATATATATATATATATATATATATATATATATATATATATATATAGTTTCACTTTATAATCTCGAAATACTAAAATACTGAATTTTAGTATTTCAAGACTATAAAGTTGAAAGTGCAGCTACACGAAACTGCATAATGTCGAAAGCAGAAATGTGAAATCCACCATTGTTTTGTCCCGTTCATGACATGTGGTGCCGTTTGTGGATTTAGCTGGGGATTCAGATAAGTGGTGTCCTTGTAAGGGTATTTGGTAGGGATTTTAGTGTGTGTGAGTGTGTGTAGATGTGGGTTTTATGTGTTTGTGTGTTTAGTGTGACTTTGGATTATTATATATAAGTAGCAGAGTATGATGGGGCACAGCCTCCCACATGGAGGGTGCAGGGGGGCTTGCATCCCTGCTTATAGGTAGGGTAGGTGTGTTTGTTTATGTTATGTTTGTGTGTGTTGTTTTGTTTGTTGTAGTGCAGTTAGGTAGGTGTATGTGTGCTTGTTTGTGTGGTAGTGTGTGTATGTGTATGATCGCAATTTTGAATTTCGCGGTTGTGGGTTGTCGTTTTTTTTTAAGTTTTGGCTTTATTGTCTTGAGATACTGAAATTCGATATTTCAGTATTTCAAGATTATAAAGTGAATCTACATATATATGTATATATATATATATATATATATATATATATATATATATATATATATATATATATATATATTAAAACAGAGTTAGAAGGTCACACTGAAAAAACAATCAGAAAAAAACTAAATGAAAATTCCAGCCAAGCTAGAACTTCTAATGAGTGACCTCCCAAACCTCCTGTAACAGAGGTACATGGGATATAAGCAAATGACCCCTATGAACATCAGGTGTTTCAGCTATATGGCGATTCTGACTGCTCTTCACTTTTATATTTAATGTCATTTTAATGGACAATTTCAGGCCAATAAAGCCAAACCCCACTAGCTATGGATATTCATATTTTGGCCTTGTTATGACCTCATCAGCATAGCATAAGCAGAGCATTTGACTAAGCTTAAGAAACACAGGGTTGTTATACCCAGCTGATGTCTGTTATCATTAGGGTGACTGCAAAATATCCCAAATAACAAATTAAAACAGATTTAGAAGGTCACACTGAAAAAACAATCAGAAAAAAACTAAATGAAAATTCCAGCCAAGCTAGAACTTCCAATGAGTGACCTCCCAAACCTCCTGTAACAGAGGCACATGGGATATATGCAAATGACCCCTATGAACATCAGGTGTTTCAGCTATATGGCGATTCTGATTGCCCTTGACTTTTACATTTAAAGTCGTTTTAATGGACAATTTCAGGCCAATAAAGCCAAACCCCACTAGCTATGGATATATGCATATTTCGGCCTTATTATGACCTCATCATAACATATATACATATGCATATATAGTCTCTGCATGTAATTGAGTAAAACACTAATGAGGACCTTGTGTGTATATCAGGGGATAGTGTATATCATACATGTGGTGATGGTGTATGTTTATTTCCAGATGATACAGAGCATAACTAAAATTATTTCTGACTACCTTACAGCAATCTTGGTGAGTCCTGAGACAGAAATAAATGAAGCCAAGATTGTATTGAAAAAGAAAAGAATATCCTCCAAGCCCAAGGTTAACAGTAACCTTCCCAAAGATGTTGCATTAATTTCAGGTTCTTTGTAGTCGAGGGTTTCAAAGCAGGCCAGTAGCAGTGAATAAAGCACTTCAGTGGAAGTCTAAGTATTGTGTGTGTAAAGTCTTGCTATGCTTGTAAAAACTGTAGAGTAAAATTACTAATTCTTCTCCCTTTTCACAATTCACTGTCTTAACACTGTTTAGAATTTAGCTTATATTTCACAGATGCCTGATTTTTCACTTTTTTTACTGCATTTCAGGTCTCTATTGATTTTCTTTTCTGCCCTGCAGAATTTATATAGCTATCGTTTGCCATCCGTGATGTTTCCTGAACTTCTGCAAAGAGGATAGTTGAAAGGGTTACCCTCAAGTCAGGTGAGCACAGTCTGTTGCACATCACATCATGTCATTATTAATTATGTCTGTTTTCTGTTTTTATATTCATTCAGAGAATATGTTGGTGTTAATGGATAGGTTTATTGTATATTATGTCATTCCATCTTCTTGTTGTTTTAGACAGTGGAGACTAAGAGAACTGTCATTAGGAGCTTTTTTTTATTTTTGGTGTAAGAAGCCCAAAGTCAATGCACAGATCTAGAGAAGGAAGAAGGAGATTTGCTATCACAGTAGATATAGTGAGAGAGAGGAAGAGAAAAGACTGAAAGAAAGAGAGAGAGAGATAGAGGTAGATCTCTTTAAATTGCCAACTTTCTCATTACTTTTAAGGGCATCTCAGTGGCTTGGTGGTTGAGCTGTCTGCCCCAAATTCCCATTCTGAAGTTTGTTTTCTCCCCTAAGTCAAGAAGCTCAGAACTGTTCACATATATATATATATATATATATATATATATATATATATATATATACTGTCAGTCATTACATAGAATGAATTCCAAGTCCAAATACACAACTGGATGGTTTAGTTATTTTTTTATCAGACCTGTAATCACTCAGAGGTAAGAATAATTTCTCCAAGGTTGAAGAAGGTACATGTCTTCATACAAGTGATGTGTGATGGAGTACTCCTAAAGGAATTACCATCAGCATGTTGTTTTGGCAGTGTTTGAATACTTGAATCAGACTTGTTTAATCTCTGTTCTGTGCTAGGAATAACAACACTATACCCATCCCACAACAGTATGCATAGCACAGATGATTCACACCTTTGAAATTGCGTTAGTATTCTGCATCATGGAGGTCATGCTTGCTCTTTTGTGATTTATTACATACGACAGAATTGCTTGGCTGTAACTACCTCAGCATTGTAGGTTTTGTAACAATAAGAAGAAAATGTGTTTAAATATTAAGAGTTTGCTTTCTATCTTTTATTAACCATTCATTCTTCCCTGTACAGAGAACTGTTAAGATTAGAAATAACCAGAATCCTAGCAATAGAAACCTTTGGCTAATGTATATTTTTACTTTGGTGCACCTGGACAACATATACATGCATGCATGATTTAAATGTAACTTGTACATTTATGAGTGCCATTTCCATATAATGATTACTTTGTTTGCTAAGACTGAAAAGAGTATTTTATTTTGCAGTATACCATTATTCTTTTGACACATATTCACTGAACAATAGAATGCAAAATTCCATATTTCTAAATAAGATCTCTTGTTAAAATTGTGCAAAGTTTTTCTTAATGTACTTTAATTTAGGGCATCTTTTCATTAACATAGTTATTTAACCACAACTGAGACTCATTAACTTTTCCTGGAATTTAAATGAATTAATTTTGTTTTATAATTAAGGATAATAAATTACTTTCAGGTTTTCACAATTTATTTAAAGCATCTTTAATTTTCACTTAAGAGATCTATTCAAAATGTAGAGATCAATTAACGAGTAAATATAAACTCTGAGTATTTTATCTCACAGTAAATTCTTAGTGCTTCTCATTATTATTATGTAAAATATTAACAAATCATGTCTACCCTTAAAATGTATATACAGATAAAATAACAAGAGTTATTTCTACATTTGTTATACATCAGCTTGATTAATCTAGCAAGAAAAAATAGTTTCAGTCTCAGGTACTCAAAATGAATTCCTGTTCTCATGGAACAGTTTGTCAGCCTTGCTTGTGCGGATGTTCTCTGACCAGTCAGGTTTCCTTCCATTTAAAAAAATAGGCAAGTTGTATTAAATGCATTAAAAGGAATTTCCATACTGCATTTACTATTGCCATTACAGCTTAAGATTGTAGCTAAAAAAGGGTTAAAAAAGGACTTGTTCATTTACCTGATCAACAAATAAATACATTATTAAAACTTGTCTCTGCACTGAATTAACTTCTGTTGTCCACTGTTTTTACACATTGTTCCTATATTGTATTTGCGATATTTTACAAATCTGCCTTTTACATTTTTATTATAACAAATAAATCAAAACTTGTGAGAATAAGTGGTCCATGACCATGGATAGTAACAACAAATATCTTTAATAGGTTAAACATATTCATCTTTTTTACCATCAAGCACTTCATCAGAATAAATAGTTCAGTTACATTATTTTTATAATGTCATAGAGTCCTTAGTTTTGTATCTATTTTATCATTTGAAATATTGTATTATTATCATTATTATTATTAGATTTTTAACATTGTTTACATATAATCCTGTATATGCAAGCTTTTAACTTTATCACCATGGGCATCTCATAATCTAACTCCTGGTTGGCCCTCATCATTTTGATTTTTAATTATTTACACCTTCATACCCTTGACCTCTTACAAAACTGATATCACAAAGAATAATAGGGTAGAGAGCCAGAGGCACTCAGTTTTCTGCACCCTTATGTGCACAACTGTACTGAGGTCTGAGTCACTTGATGCCATCCAAGGGTGAAATGAAATGTGGACTGGTGTCTCTCATGCCTTATTGCAATAGCTTAAAAAATAGATGGTAATTTCTGACATGTATGTAGATCTGTTCACATGAGCTGTACCTAGGACTGTGATTTTTAATGCAAGATCAATTTAGACTAAGCAGAGTATTGTACTCTATCCATATCTCATAACTGACAAGGCATTTTTTATAGACTCCTGCTTGATGACAACTCTGCACCTCACCTAGCTTTGCCTATACTCCTTTATCTCCATATCATTCACAGCCCTGAGCATGGCAGTATCTCCACTGGTATCACTGTTGGTTATTTCTTAGTGAATGAAGCATCACAGGTGAAAAATGAAGAGCCCTATATTTTTTAATGTGTCCTCAGTACAGGACTGACTGCATATAATATTCTTCGTGTTTTGTTGTGGTCATCACACTTGAGTTATCTGCCTGCAGGTAGCCCTCAGTTGGCCTGAATACCAGAGTCTTAGATTTCTGCATTGGATGCTGTCACCTCTTCTATGACGTCAGGTTGTCAAGGTTATAAAACAGGCAGCCGATGCCATTACATCAGTCTTTCTTGCCGAGAAGGAGCCCGAATTAGAAGCAGTTCACAAGTGCCGGTCGGCCGCTACCTGAAATTTTCATTTTTTGAGTTTCAAACCTGAAGTCTTCTAAAGCTAAATACCCCATTGGGGATCATTTTTTCTTGCCCTAACTGATGTCAGAAAAAGTTAACAATTGTCTTGCCTGTGGAAAGCAAATACCTCACAGAGATTTTCATTCTTACTGCATCACCTGTTTAGGCCTAGACCACGATGTCCCTCGCTGTAAGTTTTGTGCCTTGTTTAATGCCAGAACCATTCAGCATCGGGCTATCTTTGTCACTAAATTCTTTCTCTTTCATTCTCCATATTCCAAAATGGCTTCACTAAGCCATCCGACTACTGATCTTCCAAAAAAACGTAAAGACAGAGACAGACCGCACAGGTCCAAAACTGCCGACGACGCTTCCGTTAAGCTAGTCGCTAGTCTGACAGTACTCAGTGAGGCTCCTCTGCAGCCCCTGATGCCCACTTCTACAGATTCACAGGCCTCTGCTGAGACCCATTCAGAGTCCGTTATGCCGCGATATGCTTCTTCAACTATGGAACCTGCGGATGTCTCTACCTTGGATGGGTTTGGAGCCGCTGTGCAGGCACCGGCTTCTGAGGGTGTATTCTGACCTACCGATGTTCGAATTAAACCAACAACTTCATTTTTAGCTAAAACTACTGAGTTTCTCAGGCCCAGAATACACACTATGCCTATAAATCCGTTGACCAAAGCGCATGCTCAAGCTCCCATGCCTCAAAAACAAATGCTTAAAATGGCTGAAGACCTTAGTACCCTAATTAGGAGAAGCCAGCCTTCCCCTGCTAAGAGACAAAGAATTGAGTTTAATTCTGTTTCTACAGACCAGGAGTCCAATGACTCTGACCCTTCTGATTATCAGGACTTGCCCTTATCAACCTATGAGGATTCAGATGCAGAGGAATCCATTCCTTCTGCCTCCCCTCCAGAGGATTTTTCTTTTGATGAAACCTTGCATACTTTAAGAGAGCATTTCCACTGGGAATGCCAGGACTACCCTCAGTCCAAAAAGAGACTCAGAGAATTTGTAGAGTTGCCTCAGCACAGGCTTATAGCTATACCCCTTGTCCTGGATGTTGTAGATGATGTCTTCATGGAATCCAGTCTTACTCCAGACATTTTACCCCCGGCCCCTAGAAAACCTGACAGGTACTACAGTGTACCTGATTGTCACAAATTTTTCTTTAAGAATCCCACTGCGGCTCCAGAGACCATTTCCCAGGGACCTAAAGGGATTAAGTTTACTACAGTCAAATACTCTACCCCTTCAGACAGGGATTCCAGAGCTTTAGACAGATGGGGTAAGAAGGTATATACCTCTGCAACTCTTGCCACCACGGCATTGAATTGCCAGTTTCACATGTTGAGGTACTAGCAACATATTATGGAACTAATTAAACAAAAAATGGTGTTACTCCCAGTGTGTGCAGAAAATAAAGATTTATAAGAGTTAATGTATTCTGCAAACCAAGTTAGTAAGCATACTTTGCAGTGTGGCTTTGATGCCCTAGAAGCATCTTGCAGGGCTGCAGTCACTGGGTCTGTACCGAGAAGGCATGCTTAGCTGAAGGAACAAACATTTCCAGATCATGTCAAATCAAAATTACTAGATGCTCCTTTAAATAAGGACTGTTTGTCTGGCACCAAAGCAGAAGAGGTTCTTAAAAGAAATGGAAGAAAAAGCTATTCTTACAAGTGCAGCCTCCTAGATTCAGTAAGCATTGGCCTTCTAAAAATTGGTCCTTTCCAGCCCCTTCCAGGCCTTCTCAGTCCAAACCCAGAGAAACGGGCCACCCAGATTACAGTCTCAGTGTATGCAGAGATCTAAACAATGGAGTGCTCCCACCTCAAAAACAGGGACTGGTAAGCTGCCCCCTTATGGAAAGAGTTCACAGTGACATTTCAATTATCTTTCCCAGCCCTGGCCAATTACTTGTGCCCCTAGGAGGAAAACTTGCCCTTCATGCAAAAAACTGGATGTCCATTACCCAGGACCAATAGGTCATAAACATTGTATCCCAGGGGTACAGATTCTACTTACATTCAAGGCCAACCCCAAGTGGGTTTCCAGACCTTCCTCCAAATCAGTGGGCAGAGGCTCAAAAGCAAGTACTTTCCCTGCTCAATATCAGAGCTATTCAACCTATTCCAGTAGAACAAAGGGGGCAGAGTTTCTACTCTAGACTTTTCCTGGTGCCCAGAAAAGAGGGCTCTTGGTGCCCAATCCTGGATCAATCAATTTTCAACACCTTTCTGGTGGTCCCAAAATTCAAAATGCTTACCCTGCAACAGCTTCTCCCTATGCTAGCCAAGGATGCCTGGTTAGTTCCACTAGACTTAAAGAAGCTTATCTCCACATCCCCATAAGGGAGTCTTGCAGGAAATATCTACACTTCAGGGCAGGCTCTATGCACTATCAGTTCTCTGCACTTCCCTTTGGCTTATCTACTGCGCCCAGAGTATTCACAATATGCCTGGCTCCAGCCATTGCATACTGCAGGTAGAGAAATATCCAAATTTTCCCATACTTGGATGATTGCTTGATTCAGGTGGACAGTCAGGAATTGCTACTTCAGCACCAGGCATTTGTAAAAAGCCTCCTCACTTAATTGGGGTGTGCCATCAATGAAAAGAAATCACAACTTGTGCCCAGTCAAAAAATTGTATTCCTGGGAGAAAGTTTGAACACAACTTCCAGATGGCATTTCTCAGTCCAGAAAAACAGGTCTATTTGACCAACTACTTCAAACAAATGGCCACCAAAACCCAGCTATCTGCAAGGAAAATACTGCAATCCCTAGGGTTCATGGCCTCATGTATTCTGCTAATTCCATATGCAAGACTGCATATGAGGAAACTTCAATGGTACTTAAAAAGTCTTTGGTGCCAACATTCTCAGGACCTGGAAACAGTCACTCTAATCATACCTTGTCTAAGGGTAGAGTTCCTTTGGTGGGAAGAAGCATGCAACCGCAACAAGGGACTGCCCTTCACTCGACCCCCCACCACCCAAACCCTGACAACAGATGCATCAGACTATGTATGTGGAGCTCACATGGCAGGCAAATGCATTCAGGGCAAGTGCAACCCAGGCCAAATTCTCCTGCACATCAATCAAAAAGAGATGTTAGCTGTACAGAATGCTCTGACAGCCTTCAAATACCTAATCCTTCCAGGACAGCTGCTGATAAAAACAGACATCACCACATTTATGTGTTACATAAACAAGCAGGGGGGAATCCATTCTTACCCACTCTGCAGGTTAGCCATGGCCCTGTGGAACACAGCCTTGAGCAACCAAGTGCATCTATAAGCTCAGTTTCTGCCAGGCAAACAAAATTCACTGGCAGATGACTTAAGCAGAATTCTCCTAGACCCACATGAGTGGAAATTGGAGCCCAACACCTTCAACCTTCTAATCCAGAGGTGGGGGACACTGGAGGTGGATCTCTTTGCCTCACCTGAAAACCACCAGTTGAGCAAATTTTGTACCAGGAACCCTCACAGCAGGGACTGGAATGTGGATGCCCTATCCTTCCAATGGGAAACCTCTCAATTTATGCCTTTCCCCCTCTGCCCATCCTCTCAAAAGTACTACTCAAGATCAAACAGGACAGGCCAAGGGCAATTCTTATTGCCCCAGACTGGCCACGCCAGCACTGGTACCCATTTTTACACAGTCTGGATAACAGTGCCACCCTGGCACCTTCATCAGACCCCTAGTCTGCTGTCTCAGCAGGAGGGACAGATTTTGCATCCACAGTTGTAAACCCTAAACCTTGCAGCCTGGCTTATCCCGTGAATACACCACCAGCAACCCTCAGCAAACAGGTGCTGGATGTCATTCTTGAAGCCAGAAGGCCTAGTACTAGGAAATCCTATGCTGAAAAGTGGAAAAGATATTGATCTTGGAATCAGTCTCAAGGAAAGAACACAGCAGTGCCCTCCTTACCTCAATTCCTGGATTACCTAGCAGAGCTACTCCACAGAGGCATATCCTTCTCCTCCATTAAGATTCATGCCTCTGCCATCTCAGCTCATTATAATACTAAGCCACCTCTATTTTCTCACCCTCTCATCAAACAGTTCCTGAGAGGAGCTAACAACTTAAGGCCCCCTAGGAGAGCACCCACCCCTGCCTGGGACCTTAACTTTGTACTGGAAAAGCTCACGCTTCCCCCTTTTGAACCTGCTGCTTCAGCAGAGTTAAAATTCCTCTCTTGAAAAACAGCCTGGCTTTTAGCCATAACTTCAGCAAGAAGAATTTCTGAGTTACAGGCACTAATGGCTGTGGAACCCTTCATTATTTTCCATGCTGACAGGGTTTCCCTCAGGACTAACCCATCCTTTATGCCTAAGGTGGTGTCCAATGTGGATCTAAACCAATCCATCCATTTGACAACCTTCTTCACTAATCCTCAGAATAAAGGGGAAAGGATCTTGCACTCTTGGACGTGCACAGACAGCTCAGGTACTACCTTGACAGGACTAAACCTTTCAGAAAATCTGACCAGATGCTAGTCAGCTTTGCTTCAGGGGCAGAGGGCAAGGCCATTTCAAAGCAAACCATTTCCAAATGGATAGCACACTGCATCCATTTCTGCTACAAGTACCATGGAAAACCTACCCCACAGGGGATCAGGCCATATTTCACTAGGGCTACTTCCACCTCTACAGCATTTCTCAGGGGAGTCCCTACCAGGGACATTCTGGAAGCTGCAACCTGGAGTTCTGTACACACCTTCACCAAGCATTACCACTTACCTGTCTTTTCTAAATCCAGAGCTGGATTTGCTACAGCAGTCTTACAAGGCTTGCTAGCCAGCCCTAACACTTCTTGACTGCCATCACCCTTCCTGAGCTTTGGGAATCAACCCAAGTGTGATGACTGCAACAGTGAAACACAAAGAACATAGTACAGTTGTGTACACTTACCATAAATGTAGATGTTCGAGTGTATTCACTGTTGCAGTCCTGGTTTCCAGCCCTTGGTTTTCTTTCTCTTTTCTACC
Source organism: Protopterus annectens (assembly GCF_019279795.1). Classification (NCBI taxonomy): domain Eukaryota; kingdom Metazoa; phylum Chordata; order Ceratodontiformes; family Protopteridae; genus Protopterus; species Protopterus annectens. Next base: position 1,689,649,762 of record NC_056731.1, on the reverse strand, counting down.
TTTTTTCTCTATGGCCATTTTTAATGGCAGTGGTATTTACTTTTTACTGGTGGTGTTCTCCATCATATATTAGCTTCCTATTTGGGGGCTCCTGACATTTGGGGCAAGAAAAACTGATGTAAATGCATCAGCTGTCTGTTTTATACCCCTGATGACCTGACGTTATGGAAGAGGCAACAGCATCCGATGCAGAAATACTAACACCCTGGTATTTGGGCCAACTGAGGGCTACCTGCCGGCAGATAACCCAAGTGTGATGACTGCAACACTGAATACACTTGAACATCTACATTTATGGTAAATGTACACAACTGTACTTTTTCTAGTGTGTCATGCATTTGGTGACCTATAGGCATTTCTACAAAACTTTTCTGATTTCTTCAATAACCTAGTGCATAAGCCCTAGTGTTTACACAATCTAGACAGTTGAATGTAGTCACTTTAATGGCTGGACCAGTAAAAAAGTAATTGAATTTGTGACATAACTGTTCATTCTTTTAGAAAGGTTTGATAGCACTTTAGTTGTTGCTATGTATACCCCAAAATGTGGATACTCTTTGGACTGGGTCTTCCCACTGGGTTCTGCAGCTAGTGCGTGGGTGGGAAAACTGGTGGAAGTGGTTTAATTTATTAAACTATAACAATCTGTTCCACTCCAGGGATCTGTGCGTAATACCAGCTGTGGTTCTCTGATACTTATAATGGGCCATCTCCTAAAAGGCATCAGTGCAGATGATCCAGGTTTCTTGTTCACATGACTGCATCTGATGCACATAATACTATTGATACAACAGAGGTACATCCCAGATGTACTTATGGCTCTGTATAATCCTTAGTTCAGTCAGAAACGTCTTGAGATTCAGAAACTGGGATGATAGTTGAAATATAGATAGTGTGGGATTCATCTACGTCTGGACCATTTTTTTCTGCATTGCCCATTGAGTGCCACACCAAACTAAAACCTACCATATCTCCAGTGAGATTTCTGCTGTATCAGGCCATGTAAAAATTCACTATTGAGTACTGTTAGGCTATGTAACCCAGACTTTCTTACCATTTATAAGGCTTTTGCTTCCTCCCAGTATGGGGAACCTCCTTGATTCTTTGACAATAAGACAACTATTCCCAGACAGTCTTTATAACATGATTCTCTATCAAAAGTGGAACACCCTGACTTTGTCTGATCTGAGTTTGCATTATGTCTGCTTTGATTAGGTCGTAAATGTGGCTTCTTTAGAATTACTCTACTGTTGTCTAAATTCTGGCCTTTAATAATAGTTGGATTTTTATCCCAAATCCAGTTATTTTCTAAACTTGTTTGTTGATTACTGAGAGTGGTTGTTTCTCCCTCTATACTAACAGAAGCCTAAACTCTCCTTTCATCCAAAGAGATTGCTTGCTATGACTAGTTTTGGAAACAACTGGTATATCGCTTTCCATCCTCAGTTAAGTAATGCTACTGAAATCTGAATGCATGCACAGACATATTCCTAGTTCATATCTCATTACCTCCTTCATCTATAAATGCCCAGACTAAAAGAGTTGTATAACAGTCTTACTGATCTAATTTATCTAGTAAGATGCTTGCCTAAGATAAGAGATCAGTTGCTGTATATTAAACTCATACTCTTTGATCTCTTGTTGGCTTTTGATGTCATGGATTATGGCATCATAAGCAAATACAGTGACGCTGGAACCCATTCATAATGTAATACAGTTTATTGGTTCCAAGCATGTTTTGCAATTACTTGAACTTTTGGACAAGCTGAAGCCCTTTCTTGGGGGTTATTAAGTTACTGGTATTAGATAAAATGCTGGAATATCCACTTGTACCTAACAAAGGAGTAATATAATTTGTTCCTACTGGCTAAAAAATATGCTTGAAAAATGCCAGGGTGGGAAAAATATGAAACTCAGATGTTTAATATGACAATGCACATCAGAGACAGAAACAGAGTGTGTGTGTGTGTGTGTGTGTGTGTGTGTGTGTGTGTGTGTGTGTGTGTGTGTGTGTGTGTGTGTGTGTGTATATGTGAGTGTGTGTGTGTGTGTGTGTGTGTGTGTGTGTGTGTGTGTGTGTGTGTGTGTGTGTGTGTGTGTGTGCATGTGTGTGCACACACACGTGTGCGGGTGTGTGTGTGTGTGAGACAGAGAAAGAAAAGGAGAGAGAGAGAGAGAGAAAGACCGGTTGAGTGTGTGAGCCTGAAACTTAAGAGCAGGTATAACCTCCTATGAAATTGAATGGTTTGCATATTACACTGGAGTCGATCTTCATTTATCAGAGAAAATAGCTCAAGATACTGCTCTGACACTTAATTAAAAAAAAATCACAATACAAGAGATGTGCAAGGAAATAAGTGGAATCCAGAGAAGGAAAACAAGACGCTATAACCTCTAATTTTTCTGTCTATCTGTATGTCTAACCAAACAATCTATATGAGCTATGTGTTTATTTATATAACATTGCAGTCTCTTGAGATTATAAATGATGTTAAACTTAAGTAAAAGGTTAAAGAAATTTAAAAAGGTTAAAATCCTAGTAAAGTCTAACTTGTTTGGCAGACAGTGCAATAATACAGATGTAACACTGTAATAGTTCACTATGGGATGAAAATGTTTATGGGGAAATGCTAGGAGTCTATGAAGCATCTCAGTGATAACCCTACAAGAAAATGTCCTTGGCTTGTGCGTTATGTATTAAAATGATTAGTGCCAGAAGGAAAAAAACTTCTGAAATAATCTGTCCATCTGTAAGGTTGAAGATGCAACAAAGATGGTGTAACAATGACAACAAATTTGAAGAATGAGTTATTAAACTTACAATGATAGTAAAGAGGAGATAATGATGGTGATCATGACAGTGAAGATGTTTAAAATGTGATGAAGATGATGCAAATGTCTGCAAAGATGCAATGAAGATGATGATGACATTGATGAGGAAGACACAATCAACATGATGGTGATGATGAATATGAATATGATGATAGTTAAGTGGATAACAAGCTGACATGGGATAGAGCCTATGTAGTGAGAGTGGTAGGTGCATCCCCTGCAAACATGGACATGATGGGTAGTATTCCTCAGGGTTCTGTGATGGGACCTCTACTATTTAGCATCTACAGATCTCCAAGTTACAAATGAGGATCTCTGGCTAAATATGTCTGCAGATGACTGCACCAGTGGTGTCATTCATAAATGCCTCTCTGCTACAAGACATTTCCCACTAGAACTCATATATGTTAATAATTGATGCTGAAATATTGGGTTAAACTAAATGCTAAAGTATTGTATTTGGTAAACAATCATATCAGTGGTGAAGTGGAAGGTGTTGTCACCTTACAGCAAGAGGTTATATTGTTTGACTCTCGGCCAGGGTTCATTCTGTGTGGAGTTTGAATGTCCTCCTTGTGTTTGCATGGGTTTCCCCCAGATGCTCTGTTTCCTCCCACATTCCAAAGGCATGTAGTAGGTGGATTGGACACTCTAATGTGGCTATAGGTGTGAATGTGTGTGTGTGTGTGTGTGTGTGTGTGTGTGTGTGTGTGTGTGTGTGTGTGTGTGTGTGTGTGTGTGTGTTTTGCGGTTAGACGAACAGCCATGGCAGGACTACCCACCAAGTGGTGTGAACCTTGGCTCTTGATGATTATTACTGTTGAAGTGACACCACTACACCCTGTGGAAAATGGGAAAAAAGGGGTTGGGGATGGATGGGTGGATCATATAGACAAGAAGCAGCTTTGAAATGAAAGTTTAGTGAGAGACATTGGAATATGGATAAATGATTCCCTTACACTCCTGTATTCATTTATCAGACCTGTTGCTGAATTTAATGCCCCTTTCAGGATCTATGCTATTTAAACTATCAAAAAAATGGAAAGAGCCCAGAGCTTCCTAAATAAAATGATCATAGGCTTAACTGACATGAGCTAACAGGAGTAGCTGGAAGTAATTTCTCTTTATTCAGTGTCCTAAAGACTTTTTGGAGGTGATTATTGCTGAGCCTTTCAGGCCATTAGGGATCAGGTAGTTCAAGACCTTTTATCTCTATAAGTTAAACAACTCAACCTAGGCTACAACCAATAATCTAAACCTGCTTCAGAAAATAAACAAAACATGGTGGAAAGACAAATTTTGTCATGCAGCTCTTACCTTTCTCTGTAACAAAACTTTCACTCCAAATTCAGCAATGTGAAACACTTTCTTCTTTCAAAAAGGATTTATACAAATTGATTAGTATCCATAAACACACCCCTGGTATGACTAGCCTGCTGCTCCTTAAAAAATTATGTAAGGTTTAAGGTGGGTACTGGCAAGCCAGAAATAGTAACTGGGCAAGTAACCCTGCATATTCTATGAGTTTATGATTCTAAGATTCTAGATTGGGAACTGAGAGTTCACCAACAAAGATCCTTTTTATTATAGAGACGATGTATCTTTTTGACATTGTCTTGGATTTGTTTAACTTTCATTTAGCTTCTGTCTTGCAGGTTTCATTTAGATCAAGATAAAAGGGACCTGTGAAGTGTCATGTTTAATTAAAAAACAAGTTGAGCTGATGGCTACAGAGCAAAAGAGCAAAAACAAAAAACCAAATAGCAACTTTAACAATGACTTCCCATAAAAATAGCAACTCAAATAATGAAAATCTCCAAAACATAGTGATTTGCTCTCACAGAGACTTCATCAGAATGGCAATTAAACTTCCAAAGCTTTATTTTGTAGTATAACACAAATTACTATTACTGCTTAAAAATCTACATAATATCCTGTGCTCAGTTTATGTTTTTTAAAAATATTACCATAGCAATAATTATCTGTCAAGTTTATTAACATCTATATAACACTTAAAAAAATCAAAATTAAGATTTTGTCTTAAAAGTTCATAAAATATCTTAATGCTAATAAATATAAACTATAGCTAACCTCTCAAATGTAAGTATCATTGCAGTGACCACAATACAGAATAATTCAAAATACTCAAACTTAAAGCTTGGCAGCTCACATTTTTAAAACTGGACCAAGGGATATTTGGCCAAAACTATTCCTGATAACCGAGCCTTGTTTCATATTGCCCTCCCCATGGGTTAGGGTCCACCTGCTCCAAGAACCAGAAAAGAAAACAACTGCATTCACAATTCTGAATGTGCCTAAATAGTGCATTAGCTTCAGTTCCTTTCCTGGCCTCACAGCAGTGTTCATAAACTGTAGTTTGAAGGCTATTTCTGTCTTCCCAACATAGTATGATAAGCAAACCTGGCAGTAAGCTAGATATACTACCCCTCTCGATGAACAGTTAAAGTGCCTATCAGCTGTTAGTGTTATCCCTATAATAGGAAGCTTTACATCCACCCTGTGCAGCTTATATTTACACTGATGGTACATTCCACAGCTATATGTTCCTTTATTTGTGTTATTATTGCTGTTATTAATAATCTTATCCTTTTTAATCTCTTTTTCCAAAATATTCTTAACATTGTAAACCCTTCTATATGTAAACAGTAACAGTATTGAAAACACGTCCAGACTATTTTGCATTTTTGAAAAAAGATTTCAATATTTGACTATTATTTTTTGAATATCTGCCATATCATGATTATACTTATGTATAAGGGACCTATTAAAACTACCTTCTGCAGTTACAGCCCCTCTTGTGTTGTAATCCAAACTCTGATTTTAACTTTTATTTTTATCACAATTTTTATCTTCAACCATCGTCTTGCCAATTCTCACATTATGTCCCAAGCAGTGAACAAACTTGACACTCCATCCCTTCAAAATTTTTCTCTTTGTAACCGTAACTAGAGAACTATGGTAACTTTGTTCTAAAAAGAGCCATTCAGTATAGTTTACCTCATCTAATAAATCTTTGTTTGTAGATGTCATATGGGCAACTTGAACCACTTGTCCCTTTATTATAGTCCTTTTCTGATGAAAGGAATTGTTGCTACTAAATTACAAATATGTATTAGAAAAGTTCTCTTTCTTATATAGCTTAGATTTGAACCTACAATTTGACAAATCTTTAATTAATGTGATGTCCAAGTAATGGATTTCATCACTTTCAATTCTGTAAGGAACTTCAGAAAATCAGTTATGTAATTAATGTACCCAGTAAACTTATATAGTTCCTTATTTGTACCTTTACACATTATAAAAAATATTATCCAAGAGGTATAAATAACAGACCATAAGCTTATAATATAAGGAATCAAACACAACATTTTCTCACATTATAATAGAACTATATTAACAAAGAGGGGAGCACAGGCAGTGCCCATAGCTACTCATCTTATTTGCTTGTAGAATTCCCCTTTGAAATACATAAAATTGTTATCCAGCACAAGCTCCAAACGTTCCCTTATCAATTTTAATTCATTATTATTCAAAAAGTCACAATCAACCAAGATGTCCATATACTATTACAATGTCAAAGAATACGGAATGACAGAAAAGAAGTCCTGGAATCAATGGTAACCAACAAATAGTGGGGTTGAAAAAAATAATTTACAATTTTAGCTAAATAATCCCATGAATCAATCAAAATATGACTGTAAAGTCCATGAAGAGATTTGAGCTTCCTGTCTATAAAATTAGCAAACGGGTGGGTTTTATATCCAGCTGCAGCTACTATTGGTCTAAGAGGCCGATCTGTAACATCTTTGTGTATTTTGGGTATATCAAATATAGATGGGCTAATAGATTTTGGGCTCATAAGAAAATCATATAGCTTCTCATCAATTACACCTTGTAAGACATTGTCCTCCAATGTCATATCTATTCTCCTATAAGCCATGTTAATTTAATTCCTCGAAACCTGGGTATATGTGGAATCACTATTCAGTAGTTGTAACATTTTAGCTGTGAAGTTTCAGTAGTCCACGATAACTACCCTTCTGCCCTTGTGGGTTTCATAATCCTAATACCTTTATTTATACTCAGTTCTCCCAATACATTCCTTTCCTCAAGGTTTAAAATAAAGGCTCTCCATTTCTGTTTAGAAAGATAAATTCTCATATGGTGCAACACGCAGGGGAAGATTAAATGTGCACTCTTTTTCAAAAGGAGTAACTTGATTCACTGAAACCTCTGTTATCAATAAATAATTCCATATTGATCTTTATCAAAAACAATTTGATGTCTAGAAGAACCTCACTTACTTAATTTCTGTCAGAGGATACAAAAGTAAACCCTTTCAAAAAATGAGACGTGGTTGGGATTTAGCTCTAACCACTATAATTATACACTTTGAAATTATTAAAAGAACAGACAACCCCATCCATGCATATCTCACCAGGTTGCAAATTATTGGTAGTTTGATCTATTATGTAGTTTAATTCCACATTCCCCTTCTCTGTCCCCTCCCTTAGCGGGATCCTGCATTGTACCTGGTATAACGTGTCTAGTTTTTTTTTTTTTTTAAAGATGTCACTTAGTAATATAAACAAGTAAATTACATAAATCCAGTACATAAATAATGTCCATTTTTTTTCTTTTGTGAAGTGGTTGAGGTTATGGTATAAGAGTCAATGTTACTTTAAGAGGAACTTTAATTATATTAAACATTGCTATTGGTTTAATATTAATCAACTTAATAGTTTGTTACTATTTAAGAGAAGGATGTGACTGAATGAACTTATTCTGAAGATGTCCTAGAACATATGGGACTAAAGAGCTTAGCGTTATTAAAAGTTTTTGTTTTATTTACTTGCTGTCACAGTTTTTACTATTATTTTGCTTCCAGCAGCTTTACATCACACTGTCAAATTCTTTTTAGTTTATGAGTTGTAGTTGGTGACTTTGGTCTATTTTTTTTGTCAGTAATCTGTGTATATCTAAATGAAAGTTAAATAAAACATAAAAAGAGGGGCAAGATAAATTTGCATACAAAATCCGTATCCAAATGGATCTGGCTTTTTATCAGACTAAGAGTGGTTAACAACAGTATTGTTAGTGATTTACTGTTTAGTAAAGATGCTGAAAAGGAAAAGTATTTTGATATTTTGAATGGTATTGAGTTAAAATGCAAGAAAATACAGGAAAGAAAACATGAAAATTGAGAGAGACTCTAATGAATATGCTAGCATGACACGTTATCCTAAATCAAAACCCTTTAGGGTCAACAGCAACTTATATGGAAGTGAAAACGATAGATGATGGGCATATACAGGGAATATTAATCAGGATGACCAAGAAAGTTTAAACTTACAGGACCCTTCAGAATTTCCACCTCCAAGGAGGTCCAAGAGGTTGAGACAGAAGGATCCTGTGAACTGCAGGTATGGGAACCAAGTACAGAAAAGTTGGGGACCAGAGGAACAAACGTATTGGAGACAGATTCTCAAGATGAAATTACACAAGATGGTTGCTTATTTAACTACAATGGTTTTAACATATTTAACTACACTAGCACTGTTATCACCAAAGGGCATTTTAATTTATTTTTGAAAGGATTCACTTTTATACCCAGGGTAAAAACCAATTTGGTGAATTTATTAGTTGATTTTAAATTATTTATTAGATAAAAAAATCTAGAATTATTTTTTAATGAACAGGAGAAAAAGAATATTCACAATAGACTAGTGAAGAAAAGCACTTTCAACCCCCACTGCACCCCCAGCTTAGAAATCTTTAACTGATGGTGGAAAAAGAATTAAGGGAAATGTTGAAATACAATAGAGTGATCCCAAATTTAACTACTGAGGAAAAGAACATTCTATATGATTTTAAGGAAAACAAAAACCTTAGAACTATGAAACCAGACAAGGGTGGAGGGGTTGTTTTAATGGATCATATCAGCTATGAAAGCAAAATGTTTGACTTGCTCAATGATGAAGAGACATACGCTAGAGTTTCCTTGAATGAAGTCAACATTGCCTACAAAAAGATTTCTGTGTGTCTAAATGATCTAGTGATAGAGGGGTTCATAGACATTGAGACTTATAACTTTTTAAATGTCGACAAGCCCAGAGTACCCTCTATCTTTGGCATACCCAAGGTCCACAAAAGTATTACTGACCCACTGCTTAGGCCTATTGTCTCTGCGGAAGGATCAGTAGTTGCACCTTTGGTAAAATATATAGATTGTAATTTAAAAAACAGTTTCCAAAAATGAGAATATTCGCAAGGATTCATGGGATTTTTTAAGATGCATACGCAATGAACAACAATCCAACACAAGTACTTTCATTACACTTTATTTTGCACTTGTCTAATTTTAATGGACCTAGTCCTTAGGAATAATTTTATTTTCTTTCAGGGAGAATACTATAAACAATTGAAGGGTGTGGCAATGGGGGCACACTGTACCACTATCTACGCCAATATTATTCTCCTATATTGGGAAAACAAATAAGTGTTCACCTCTGAATTTAAGCAATATTGGAACCTTATGGGCATTTTTTAGATGACATCTGTATTTTTTGGACTGGTACTGATAATCATTTTTTTGAATTCCTTGAATACATTTCTAAGACTACTAAGTTCCTAAAATTTACATATCAGCTTAACAATAGTGAGTTAAATTACCTTGATGTTAACATTCAAAGGGTGGACAATGGTTTCAAATCTAAAATACATAGAAAGCAGACATTCTCAAATTCTTATCTTAACTATGCGAGTGCCCAACCCCACACCAAAAAAGAAGGGTAATAAAAGGTCAACTGGTCCGGGCTAGCAGAATGACATCTGATGACCAGGATTTTAAAAGAGAATGTGATTTTATAGTAGAAATGTTCAAAGCCAGAGGGTACCCTCCCACACTTTTGAATGATGTATTAACAGAAATCATGGATGGTAGAGTCTAGGTTTGCCCCTATTTTGGGTAAAAATCACCCCTCTGATTATGCAAGGCTAGGTACGAAGATAGAAGGGGCGTCTTACCAATCTGCTTTGACTATCACATATGATGGTGAAACAAATTTGGTCAAACAAGTTATAGACAAGGAGTGGAAAGAATTTGCAGCCTTATCAGATTTAAATTGTATATTTGACAAGCCACTTAAATGTGTGTACAAAAAAAGGACATAATATCAAAAATATTTTGGAAGGAGGTTCCCATTATAACAATTTTGGAACTCTCATTAGTAACAAAAAAGGTACACACAAATGTGGAAGTTGTACCCAATGTAAGTACATACATGCTGGGGACACGTTATATTTAAAATATAGAAACAAGTATATAACTACTAGAGGGTATGCAAATTGTAATACCACAGGTGTGTTATATATTGTTTTGTGAGGGGCATGTGACTCCTTCTATGTGGGTAAGACAGAAAGGAGGTTAAAACAGAGAATGTATGAACACCTTTATGATTTAAGGAAGAAAATTTATAATAACGCCCTGTACAAACATCTTCAGGCATGTTCAAAAGCAGAGTATCAATTTGTCGTGATAGAGGTGGTCCCTATAGACCCCAGGGGTGGGCCAAGGGAGATCAGACTCGAATATAGGGAACTATATTGGCAATTAGTCCTAGATGCCTGCAACAATTCAGGACTTAATGATATGATGTTTTTAAAACCTGTACTCAAGCTCAGGTCTGCAAAATTGTGATATTTTTACATTTTTTACATTTTTTATGTATATTCATGTTATTTTATCCTGGTTTATTTATTTAAATGAATTCTTGATTTTATATACATTTTCATGTGTTTTATTATTTGTCCACCAGGTGGAAGTAGACTAGTAAGACTGTCACATGCAGTTTAGAATCCACTCTTTCTATATCTTGGTAACTAATTGAATCACTGATTGTATTGGTCTATTCAAACAGGAAAAGTTATTTAACTAGGTAACCATGATGTTTTTGCCCATCTGATGAAGTTCTATGAGATGAAAACATAAGGGGAAGTTTTTTTATCAGTGGTTATGTTATTTGTGGATGTGTGTTCCTTTTGCTGTGTTTGAACATTAAATCACTTGTGTGTTGGAACTGCTGGTCTCTGGTGCCTAATTTTGGATTTTATACATATTACCTCAATATTTAACTAGACCATTCTGATTCCTAATCTCTAAATATGCTGTACTCCCATTAGAAGCTATTGCACTGTGGTTTACTCTGTTAATGACCTGCACTTTCATATTTTGCAAAATGAGCTACAATAAAATAATAGCAAAGGCCCTCTCCAGTAACCCTTAAGTGCAGTACAATGCCTTGCTTTCTCTTGGAAGTACAAATATAATGTTTTCTGATCAACTGGTGATCTATATCAGTCGCAGTTTCTCATAGTAGATATGCCCCGATGTCCTTACTTAGACCTCAACCTTCCATCTGAATGGAGGGAAACATGTTACCAACCAGCCTTGCTGGATTGTACCAAATGCTGTTAGAAAGTGACTGATTAATTGCTTGAAAAGCTTTGCTCTGGAACCATTGTCATGCTTTATATCTCCTGTGTAGGAATTACATCAGAATTTATTGTCTTCTTCATTTGTAATTATTACAGTTTTAATTTCAGTTCCAAAAGCCTGTAGCTGGGTTCACTGATTATGCTGATGCAAGGAAACAGTGGTCGTTGACCTCATTAGAGATACTGTTGTCCTTTCTCCATTTTTCCTGTGGCCAAAACATGTTTTCCTCAAACCATGCGTCTATTTCTGCTTTAGATAATCCCAGACTATTGATTTTTCTTACCTCCATTGGTAAATGATTTCATCTCCTCTCTTATTTTCTGAAAGAAATATTTCCCTAATTTTGAATGCATGGTCCTGGTGGCAACCAACTGTTCCTAGTACAAGTATATTGTGTGAAATAAAGTTTATTTTAAGTACATAACCAATTTCTGAATTTGTCAAGGATTTAAAACCCCAAATCAGCACATCCCACAAATTTGTATAATAAATGGAAAATGACTGTTTAACATTTCTGCATATAACAAATCATTCAGACCACAACTGTAAGTAAAAAGATGAAGGACTCTCTCCAACCTTTCTATACACATTCTTGAGTAAAAATAAAATCCCAAACCATAATCCATTGCAGATCTTTTTATTTATTTATAGAAAGGGATTATAATTAATTATTTTTTAGAAGTAACTCTTCATAGCAAAGACCTTACAACTTGATATGTTTTCCTCAGTATTTTATTTACTTGTTCATCAAACTTTAATGTATTATTAATAACAATTCCCAAATCCTCATAGTTAGGTTTATCATGTATAATGGTAGCATTTAACCTATATGGATACAAAGTATTGTGTTTCCCCATGTACAGTCTTACATTTTCATATATTAAATTTTATCCTATTAAGTTGAGACCGTTTAATGGCAGAGTCTAAATAACCTTGATTATGATTGATCCAATACTGAATTGACTACCCCCATGACCTTTATATCATCTGTAAACTTTCTGACCCAGCACGCTTGATTACCCTGGAATGTGGACATAAATACATAAAAAGTAAAGGCCCTAAAACTGATCCCTGAGGAACCACCTTTACGATTTTAAATTCTTAAGATCTATGCCATTTGATAATTACTCTTACAGACCAGTTCAATAACCAACCATTTAACCAGTTTAAAATATAACCATTAAACTGCTATCTCAATAAAGCATTGATAATTTTATCATGTGGAACAGTATCAAAAGTCTTGGATAAATCTACATAGATTATATCAACATCCAAATTCATTTCCAAGGCTTTAACTACATCCTCATATAACATAACACAATTATTAACAGTTAACATTACTGAAGAAAAGTTATGTTGATGTATTTCATAATATGGTTATCCATCTATTTTAATGTTACTGAAACTAAAACTGTCTCAAAGTTCTTTCCTATAATGCTGGTCAAACTCATGGGCCTGTAATTTTTCACCAAAGGTGTTTCACCACATTTGTTAATAAGGGAAACTAAAGTACTTCTCTGTTGTGAGTGGACTACCCTATGCTCCAATGATTACTGAAATAAATAAAGCAAGATATCCACAATACTGTTCTTAATAGAAGACAGAAATAGACCATTGAGTCAATCTTCTGTTGATGTCAAATCAGGTTTTATTTTTGCCAGGGCTTGTTCACCATCTCTGAATTTAAATGAGGCAACAACTCTTGTTCCTAATTTTATCCATTTTAATATTGTTATTTAAATTAGTTGCCCCAATAGATTTGCCAAGAAAAAAAAAGTTTCTACATTATTCAGTTAGGGAACTAGGATCGTGTGTTAATATTCTATCACATGTTAGACGATTATTGGACTTGACCACTTTGTTAATTTGTCTAACATATACCCTATGGCCAAGATTTTGTTCATAAATGGACTTTGCCTTCTTATCTGCTGCCTGATGTTAGGGTCTATATTACATATCCGAATGCTTAAACATTCAAAACACTAAAGATAGACCTTTAGCGATCGAACATTTAAATGTTTGAATATGAATAAAAAAAAAAAACTAAAGGGTGTAAGCAGGGGGGCAAGCCTCCCTTGCACCCCCACACCCTCCACTACTTAAATACACCAACTCCAAGATCACGCTACAGTGTAGGAGATGGGAAATTTCCCATTTCTGCACTGTAGCGCACTGAAGTGCAATCTCAGAGTTGGTATAGTTAAGTAGCGGGGGGGTGCAGCCTTTCCTTTTATTTTATTTTTTTTTATTGTTTTTTTACATATTCGAACATTTGAATGTTCGATCGCTAAAGGTCGATCTTCAGCGATTCGAACATTTAAATGTTCAGATATGTAATATAGACCCTGATATTATTAGCAGCTTAAAAAATTATTACACTCTGTAAGATTTTATTTACACCTCTCCCAGCACTTCTTTTTCTTCCTCACTAGAGTATCTAATTTTGAGTTAAACCAATGTGACTTAGAGATGTTTGAGTAACATGTTTTCCTTACAGGAACAAACATATCTACTGATAAAAGTTAACACAGTACAATAGTAAGGTCAGTGCATGGAAAAGTTTAACAACAGTGTGATGCATATGTAATCACACCTTTCTTAATAATCTTGCCAGCATTACTTGTCACATAATTCTGAGCACTATGCAAATGATAATATGTAACTTTCTATGCTGCAAGTATGTGTTGAGGAACATTACAACAGCTGATGAACAGTATCATTTGACCATGCACCACAAAGCACAGCCAAAAGTAAATGCTATGTGTGTCTGCCATATGTGGAGTATTGAAGCAGTTTAATGTAAATGCAATACCAGCATCCGAATGCTACTATTGTGGTATGACCGATCTGCTCCCCTGATTGCACCACTTAACACTTTGTCCCTAGGGTGACTGCCTCCTTTACTTCACCTTTGGAAATTTTTTTAAGGGTAAAAACAATGTTAAGTATGTCAAACATCAGGCATGCAGATAGTAGTCTCTATCCAGAGCAATGTAGTCATTGTTATATCAGAAAAACACAACAAAGATACAACAATGCAACAAAGTAATATAGAACTTTTCTTTTCTGATCTCACTAACTTACCATACTGTGCTGTATTCTGTGAAGTGAAAAACTGCTCTCATGAATGCTGCAATATGCTCTCTTTAGCATTATGGCATAAACAGCGCTACTTCTCCACCACTGATAAAACTAGAAATTACTTCTAAAGAAGTTCATTTGAGAAATATATCAAAGGGTGTTCTTAATGGCTCTACTTTAGAACGACGAAAAATCTAAATATCGAGCCCTCAAATGAGTGAAAAATCATGAATTCGATATTTAGTTTTTTGGATCGCAGTACAGTGAAGATCAGAATATTTGCCCTTTCCTTACTGTAGTGTGATCTCGGAGTAGGAATATATATTTAGCGGGAGGTGTGGGGGCATAGCACCCCACAATAGCAATTTCGAGTTCCTGATTATTCGCTCATGTGAGCATTTGAGGTTTTGATTTTTCAGTGTTCTGACATAGACCATTATTAATTTAAAATCTTCACTATTCTTTATGCATTTTACATTAACCGTACATCTAACACTTAACAGTTAAGCATGACAGTGTTAACTATGGTGCCATTTACCACAACACACTATGTATTAAAGCATTCAAATAAGTTCATAGAAAAATAACATTTATGTATGAAAAAGCTGTTTGACGTACAGTGTAAGTTGACCATGTGCCAGAAATCACAGCCCAAAAGTAACACTGCATGCATCACATATTATCTATGTGATATTTGTCGTTCCACTTTCACTAAGTGAATGTCATAGACTACAGTTGGGTATTAGATGCTCCCCCTTTGGCTGCACAGCTGTGTACCACACATGAGCCTGCTACATATGGTCCCCTGCTTCTGCCACCAGATGGCCATCATCACTATCATCACTGATGTTAGGAATGATACTAGAAGCTGCATTGTTGTTATGGGACAGATGCACACCAGACTGATGATCGATCATGCTGTGCAGAATGCAACATATGGCAGATATCCTCCATGCAGTAGCAGGGTCATACTGAATGGTACCCGCAGACTTATCTGGGCAATGGATATAGCATTTTAGCAGGCCTACCTATTTCTGGGAGAGGGAGGTACTGAAGTGCTCCCCAGCAACTCTTCTAGGATTACAGACTGGTGTTATTAGCAGAGTTCAGGTGGGTAACCTGCATCACCTGCAAAACAAACAAGGGAGGGGACACATAAAAGGAAAGAATGGGTTAATGGTAAGAAATACATTTTACAAAACATATTTATATTGGACAGTAGAAAATGTGCTTCTTTATAGACAATGTGACATGCCTGGTTCCAGCAATGCAGGAAAAGGAAGTACAGTCAGCTTGTGTGTCAGACATAAGAATCATAGGCACTGCCAAAAATGTGAGCGGACACATTAGTGTTCCATCCCCATGCATGACACATGCATGACACACTCCCTGTCAGGTGATGGAATAATAGCCCTTACTGTCCTGATGCCACTCCTCATGTGGTACAGATGGGGTCCTAAAGGCAATAAGGATTCAATTTAATGCACCGAGCACCTCAGGTAAGGATGCCATTCCACAGAAGAAACTCATGGTTCTTTTTCGGTCCTAAGGCAACACTGGCAGAAAAATATATTGATCCAAATCAGCCAAGAGAATGTAAAGGAAATGCTGAACCATTCCTGAGGCAGATGTCTGTGGCATACCCAACATTTCTCTCAGCAGTTCATCTCTGCAGGGTCCCTGTGGCAAGTACAATGAGGACTATATACAGTATACCCGAGTATCCATGGGTACAGGATGGCCATGCATCCTCCCATCCTCTTCTTTTAATAGGATATAAGTCAGAGATAGCTTGCCCACATTTATGAGTCTAAGGCCTGAATGATGTTAGGTGTTATAAATATAAGGCCATGGTTAAAATCCCATATGGACAATTTTAGGTTGCAATTTTTCTAATGGCAGATACATTGTCGAGGGTCAGAGCAAAACTTAACATAAATTCTTTATACAACAAATATTTTTACAGATTAAAAGCTTGTTTTATAGCAGACCAGTCTGATAAAACTAATTCAAAATTAACTAAAATGGTACCTAATATCGCTGGACGAACTGGGTTGTTATATATGGCAGAATTAATTGGCTGATGAACACACACACACACACACACACACACACACACACACACACACACACACACACACACAGATATATATGTGTATATATATATATATATATATATATATATATATATATATATATATATGTGTGTGTATATATAAAACTGTTGTCAAATGTTAGATAACCTTTGCCAAAATCTTGGAATTAAAAATTAATACTCATGATTGTTACTAAAGTAAGTTTGCTTCTTTTCTAAATATAGCTGCTAATAAAAGCTCTGGTTGAACTCTCAGTAGTGTCTGAAATTGGTATGCATTTTGTGGGTGAAAAACCTGTAACAAGGTTTCTCAGTTTTCTGCATTTATTGATAAAAGTGATAAGCACAAATGTTTCTCTACTCTTATGTGTCCCATCTGTTAATAGACCTCATTTTAAGCTTGTGGAGGAACATTTAGGGCATATGCAACTGAAAGCTTCTTGATGTGTGGTGGTACAGAACCCTGCATTTATCTTTACAGACAGCATTTCTCTCTAATTAATGCAGTGATGCCATCATGTCTGTCACGATCTAACATAAAAATGGATCCTGTTCTTGAGTTAATTTTCCATCTTTGTGGGATATTTTTGCAATTGGTGCATCGGATGTCCATTCCTTCCTCCTTAAAAGCAGGTCAGTTTTCACTAGGCACATGCAGATTCTGTTTTTTGCTCCTTTTTGTTATTTTGAATTGTGTTTTTTTAGAATTGTTCACTTCCAACCCTTCTGATTCATAATCATGCAGCGTGCTTGTAACTGGAATAACAAAATAATTTTACTTATGTGCCACTCTTAACTTCCATGCTTGCCAACAATCACCACTTACTATCTAATATGATCTCAGGGCCAGTACAGCAACACACAAAGGATGTTTGGTAAATGCAGATCATCAAAGAATGATAACACTAAAAAAAAGGATATATAGAGGTCTCTGTCAAACTTGAAAGTAAACAGAAACTGCTCCCCATAAGGACAATTACCAAGTGTAGAACTGATGTATTCATGATGGAATACAAAGTCAAATTCCATGCTAATGCTTAGAAAGCAAATTCCAGATAGCAGGACAATAATGTTGAACAGCAATCAGAACATTATATGCAAGAACAGCTGCAGAAAGAAAGTGTGACAATGTGTATTGGTCCATGCCTTCTTCACAAACCTTTCAACATCTTTATTCATAATTCTGGAGAAAGACAAAATAATTGGGGGTGGGGGCTGGCAAACATCCAAAATCAGGGACATATTGAAAATTTTCAATTGTAAACTTAGAATGTTGTTAGAATAACAGGTTTTACATTATCATACATTTTGTAAAGGCTATGAACTCTGAAACTCAACTGTCATTCTTTAGTGACCGTAGTCCACAATGATTGTAACGCCCAGATTTTACAACAAAAAGACACAAATATGAGGCAAAAATTTGAACATTCAGTAAAATTGTGTATAGTTGAGATGTATGCTTCTCTACCACAATACATTAAAATGATATCCCATTGGCCACAGCACATCAAATAAAGCAATAAAGAGGGTATATACATGCAACAATACAACCCTGCACCACACCCATGCATACTAGTTTGGGAAAGACTGCAAAAATGCTGAACAATGAGTAAGAAACCTCAATACCATCACAGCTTTTCTTGACTGGCATTGATAGATTCATATATAACTCATTCACTCCAATGGAGCTCAGAAAGTCTGCACTTTAACTTCCAATGAGCAGAGTCTAAGCCTTTTGACAGAATCAAATAATGCTCTCACATTTCAAACAAATGGTCACATCTCTGGAACCATAGGGATTATGAAAGAAGTGTAAATGGCAAACTCTTCAGCACAAGCTATTTTTATAGTGGTAGCACTCTTTAAGTTCTAGGTCTTAAACCGAATTTTATAAGTCACAGTAAACACAGTAACTATTACATCCGTTAATATTTTGTAAACAACTTACAATATCTCAGCAACCACTCAAGTTACACACATACTGTCAGCAGCATTTTATTCATCTAGAAGAGAGCTTTCATATAAGGTTAAGGAGCTCTGTCTGTGATACTTGGTTATTAAGGTATTTAGACAAATGTGAAATTTATATCTATATAAATTAATATCATAAAGCAACAGTTAATATCTATTTACCTGCACTAGACAAGGTCAAATATTAATGCAGTTGAGTTTGCCATTGTGTAAGCTTTAAAATGAAATCTTTTAAAACCTTGTACATAGCATGGTTTTAGAATTATTAATGCAAATATGAACAAGCAATATTTGACACGTAGAGACATCAGTAGGAGTTAACTGCAGATGCACCTGAAGGCATCACTCAGATATAATAAGATAGCTACTGTCCATCACTAGAAGGAAGACGGCGACTAACCACAGACATCTACCTATACTATGTTGAGTAAAGTACAGCCACAACAAGGTATTGGTGCTGCATATACAGTAATCCTAGAAAATGCTGTGGTAGGGAAGGTTAATAATTGGCCAGGCTTACAATACACAACTATGCAAGTGAACCTGAGATGACAAGCACTGCTAGGAAAATGAAGATCTTACAGGACTGGACATGCACAACATCAGACATTCCAGGTAAGATGGCCAGTTTACTATTGGCATTTTGAATCTGCTTTAGTCGACCGTTTAGAGTGTTGACCTGAAACGCTGAATCCGAAATGCCAAAAAGTAAACCAAAGCGAAAATGAACACAACAGCCATGGTTCGATGTATTCAACATATCAGGTTGTGACGTCACTCACCTCCTGCTATGCACATTAATGTACTGTTAAAGTCTACAGTCAATGGTACATTAATTCTACTATTTTGCAGGGGGGCTATGCTCCCCTGCACTGCCCATGTGGGGGGGGGGGGGCTGCGTCCTCCACATCCCATGCATATTATATATACCAACTCCGAGATTGCACTACAGTGAGGAAATGGGCTAATTCCATTTTCCTCACTGAACTGCACAATGTCGAACCCAAATGCTTGAATTACACTACCCATTCACTGTAGTGTAGTTGATACATTTTGGTTCAACATTCTGCTGCCTTGAAAACTGCAAGTTGACCACGTCGGTTGACTGATGCAGTTTCAAAGTTTTCACTGTAAACCAGATGGTCCAGGCCCACTTTAAGACCTGTCACAGGATGTAGAAATGTTCCTGTCCAGAAGAAAGTCCCTATCTTAGACTGTGACCTAAACTCAAAGAAGGCAACAGAAAAATGCAGGGTTGAGGGCACTCAGAACCCCATTCTGCCAAGTACCTCCTGTAAGAAGAAGGGAAACACATACAGTTGGTGTCATCTACTGAGGAATCAGACTTCACATTTTAGCTCCTCACTGCTGGACTGCTGTGATCCCAAAATGTATTGCAGTTATAGTGTTATAGGCTCAGACGCATGCTAGGCAGACTAAATCCATCCATTTTACATCTTCAGTGGAATGTCCAGGGTAAAAGGAACAGATCCATGTCACTAAAATGCAGTTCTGGTAAAAGAGTACTATGATACTATAATGCAAAAGTTACATCAGTGGAATTATGATCTATTAATTAATTTACAAAACTGTGAGTTATAAATCACCGTGTGATTCCACGTGGAGGTTGTTCATATAGTTTCATAAGTTCATCGGTTCATTGCATACCTCTCAAGTGTTTAGATTTTTGCAGAATACCCTGATTTTTGCCTGATATTTTTTGGTATGATGCTCATAAAATCTGTGATTTTCCAGCAGATCAACAAGATTTAAAGTCACTAAATAATGACAGACATTTGAGTTTCAGTCTTCATATGATTCAGAAAACTCATGTTTATGCAAGCCCTGTTATTTTTGCAACTTTCTAAGTTTATAAGAGCAATAATTAAAATATCTCTCCATTTTTGGGCCTTTGTCCACTCATCAGTTTTGGTTTTGTCCAGATTTCTTGTATTATGAGGTTGAGAGGTATGTAGGCTAATGAACATGTGAGCCTTTTTAAGCCTAGCCATGCACCACAAATCTGTGACAAGGTCTGGTACCTTTGATAAGTGTAATTAGGCGCTTGGGAGATGAACCATTTACACGCAGCTTGTGTCCACTAGAAGTACAGCTACTAAACCAGGGATGAATTTCATGCACCTTGTCCAATTACTTAATTTACACTTGAATTGTAGAGCCTGATTCAAAGAAGGGGTAGTATCTGGGATGCATGCCTATCTCTCCAGTAGGTCCTATGTATATCACAGGCAATGTCTAAGTCATTATAATGGGTAAATATAGTCATATTTGTTTTGTAGATATGCAGTAAATCCATCAGAGTGGGGTCCAATCATGTCATGTATGACAAGCATAGATTTCATTTCAACAGCCTGTAGGAGACAGAATACAGGGATAGGGCCATGAGACAGTCTGCATAGGACATTTTACTTATGTTGCATTCTGTTAGTGAGGAACATCTATGAACATTGCATTTGTTGGATGTGCTTGATTAGGTACATACCAAATGGGGCATTGTATTCACTGATAGGTCTGATGAATGCTGAGTGCAGTGGAACAATGACTTCCTTGGTTTTAGATGCCATACCTTTGTTTATAAGTTCCACAACACACAACATAGAATGATTTCCTCATCACTGTAGATACATGATAGTCAAAGGCTAGATTACTATCTGTGTGTCCCTAAATCCCTGACTGCTGGGTCAATACTAAGGGGTGTGTTGCCAATATGATCGTTACCAGGGATGGATGACTTCACAAAGGATAGTATTATGCATTTCTTGGCATGTAGTTTTAGTCCATGACTGTTACACCAGTTTGTCTGTGTCAGCCCCTCCTGGAGAACATTTGTGTCAGTGTGAGATTCAATGGCAGCTCCTAGTTTGCAATCATCTGCAAATTTAGTCAGCCAGGGACCACTGACATTGGCCTTGACTTCTGAGAAGTAAATGCCAAAAAGGAGCGGTCCAAAGACTGATCTCTGATGGACTATACTTATGACTGACCTCTTTGTAGAGGTGGACTCCCCAATTCTAACTTCCTGGGTTCTGTCTGTGAGCCAGTTGGCTATCCACCAGGTGATACACTAGTTTCTACCTAATCTCTCAAGTTTGTCAACAATTCCTGATTCTGGTATTGTGTCAAATGCCATGGCGAGGTTAAGGTAGGCAGTGTGAACCATTTGCCCTAATTCATAGGTTGATAGGTTCATAGGTAGGTACTAGGCTATTTGCCCAAAGCCATTTATAAGCCTAGCTGCCCCCTTAGATTAGCTCCCTGTGCCTCTGTCCAGCAGAGCCATTGAAGTGATCCCCGGGGTAAACTTTCTGTTTCCCATCCACTCATCAAGGTTTCTCTTGAAGAGGGTTAGCGAGGAGCTCTGCCTAATGTAGATTGTAATCTTGTTCCAGAGCATGGGAAGTTGCTGGGACAGGAATCTATCCCTCCAGCACATCCTATTTATTGTTGTGGTGAGGTTTAGATACCTAGAGCGTGTGGCACGAAGGGATATGGTTATCTTTAGGTGGAGCATGTCCATCAATTCTGGGTTGGACATGGCCTTGTATGTCAGGCAGAGATCACCTCTAAGTAGGCGGTATGCAACCGAGTACAGCTGGAGTTTCTTCAGTCGAGCTTCATAGGGCATCAGTTTGAGGCCTGTGATTCACTTGGTGAGTTACGTCTGTGGTCTTTCCAGCTGCTGCAGGTGTCTTGTAAGGTACATCCCAAATGGGGCGTTGTACTCTTTGATGGGTCTGATGAGTGATGAGTAGAGGGGCACAATGACCTCTTTTGATCTGGATGCAAACCCTTTTGTGATTAGGTGGGCCACACAGAAGGATTTTCTAACCACTTTGGCAATGTGATTATCAAAGGAGAGGTTACTATCTACTTGGGTCCCCAGATCCCTTATTATGTCTTCCATATTTAGGGGACTACCACCTATGTGGTAGTGTGTGTGTACTTTGTTTTTTCCAAAGGGGATGACAATGCATTTTTTGCCATTTAGCTTGAGGCCATGGTTTTGACACAAGGTATCTGTCTCAGTGAGACCCTTTTGGAGGATGTCTGTGTCAGCCAGAGAGTCAATTATAGCCCTTAGTTTGCAGTCGTCAGTGAACTTGGTCAGCCATAGTCCTCCTATCCTTGTCTGTACCTCTGAGAAGTATATGCCAAACAGGAGGGGTCCTAGGACTGAGCCCTGGGGAATGCCACTTGTAACTGGTTTAGAGTCAGACCTAGCTCCTGCAAATCTTACCATGTGGGTTCTGTCAGTGAGCCAGTTGGCAACCCATCTCGTGACGTAGGGGTTTATGTTCAGGCTGGTGAGCTTGTCTATAATACCTGCATGGGGAATGGTGTCAAAGGCCTTTGCAAGGTCTAGGTAGGCTGTGTGAACCACCTTTCCCTTGTCTATAGCCTTGGTAACTGTCTCAAAGAAGTCCACCATATTAAGGAGGCATGATCTGCCCTTAACAAAGCCGAACTGGGTAGGGTCCAGTGTTTGGAGGTTCCCGATGTCTCTGTTAATGAGATTCATGATGATGCGCTCCATAGCCTTGCAGACCAAGCTAGTCAGGCTTATAGGGTGATAGTTCCCAGGGTCTGTTGTGGCTCCACCTTTGTGGAGCAGAATAACTGTTGCTGTGCGTCACTCTATGAGCATGTAGCCTGTGGAGAGGCTGAGTTTGAACAGTGTGTTTAGGTGAGGGGTTAGTTCATCTTGGAGCTCATGTAGGATGCAGCCTGGGACACTGTCTGGTCCTATTGATGCTGTGTTTTTGGCTTTGGAGAGGGCTGTTTTAACCTGAGTGTCTGATTTCTGGGGCACTACATTCTTCTGGTATGGTTATGGGCCCTTTTGGGGGTGAAGTTTGCACTGAACCTGTCCACCAGGATGTTGGCGATGTTGGTCAGTTCAGTGTATTTTGTGCCATTCTGCACAAACTTCGAGCAGATCTGAAAATTGCCACTTAGATTCTTGACATAGCTAAAGAATGACTTGTGGTTATTTTTGGAGTCCTTGGCAATTTTTCTTTCGAAGCTAGCCTTGGATGATTTTATGAGGGATCATAGTTTCTTGCTGATACTGATTAGGGATGTCTTCCCTTCTTGTGATTTTACTCTTTTCTGTACTAGTTTCCTCCTTCTATTGTATAGCTTGTTAATGGCAGGGGTCCACCAGATGGGGTACCTTTTCTTGGAGGAGTGAGTTTTGGTTTTGCTTGGGATAGCACGATCCATGCATTCTTGTAGGTTCCTGTAGAGTGCATTAGTAAAGGATTTTGCATGCTTGGACAGCATTATCCTTTAGCATGGGGGCTTTGAAACTTTCCACCTTGGTCTTAAGTAGCGTGAAGTTTGCTTTTGAAAAGTTTTTCACGGTGGTTTGTTTGGCCAGGATTGGGGGTGGAATGTGGATATCCAGGGTGATTAGTTTATGGTCAGATCTAACCAGCAAGGGGTTGACCTCCGGTGTGGAACACTGGTCGCCCATGTTGGTGATGACCAGGTCCAATATGTTGTCACCTCTGGTGGGGGTGTTAACCAGTTGATCCAGGATGTTTGAGTTTATAAATTCTAGGAAATGTTGGGCAAGGGAGTTTGTACTTGTGTAATTCTCCCAGTTAATGTTTGGGTAATTAAAATCACCCAATATCATTGTGTTTGGTAGGACCTTTATGCTTCCCAGTGTTTGCAGAAATGTGGAATGGGGGTCCTGGGACATGGTGGGTGATCTGTAGCAAGCTACAATTTGAATAGCAGTTTTGCCCATTGCTAGTTGCATGTGGATGATCTTTGAAGCATCGTGCTGTGCCACTAACCTGGAGTTGTGGGTATCCTTGATGAATATGGATATGCCCCCACCTTTTGTATTTCAGTCCAGGTTTTGTGGCCAAAATGAATGGCATGAGTTGTGCTGCGGTGCTCTCTGGAGCCTTAAAGCAGGTTTCTGTTACTGCGCATATATCAATTTTCTCCATACTGAGGAGTGCCTGGAGTGGGTGCATTTTGAGGTTTAGACTTCTGGCATTGAGTAGCATTACCCT
This sequence comes from Protopterus annectens, assembly GCF_019279795.1. NCBI lineage: Eukaryota > Metazoa > Chordata > Ceratodontiformes > Protopteridae > Protopterus > Protopterus annectens. The sequence continues at coordinate 1,689,625,215 of NC_056731.1, read as the reverse complement.
CAGTTTTTTGTTACTTCTGCTATTTACAGCAGTGGGTTTGTATTTTGAGCCTTGCCTAAAAAAGGCACTGTGGGGGTGGCAAGAGCATTGGCCAGTATTCGAAAGCCTAGGGGTGACAGGTGCAAGCCATCTCTAGCAAAGCAGTGTGGCTTGTCGATCATGTCATCCCAGGCTGACAGACACTGAATCCACTTTGAATGACACCAGAAGCTTAACCAGTTGTTGAAATTGATAATTTTTTCTTTATACCGTGGTATCATTCTTGGTGAGGGCAGGATGCTAATCAGGATCAGGGTCATACCAGCCTGGGCTACATGATAAGAGAGCTCCTCTATGTCTCTTTTCATGTAGTCCAAGGAGGTATGGCTCAGGTCATTCACACCAACATGGACAATGGCAAAGTCATATTTGTATTTGTTCTGGAGTGATCTGAGTGCTTGTGTTATGTGGCGGATCCTGGCACCCGACAGGCAGCTAACAGTAACCTTCTCCTTGTTCAGCTTAGGGAGTGGGACGTCAGTGTGCCTGACTATAGAGTCACCTATTACTAGTGTGTTGGGTATGTTATTTTGCCTTAAGGGTTGTGATTGCGTGGCAGACTGGTTTTGTGAAGTATGTGTTTCATGGTTTGTGTTGTGGTGGTGGGGGCTGCTTGGATGTCTGCTTTGGAGGTCTCTGTTGCTTTTGCAGATTTTTATTTAGAGCCTCCAAGTATGTTTTCATGTATTTATGTGTGTTTTTTGCCGGTGCTGGTTTCATAGGTCTATGTGAGGCTGTTGGTGTGATGCAAGTAATTCCCTTCTCCTCTTGACTGTCTGGTCCAGTCTTGGGTTGAGACAGCTTACCCTCTAGTTTGGCTGTATAATTGCATCTCTCGCATGTATTAGTGTTTGGTGGTAGGAAGAGAGGGTTGTCTGTGTACATGAGGCAGTGGTAACATTGCCTAAAAATGCCCAGATTCACCAGTTGGACCAGAGAGTACACCTGAAACTGCACTTTGGACATGCCTGGATAGGTACAGTGAACTGTTTTACTGATTGGCTGGCAAGGTCGAAAAGAGAGCCTTGTCCTTCTCTACAGTATAGGGTGGTCTAGTGTTAAGGTTTATTAGTGCTTGCTATGAGTTTTGAGCAAGTGCCGGGCTGAGAAGTGAATGGATTGAGTGCTTAAGTTGAAAGTTTGTCTAGTTCCAAGGGAAAAATTGAAGAGTACACTTTGTGGAGCCGGGAATAGTTATACCCTAGCTAACCTGCACTGCCCGGCGCGCCAAATCATGCAAATGCAGGTTTTATAGCAGGGAAATGAAAGAGATAGAAATTTGCCCAAAATGGCCAATAAACTACCAATATCTGGGCTGAAACCACTCCTCCAGGGACAGATAGGCTGCTCAAAGCTCCCCTCTCTCACAGGTGAACAGAGAAACTTCCTTCTATCCAAGTAAGGTATGGGCAAACACAGAAACTTGTAATTCAACCCTGAATTAAGCACTAACCTGAAAACTGGACTATACTAGCTTAGAAAGGCGGGAAAATAAGTATTTGTTTTTTGGGTTTTTTGTTTTTTTTTGTTTTTTTCATAAAGTAAAAAAAAAACCACTTTAAATGCATAGAAATGGCTATCACACTTGAGTGTGTAGCCTACAACAGTTAAACAGGTAATTTAAAGACAATTCCCAAAGAGGTCCACCAGTCTGAGTAGGCATGATCTGCCCTTGATGAAACCAAACTGGGTTGGGTCCAGTGTCTGGAGGTTAATACTGCATCACTATTGATCATCTCCATGATAATTCTTTCCATGGCTTTAAATATAAGACTATTGAGACTTATGGGTCTGTAGTTTCCAGGGTCTGTAGATGACCCACCTTTGTGCAGAGGGATAGCTGTTGCCATTCTCTATTCATGAGGCATGAAGCATGTTTGGAGGCTACAGTTAAATAGTAATTCCAGAGGTACTGATAGGTCATGTTTCACCCTATTTAGAAGGCATCCTGAGATATTGTCTGGGACCACTGATGCAGTGTTCTTGGTCTTAGAGAGAGAATTAAGGACTTGATCCCTTGTGATTGTAGGGTGAGTTATATTTCATGGTATTTCCTGAGGGAAGGTTGTTGGGGGGAGAGGGGTAAAGTTGGAGCTGAATTTAACACCCAGAAGATTTACTATATCTTCTGGCTCAGTATAGGGGGCTTCATTTACAATGAGCTCTGCACACAATTGTGTATTGTCTTTGAGGGTGCAGGCATAGCTAAAGAATGCTTTGTGGTTGTCCTTGGCCTTGGATGCCAAATTTACCTAAAATTTGGCTTTGGTAGACTTTATTTGTCCTCTGAGTTGTTTGCTTAGTTTGATGAGAGTGCTTTTATCCTGCTGGGTGCTGCACCTCCTAATTTTTGTCATGATATTTTTCCTCCTGTTATACAGCCTATTGATTTTGTGATTCTACCAGGGTGGCATGATTTTTGAGTTAGTTCTGTACTACTTCTTGGTGGGTACAGCTGCCTCTATGCAGCTATTAACATGCTTGCACAGGGTTTTTGTGAGCAGTTCTGCATAGGCAGCAGTGTTCTCAGGGTTTATGGGGGTTGACATTTTGCCAGGTTATCACTTAATAGCAGGAGGTTAGCCTTACATTAGTTCCTGAATATTCCAGGTTTAGCTGGTGGTCCAGGTTTTATTTTTACTTCAAAGGAGACCACTTTGTGGTCTGACCTTACCAGGAAAGTCATTACAGCAGGGGGTGTGCAGCACTCTCCCATATTAGTGAGGACCAGATCCAGTATAATCACACCCTGGTTGGTGTATGCACTATCAGGTCCATGGAGTTTGTGTTTACAAAATCCAGGAATCTCTGTACATGTACATTTGGTGTTGTTTAGGATTCCAAGTTAATAGTGAGGTAATTAAAGTCACCCATGAATATGGTATTGAGTTGGATGGTTAGTGCTTCTAATAAGTTTAAATACATGGTATGTGTTTCATGTGTCTCATAGAGGGGGGCCTATAGCTTGCAAGGAAGTAGTATTAGATTTTGCTTATGGTGATTTGAACATGGAGCAGTTCATGTGCATTGTCCTGTTTGACCAGCCTTGAAGTATATTTATTTTTGATGTAAATAGAGACACATCCACCTTTAGTCCCTGCCTGTGAAGTAGCTGGTCTAAATATGTGGAAGGCATTATAACCTTGCAATGTTGGTGTGCTCTCTGCGGCTTTAAACCATGTCTCAGTGACCGCAGAGATGTCAGAATTCTATAGGGTGAAGAGAGCTTCTAGGGAGTTGAGTTTTTTGTTTAGACTCCTAGCATTGAGCAATAATACTTTTAGATTTTCTTAGTTTTGATTTTCCGTGTCTGAAGTATTTTCAGTTTGGTATTGCCTTAAAAAGGCACTAAGGGGAAGACAATGCAGATTCAATAAAGCCTAAAGAAAATGTACATTAATTGTACATGATATGTATTCAAGATCATTCTAAACACATTTTTTATGCTTTCTAGTCACTCAGAAAGATTACACTACGTGTACATGTAGTCTACACTTTGTAGTAACCTTTATAAATCCCTGTCATAGGTTCATAGGTTCATAGGTTGGTACTAGGCTATCAGCCCTAGGGCCTATACAAGTCTAGCCATAACAATTCCCTGGCTATTTCTTCCCACACTATTTACTTCCCTGGACCCCTGTCTAGCAGGGCGACTAACGTGATCCCCGGGGTGAATTTCCTTTCTCCCATCCAATTGTCAAGGTTCCTTTTGAAGAGGACCAAAGAGGCACTCTGCTTGACATGTATGGGCAATCTATTCCAGAGTCTGGGGAGTCTCTGGGTCAGGAACCTATCCCTCCAGCATGTTTTGTTTATTGTGATGACAAGGTTTAGATCCCTGGAGCGTGTGGCTCTGAGGGATTAGGATTTCTTTAAGTGTAGCATGTCCAATAGCTCTGGGTTTGACGTGGCCTTGTATGTTAAGCAAAGATCGCCTCTGAGTAGACGATATACGACAGAGTATAGCTGGAGTTTTTTAAGGCGGTAAGCGTAGGGCATCTGCTTTAGGTCTGTGATTCTTTTAGTGAGGTATTTCTGTGGCCTTTCCAGTTGTTGCAGATGTCTTGAGAGGTACATACCAAAAGGGGCATTGTATTCTATAATGGGTCTAATGAGGGATGAGTACAGTGGGACAATGACCTCGTTTTTCTGGATGAAAAGCCCTTAGTGATGAGGTGTGCCACATAGAAGGATTTCCTGACTGTTGTGGCGATGTGGTTATCGAAGGTGAGACCACTGTCCACCTGTGTCCCTAAGTCTCTTATCAAACTTTCTGTGTTTAGTGTACTGCCACCTATATGGTAATTCACGGATACATGTTTTTTCCCAAAGGGGATAACTATACATTTCTTGGCATTGAGCTTGAGCCCATGGCTCTGGCACCAAACATCTGTTTCTGTAAGGCCCTTTTGTAGAGTATCCACATCATTTGGGGATTCAATAATGGCTCCCAGTTTGCAGTCATCTGCAAACTTTGTTATCCAGAGTCCCTTAGTGTTGGCCTGTACTTCAGAGAAGTAGATGCCAAACAAGAGCGGTCCCAGGACTGAACCCTGAGGTACTCCACTTGTCACTTGTCTGGAGCTGGATTTGGAGTCGGCTACTTTTACAGTGTGGGTTCTATCAGTAAGCCACTCAGCAACTCATTGGGTGACATAGGGATTAATGCCCAGCTTAGTAAGTTTATCTATGATTTCAGAATGGGGGATGGTGTAAAAGGCCTTGGCAAGGTCTAGATAGGCTGTGTGGACCACCTTACCCTTGCCCATGGCTCTGGAGACTGATTCAAAGAAGTCAATATTTAAAGCTGTAAGAATATCAGTAGGAAAACTAAAATCAGGAGGAAGGTGTTAGCTATGTCTGTGTAGTCTGTTCACTCAGAATGGTGTACACCTAGTGTAGGCATTATTGAATCCTGGGGAATGTTTTAGTTAATATTTGAAAGCCTAGATAGGAGAGGTACAGACCATCCTTGGCAAAACAGCATGGTCTGTTGACAATCTCCTTCCTTGCTGACAAAGTATTGCACCTCCTTAGAATGATAGCAGAAACTAAGCCAGTTATTAAAATCAGTAATCTTTTGTTCATATTGTTGCATCATCCTTGGAGAAAGTCAATTGCTGCTCAGTGCTAGGCTAATACCAGCCTGAAACACATATTCTGAGAGCTCCATTATGTCTCCCTTCATATGGTCTAGGGAGGTACGTCTTAGGTCATTTAGTCTCACATGGGATATGACTGAGTCATATTCATACTTGTAGTCCAGTGACCTGAGTGCATGCATAATGTGGTGGATCCTAGCCCCTGATAAGCAACTGACTGTGACTTTCTCCTTACTCATCCTGGTGAGAGGGACATCAGTGTGTCTCACGATGGAGTCTCCAGTGACTAGAATGTTGGATTTTGTGGTGGCTTGCCTTATGAGGCTCCAAGAGACGTAAGGATTTATGCCTAACCTCTTTAGTTTAGCAACAATGCCCGAGTGAGGGATTGTGTCAAATGTCTTGGTTAGGTCAAGTTAGCCAGCATGAGCCATTTTGCCCTCATCCATTGCTTGGGTGAATTTTACAAAAAAGTGCACCCAGTTGAGTAGGCATTATCTGCCCTTGACAAAACTAAACTGGGTTGGATCCTGTGACTGCAGCTTTCCCATGTTATTATTGATCATGTCAATGATAATTCCTTTCATAGCTTTGCAAATGAGACTACTGAGATTTATGGGTCTGTAGTTTCCAGGGTCTGTAGATGACTTGCCTTTGTATAGATGGATGATGGTTACTATTCCCCATTTGTGACACACATAGCCACTTTAGAGGTTATGTCTAAATAGTGATTTCAGAGGCTCTGACACAACATTTTTCATGCTCTTTAGAACTCTGCCTGGGATGATGTTGGGGCCCAGCAATGCTGTGGTCTTGGCCTTAGACAGACCAATGAGGACCTATTTCTGTGATATTAGGAGGAGTTATATTTGATGATATTTCCTGAGGAGAGGCTAGGAGAAGACAGGGGTAAAATTAGAGCTCTGCACATAATTGTGTATTGCCTTTGAGGTTGCTGATATAGTTGTACAATTTCTTCTGGCTGTCTTTAGCCTTGGAGGCCAAATTTACCTGAAATGTGGCTATTGTAGACTCAGTTTATTCTCTAAGTTGTTTGTTTAGAATGATGAGAACACACTTTTCCAGATGGGTTCTACACCTCCTAATTTTTTACCTGATTTTCCTCCTTCTGTTATACAGCCTATTAATATTGTGATTCTACCAGGGTAACTTGTTTTTTTTTTGTTTTTTTTTTTTAGTTGGTTTTGTACTAATTCTTGTTGGTTGCAGCTGCCTCTATGCAGTGATTAACATGTTTCTATACTGTTTCCCTGAACAGTTATGTAGCAGTGTTCTCAAAGTTTTGGAGTGCTTGAAATTTTGCCAGGCTATCACTTGATAATATAAAATTAGCTTTAGAGTAGTTTCTGAACATTCCACGGTTGCTTAGGTTCCATGTTTTATTTTTACTTCAAAGCAGATGGTTTTGTGGTCTGAACTCACCAGACAGGACATTACACTAGGGGGTGTGCATTGCTCTCCTATAATAGTGAGAACCAGATCCAGTATGGTTGCAATCATGGTTGACATACTGATAGTCTGGTCAAGGAGTTTGCATTTACAAGATACAAGAATCGCTGTGCTTGTTTGATTGGTGAAGTATATGATTCCCAGATAATAGCGGGGTAATTAAAGTCACCCATTAATATTGTATATGGTTGGATGGTGATCTTTCTAGTAAGTTTAAATACATGTTGTAGTTTTCCTATATCACAGAGGGGAACCTATAGCTTGCAAGGAAGGGGTATGGGATTTTGCCTGTGGTGATTTGAACATGGAGCTGTTCAAGTACATCATGTTGATTGACCAGCCTTGAAGTATATTTATTTTTGATGTAAATCAAGACACATTCACCTTTAGTCCCAGCCAGAGTAATAGCTGGTTTGAATGTGTAGAAGGCATTATAGCCTTGTACTGTAGAGGTGCTATACATGGCTTTAAAACATGTCTCAGTGTCTACCCAGATGGCAGCATTCTCTAGCGTGAGAAAAGCTTGTAGAAAGTATTTTTTTGTTTAAACTCCTCACATTTGGTACCTTCAGATTTTCTTGATTTTGACTTGTTATGTCAAAAGTATTTTCATTTTGGCATTGTCTAAAAAAGGCACTATGAGGAGGTCAGTGCTTTAGATTATATTCAAAAGCCTAGAAGGGAGACGTGCAGACCATACCTGGCAAAGTAGCATGGCCTTTTGACCATCTCCTTCTGTGCAGACAAATGTTGCATGTCCTTAGAATGTCACCAGACGTTAAGCCAATTATTAAAGTCAGTCATCTTCTGTTCATATTGTGGCATCATCCTTGAAGAAGGTGGAATGCTACTCAATGCTAAGTTCAAATTAACATTTGACAGATATTCCAAGAACCCCATGATATCTCTCTTGTTATAGTCTATGGAGATATGTCTCAGGTCATTATGGTTCAATGACCTGAGTGCATGCATAATATGGTGGATCCTGGCCCTGATAAGCAACCGACGGTGACTTTCTCCTTACTCAACCTGGTGAAAGGGACATTAATGTGTCTGACAATGGAGTCTCCATTAACCAAAATGTTGGGTTATGTGAAGACTTGCCTTATGGGCTTTGAAATATAGGCTCCATGAGTTGCAGTTGTGTGTGTTGATATGGGTGTTATTTGAAAGAGTGCATTTGGGTGAATGCTGAGGGGTTATTTGAAAGAGTG
>NC_056731.1:1689589890-1689612390 GCF_019279795.1 Protopterus annectens | reverse complement strand
ATGGCATTTCTGGTTCCCTGCTGCATGAACATCTGGGTGGTAGCACATTTTTAAAAGTCAAATGAATGCCCTTCTGTTTGCATCTACATATAAAATCTGAAGGTTAAAGCTAAAAAAATTGTTTGAATCTAGCTAGGACAGATTCTAGAGTTTATCATGACACTGTTGGTTTTACTTTTATGCCTGTGTATAATATTGTATTTTACTGAAAAATCTTATTTTTTCAGTCATGACATGAGCAACATATACAGTACCTAAATTGGAATGCACACATTTGTAAATCAATGCCTCATCGCAAAGAAATGCACTAAGCATGTGAATCAGACAGGCAGATGGGGCTTCAGCTCTTTTCTGCCACTCCATGCCTCGATGATAAATCTCACTAGCATATGATTGTCTTAAAAAGGCTGCAGAGGATAGGAAAATTTAGTTTTTTTTTTCTTTTTGAGCAGTCTCCTGCTGTTGTATTGCATATATCAAGGAAAGCATTTCAAGTCTAGGAGATATTTTATTAAAACAATACAGTATAGTTGTACAACGTGAATCTGTTTACACTATCTACCTTAACATTTTGGTGTGTAGTAGAAATGAGTTGACAAACATAATAAAAGGAAATGAGATTTTATAAGAAGATTTGCTCACACACACAAAACACACACACACACACACACACACACACTCACACACACACACACGCACACACACACACATGCATAGACATACGCACTCACACACATAAGTGCACACACACACACACACACACACACACACACACACACACACACACACACATAGACATACGCACTCACACACATAAGTACACACACCCACACACACACAAAATCTTTTGGCTATAAAATGTAAAATCACATGAAAAATTGTACACTGTAAGTTGATTCAGTGTTGACTATATTGATTAACATAACAGATTAACTGACTCAGGGAAAGACAGGATTATAATCAGATCTGCAATCATAACCGACTGGAAGAAATTTACTTTATGATCAAAGCTCAAAATGTACATTTACTAACGTCCACGCTGACACCAAATAAGAATCAGCTTATGATTAGAGACCCAGTCATAATATTTTTGATACACTGGCAGCTTTAGTTTCCAATATTTTTATTTTACACTTTCGTTAACCAGGTAAGCCCGCTGGACATATGTTCCTTTTCAGTGGTGAGAGAGGAGCACTGTCTGATTAAGTGATTTGCTCAAACTCTCACACTAGGCAAATGGAATTACAAGGACTCAGACTTTGCACCCTTGGCTACAGGAAACAGCTCATTAACAAATTACAGTATAACCTTAATCCTCTGTGCCAGGCATTTGACCATATAAGATATGATCCATTATAAATGAAACATATGAAATGACTGCATGCCAGTGAAAGGTCTACAACAGATTTTAAAGCCACTGGTTGACTAATGGTGCACTTAGCTTCTGGATGCCCTTTGTGTGGGTTGTGTAATATGTTACAGCACTTAAATTTGTTCCTGTGCTTTCTGAAACAGTTATTTGGTGTTTTCATCTCTGTGGCTGTATAAGGTTCACCTGTTTTATAACTTGTTACAGTAAGGTAACTAAATGTGAACTTTTCTATAACAAGTTTTTTTTTTCTTATTTTTGGTACATAATTGTAGCACACAAGACAACTGATAGCAGCATTCATTTCCCATGCTCAAAAAGGATGCATTTTGCTGCAGTAACAAATTATAAAAAATAGCAATCCCATTTCCCCAACCACTCAAAAGTTGAATGAAAGATCATGCAAGGGTGCGAATCATTCAAGATGTTATACTTTGTTATGTATAATATCCTCTAAAGTAGGACAGCAGCATCTCAGATTTTAAGAATCTTAAGAAAACAAAGTAATTAGAATGATCAGTGATTTTACTTATAAGGTAAATAACAATGTATAAACCTAGGTATTGGATACAGTCAGTCATTTTATGTGCATGTTTAGTTGCAGGGGCATAGCCAGGGTAGGTCAAAAGAGACAGATGCACTAGGTGTAAGGTGTTAGGTAGGTTCAATCAGCAGATGCAGAATGGTCAGTCAGTTGGTCGGTAGTGTAGTAGCACTGCATTTGTGATAAGGGCTAAAGTGCTTCAGCTCTTTGCATGTAGTATACAAGAAAGAGCTTTTTTTTGGGGGGGGGTGTTAAGTATAATAAAACTTTTTTAGTACTGAAGTAAGAGATGAAAGACAACCTTTTTTATCCACAATTTGAAGTTGGGGAGGGGGGTTGTCAGATGAGGGCACAGTATGAGGCACCAGAGTAACTTGCTGTGATTATGTTAAATTTCAGATGAACATTTTGACGCCTCAGCTAGAAAATGTGATGTGGATTTATAATTCTGAGTAAAAAAAAAAAAAAAAACAAAACAAAAGCAAATTACAAAAAATGCACTAAATAAGTTGCTCTTTCGAATTTTTCATTCAAATGTACCTTCACCAGAATTAAACATTTTTATTTATTCATTTATTTTGTTTCAATGTTTTACTGGGTGGGTAGACTGGTCTAATGTTTCTTTTCAGCTATGACTTTGGATCAGAGGAGCAAAAACTAGATGGTATTTGCATGCAAAAAAAATACAATTTTTTATATTAGTACAAATAACATAAGGTAAATTATATCAACAAAATATAAAATTATCTACTGGAGTGTTAAGTATGTTGAAGTATCAGAACAAAGTAGAAAGCAAATATGTGTAGGATCTTATTTGTAAAATCATAGTAATGTCCATTATATTTGGACATCATTGAAAAACATTGAAATAAGCTAATTATGTTGCCAGAAACAGTTGAACAATTAGTAAGTCACAATACTAGCTATCATTGTAAGTCAGTATAGAGATATTACCATAGTTTACATGCTTCTCACTGCTCTGCACTGTGCATCTCTATAAAATTATATCAAGAAGGCAAAACCTTTTGCCTGTAAGACAAAAATCAAGTCAGGATGTCAGCACCCATTCGGGCTATTTATGAGCATATCAATTAAAAATATATAATCATTCATCCAAAAAATATTCTAACTTCAATTGGGATAGTAATCAAATAAAATACCTTGGTATAATCATTATGTCTAATAGTAAAGAAATGATACAAACAAACTTTCAACAGATTATTGATAAAATTTTAAGTTTAAGTTGAAACAAATTCTTCTTTACCATGGAACAATGATTAATGCTTATTAAGATGGTAATTCTCAATAAAATGTTTCTTTTGTACTATCTCCACCAAAAATATTGATGAAGAAGATAAATATTCTACTTAAATTTTTTGGCATCCTAATAAACCAAATTTCCTTTGATTGACACAGAAGAGGTTGGGATAATGGTGGAACAGGACTCCCTAATATTCAATTGTATACTACTTTAACAATTGTAAAAGCATACGTCTTAAAAACGACGTGTGCAAATCACTACCAGGCCCTCAGGGAAATGGGCTATATTGTAAAACACACACTTTATGTAAATTCTCTCCTCAACAGTCCTGGGGAATCAGATATAATCCCTCACATGCAGCATCATAATGTTGAGGAACTGGTGGAAAAATGCTGATAAATGATGTATTCACAACATGTCTCTTGTAATTCATTGAAAATGTTCCTATATCTAAGATGGTAAACACTTCACATACCTATATGTCTAATGGCATGGGTAATCCATGACTCCACCTAAAAGCTGCTTGTGGGTGACATGGTTTGACTGTGTTACATATGGTCTTCATTTCCATGTTAGTGGTTTACTGTATGCTGGTCTGTGAGTTGGTAATATATGTCAGGAGCTGATATCACCTACTGTAGTAAGAGTAGTGCAGATGACGTACACACATAAAGGTGTTGGCAGTGTCTGCAGTAGCAACCATTAACACATACTATTCTGCTATAGCTGCTGCTACTCTTAGCTTCTCCCCTCAGCTTTGCTTCATCATGCTTGATACCATCACTTGAAAACTGCAACGGCATCATTTATAAGGAGTTCTTCATTTGTATATCATTATGCAGTCGTGTCCATCTGCTGCAAATCATGCTATTTTCCCCTTGCTTGACCTCACTACCTATGTCTCTGAATTACATATGTCTGACTACTTCGTGCTACCTACACTGATTTGCTCTGTATACTGAACTAAATGTCTATAAATCCTATATAGCTATTTAAATTAGTTCTCCTACAAGTTACATTCAGAATCTTAGCCAACAGAAATGTTGGTAATCCACATTTCATGCATTTGTTTGGTCCATAACTCAGTGTCTTAGGAAATAAGAAAAGCATTACGCATGAGATTCAGCAGACAGATTTTTCCATGTACTATGTAATGTATGACTCACTTCTTGATCTCCTGCTACATGCTGGATGTTTTTGGTACTTTGACTTGGTATACACTTGATGACTTTAGCGATCTACTGTGCTTACAACAGCTTACCAAATAAATTCAGCAAAACATGCCTCTACTGAGAGTAATTCTGTGCATTTCTTAGGTCTTCATGTACTTTTTAGAATACCATAGATCTATCTGTGTAGTTTACTCATTTATGTTGATCCATTTTATTATTTATTTTGTGTATTATTTTTATTTTACATTTGTTGACCAGGTTGGTCTGACTGAGCTGTGAGGCCCATTTTTCAGCAGAGACCCATGGAGATGGGATGTGATATCTAATGGAAATCTGTTCCAATTTATGGCAGGGTTATAGCTGCAAAGGTTGTGAGCAGTTTTGGACTTGGGCTTATATATTTGTAGCATGTTTTGGACAGAGCTGCGGAGAGTCCTAGTTGGGGAGTATTTAGTGATAACAGGAGTTAGGCTGGGACAGAAAGATTGCTGGTAAAGAACTGAATGAATTATCTGTAGTTCAGAGAGGATGAGCTGATGGGGTAGTTCCAGCCAGTCTAACTGTCTAAGAGAAAGACATCTGTAAGTATGGCATGCAGCAAATCTGGCCACCTTGTTGTAGGTTGATTCAAGCTTAGCTATGAGTGTGGAGTTGAGATTAGTAAAAATGTGACAGCTATACATTAGGCTAGGAAGAAGGTAGGAATGAGAGAGGCGTATTCTTGCATTGCTAGTTAAGAACTTTTTGTTGTGGTAAAGGAGACCAGGTTTTGATGTGTCTTTTTAATGCAGTCATACAAATGTAAATCAGACTTTGGCATCAGGTGTTACACCTAGGAGTTCACTGCTAATTTCAACAGTGATATGTGTTATTGAAGGATGGTTAGTAAAAGATGATTTGAGATTAGTGAAGTTTTGGGGGAGAAAGAGTAAGAGTTTAGTCTTCTTAGGGTTGAGAATTAGTAGGTTGTCACAGAGCCAGGATTCAATGGAGTTAAAGCATGCTTGAGTAACAGTATGAAGGTTGGAGGGGGTGTCTGAGATGGTGATGACTGTAGAGTCATCTGCATATTGTATAAGGGATGACTGGGGACAAGAGGTATGTAGAAGATTTTATTTATTTATTTATTTATTTTACATTTGTTGACCAGGAAAGTCCGACTGGATATGTGTCCATTTTCAGCGGAGGCCTGGGGAGAAAAGCTCCCAGAACAATAACAAGAATTATGTAAACATATTATAATGATTTTTAAACTAATACAACTTAATTAATAGTGAACTATTAAGATACATTAAAACACATTTATAAGCAGATTATTAAATTGTACATTCCTAGCAAACTAATAAAACTTAATTAACAGTGAACTATTAAAACACGTTTAACAGCCGTACATTCATAGGTAGGGTAGAGATTTTTAGCTTAGGCAAATTCTTCATTAGGAAGAGTTTGAAGAGAAAAAGACACAGCAAGAGGGATACAATAGTTATAGTCTTTAAAGTGATCAGTAAAGTGATCAGTAAAGAGGGGGACAGGAATCAGTCAGGATTAGAGCATGGGCAGAGCCATTGTGATTTTATGAAAATTTTTAGTTGTTTCTTGAAAAGAGGCGTGGATGTAAGGGATGTTAGTTCTCTAGGAAGCTTATTCCAAGAGTAACCGATGGAGTTAGTGAACAGGCAGCCCCCAGATTTGTTGTTGGATTTTAGGGTAGAAACAAGTACTCTGTTGGCTAATTGCAAGGTTAAAAGATTTTGGTAAGGGCTAATAAGGTTATTGAGTATGGGAGTATTTGAGGGGTGATGCAGGATCTTGTGAGTAATTGTGAGTTGCTGAAAAAGAAGCTGGTTTTGCAATTCAAGCCATCCTAGAAGTTTGAGATTTTTGCAGTGGTGGGTACGGAATGGGGCATCTGTGGCAAATCTAGCTATATTGTTATAAGATGTTACCAACTTATTGATATTGCTTTTGGAGAGGTTTGTATAAATTGGGGAGGTGTAGAGGAGGTTTAGAAATTAGGTGTGTTTGGACAATAGTAGTCCTGGTTAAGGGTGTGCGAAAGGGTTTAAGTCTGTAAAGGGAACCAAGTTTTCTATTAACTGATTTAATAGTTAGGTTAATATGTGTGTTAAAGTTAAGATTCTGATCGATTGTTATCCCTAAAAGTTTGGTTGTTATATCAGGAGCTATTTTGGTGCCATTGTTAGATATGACTGTGAAGTTGATGTCTGGAGATTTCTGAGCAGGGGTAAACAATAGTCATTTAGTTTTTTTAGGGTTAAGGAGACAGCGTTGATGGAACCAGTTTTCAACTGAGGTGAAAACTTTTTTGGTCATGGATTGAAGTTGGGAAGGTGAGGAAGCAGCACAGATTAAAGTTGAATCGTCAGCATATTGTATGCAGGTGGCTTGTGGAAGGAAGGTTGTCAGATCGTTAATGAAAATAGTAAAGAGAAGTGGGCCCAAGATAGATCCTTGTGGGACACCAAGTGTAATAGGGAGGAGAGAGGATAGCTCCTTGTCCCAGAGGACTGCTTGTTGTCTGTTTCCTAGGTAAGACTTAAATCATTTCACTGATAGTGTATCTAATGAGAGAGATTTTAGTATATCTATCAATAGTTCATGGTTCACCATATCAAATGCTTTGGAGAGGTCAATATACAGGGCAGAAGATAGGAGATTGTTATTTTGATTTTTATTTATACAGTCTGAAAAGAATAAGAGAGCTGTGGTAGTGCTATGATATGGTCTAAAGCCATGTTGGCAGTCTACTAGCAGGTGATTTTGGAGGAGATGCTTCAGAAGCTGATGATGAATACATCTCTCCATAATTTTTGCTATAGGTGAAAATAGGGCTATAGGCTGGAAGTCTGAGAGTTCATATGAGTTTCTTCCCTTGTGGAGAGGGATAATATGTGGGACTTTCCAGATATTTGGGATGGAACATTCTGTAATGGTTCTGTTAATTAAGATGGATATGGGGAAGGCAAGTACTCTAGCTGCTAATTTCAGATATTCAGCTGGAATGAGGTCAGCTGATGGGGTGCAAGGTTTAAGTTTCAGAAGTCGGGTATGTATGAGAGATGTTGGAATGGGCTGTAGTTGTAATAGGGGTGGTATATTAGTAGGCACGGGGGGTTAGAGGTATACACTGATGGTAAGGAACTGGATAGAGATTTAACAGTTTCTGAGAAAAAAATGTTAAAAGTGTCAGCAATTTGGAAGAATGTTGAGTCAAAGTAGAGGGGGTAGGTGTTTTAGAGTGACCAGGATGAAGTAATTTATTTATTCCTGACCAGAATTTTTGTGGGTTTTGATGTTGGGTTTGTTGGAATTGTAGGTAATTTTTTTTTTTTTGTCAAGGAATATAGATTTCTTAGTGGCATTTCTAAGCTGTCTAAAGTTTAGGTGATCAGTTGGATTCTTTATATGCCTCCATTTAGTCCAGCTTTTATTTCTAAGTTGTATTTTTTGCCTTATCCATTAGAGAGCCAGGGAGCTGGTTTGTTCCTAATTCTGATTATATGAGAAGGAGCACGGTGCTCAAGGATTAGTAAGAATTTGTTATTAAAGTATGAGACAGCTTCCTCAAGTGGTAAGTATTTTAGGGGGTCCAATTGCAAGCTCTAAGTTCTGCTTGAAAGTTGACTGGGTTTAGATTTTTTGTGTTACGGGTGGTTCTGAAGTTTACTTGACTGGGAATAGAGGTTTTTAGTTTAGTTATAAAGGTGAGAGAGTGGTCACTGATATCATTGGGAAGTATGCCTGTTTTACATAAGTGGGGGTTACTGTTAACTAGAATCCAGTCTAAAGTGGTTTGTTTGTTGCTGGGTTTGTGAGTTCTTGTAGGGTCTGTGATGGTTTGATAGAAGCCATGAAGGTTTAGGTGGGTAGTAGGATTTTCAGAAATACAACATTTCCAGTCTATATTAAGATCACCAAGGAGTATGGTTTCTTGTGGGAATTTTGAGGAGAGCCAGCAGAGGATATTTTTCATGGTATTAATGTTGTTACCTGGGGGGATGTAAGAGCAGATAATATAAATGGATTGATTATAAGCTTGGACATTAAGATCTCGGCATTGCAAGGTGAGGGATGTGCAAAGTCAATGGGGGTAAGTTGCAACTCAAATTTAAACAATATTGCCACTCCACCACCCTTTTTGGCGGTCTAATATTATTATGTTACAGCCTGGAGGGATCATATCATTATCCTTGGTGGTTGGTTTGAGCCAGGTTTCAGTTAGACATAGGATGTCAAAGGAGTACAGGTCTAACAGGGCATGTAGCTAGCTAATTTTGTTATTTAAACTCCGGTTGTTAAGGTGGGCTATGAGAAGGGAGTTTTTGATAGAAGAAGGGGTGCTGGAAGTGGCTAGATGGGAGGATTGGGAATCAAGGATGTTAGAATTATGGCCTGGATTTGTATGAATGCCCCCATGTAGTAGCAGGTATTGTTGCGGAATAATAGACCATTTTTGTAGATTACCTAGAATATAATTAATTTTTTTTAGTTTGGAAATACTTAAGGTGGCTTATTCTATGAACTTGAGGTTGAAGGTAGGCTGATGAGGATGTAGTGTTACTGTGAAATATAGGATTTAAAAGGGAGAGAGGGATAGTTTGCTTTGAGGGGGGATCATATTTCATAAAGTGAAGGGATTCATAGCAAGTGAGCCTGTAGGATAGTAGCAGAGTGCCAAGAATTATTGACAAGAGGATCAAGTTAGAGTGAGTTTTTAAACTTGGGACAGCCATAAATTAAGGAATTTGTTAGGAGAATGCAAGGAGAGTAATTATGTTCTAAGTAAGGTACAAGGAGACAGAGTGTGAGTAGAGGGATAGTAAGGGGTGTGTCTCTTTAGTAAGAAGTAAGTATAAGAGTTTGGGGTGGGTGTATGATGAAGGATTAACAAGAAGGAAGACAAAGAGCAAAAAGGGTGTGGATTGTTAAGTATATAATGAGATAGGGTAGGCTAATTAAACGATGACAGAAGGGGGTGTGGTTACCTGTAGTACCTGTAGGATTGATAAGTATATAATGAGATAGAGTAGGCTAATTGGATGATTACAGAAGGGGGTGTGGTTACCTGTAGTATAAGGTTAGGAGTACTGGGGGTGGGTGTGAATTGGGGGTAGGGGAGCGGAGTGAGCCCGCAGGGTGAACAGAGCGGGCAGAGCTATAAGGTGAGTACAGCAGAAAAAAAGTATCAGATGTTCTATAGTGTTTTGGCTTTAGAATATAGGAAATTAGGGAGAAATTAAGGTGAAGAAAGACTTGTTTATAACAGATTATAAGAACAGGGATTAGAATGGTGTTAGTGAAATTCCCAATTATTTAGCAAGGTGATTAGGACTGTTTTTATCACTACAAATAGGTTCTAGACCTTAGGTTACGTATTTAAAGCTAAACTATACATTGGTAGAGTGCTGTCATCTAGTGGACAGGGGGAAATGACAACTGGGGGATGTAGGCAGGAGGTCTATTCCAAGGTAAGATGGTAGGGTCAAAAAGACTAGATAAAGATAGTGAGTAGATGTCTGCATTAGGCTGCTAGATCTCACAAAGAGGGGTTACCAAATAAATATAGTCATTACAGTTACCGATGATAAAGTAGGTAATTGTAACATACATGAGAAAATGCTTTTAGGAAGTATAAGCCTTTAAGAAGCTTGGCAAACAAACAGCTTCAGGGGAGTCTTCAGGTTTTGAAATAGGTTATTCTTCAGTTTTGTGGTAGGGAGAGAGCACTGGAGTCACTTAACTTAGTTCCTCCTTTTGCAAAAATCCTGAGGTTCCAAGGGTTCCCAGTTTGATAGAAGAGCCGTTATCAAAATTTTGACAAAAGATGGAAAGATCTAATTGAATGCTATGCACTCCTACAGTTTCATTAAACACAGATCAGGCAGTATTGGAATCAAGTAACTGTGATGGTGACTGATCTTAGGAGTCCCAGCAACAGGAAACCAAATCTGTCCAATATCTTCCCCTTTGTCCACAGGTGAAGGGGTTTCGAAGACACTAACAGCTTGTTCCCAAGCTGGTGAAGATGGGGAGATAGCAGCAGAGCCAGTCCTTTTCTTCTGTTATGAAAAATGAGTCTTACAACAACCAGTTTTAAACATGGTGCTCTGCGCTGGGCCAACCTTACACCACAAAACAGCACCAGATGCTAAAACAGTCCCAATGTGGATGTGGAATAGTCATGAAACTTTTTACAGTAGTCTCATTACCCGCACTTTTAGTCAGTGAGCAGTTATCCACTCACTCCCGTACCTGCACTTGATTTGGCTACCAAAAAATACTACAATAAATTGTGGTGAACGTACTCCATAATCCATAAAGCCAATACTACAGACAAAAAAAAAGTAAATATTAAATTATTTTATTATTAGATTTGTGAAGATATTAAAGAGTAGTGGGCCAAGGATAGATCCTTGAGGAACTCCTGTTTTCACAGGGAGAGGGGGATAGTGCTGAGAGACATTTGACAGATTGCAGACGATTAGAGAGGTAGCTAGAGAACCAGGTAATAGTAGAAGAACAGTAATTAAGATTTGATAGTTTGGTCAGGAGACAAGGATGCACAACTGTATCAAATGCCTTTGAGAGGTTCAAGAATAAGCAAGAGACCAGTTTGCTGTTATCACAGGTCTAAGAGATTGTATTTATGAAAGAGATTAGTGCAGTAATGGTGCTATGTTTAGGGCGAAAGTCATGTTGGGTAGGTGTAAGAAGGTTTTTCTGAAGGAGGTATTGCATGACTTGTTTATGTATACATTTTTCCAATATTTTTGAAAGAGGAGACCGTATTGCAATTGGTCTGAAATTAGCAATGGCAGTGGAGTTGTCTCCTTTATATATAAGTAAGGTATAGAAACGTTTCCATAAGGAGGGGACATATGATTTGGAGGTGGATCGGTTTATTAGGATAGATACAGGGAAAGCAAGGGGTTCAGCTGCAATCTGCAAAAAATATGTCGGTAGATTGGCAGCAGACAGAGAGCAGGGTTTAAGTTTTGAGAGTAATGTTTTAGTATACTTAGTAGGGACATTTTTTAGTGTGAAGGTGTTAGAGTGGTTAGGTGAAGGAGAAGATTTGGAAGAGTTGTTAGTACTTGCAGAGGGGAAGGAGTTAATCAGCTTAGATATAGATTCAATAAAGTAGGTGTTGAATAGGCTGGTTGTTTCTTCAGGTGTATTGTTTGGGCAGGGGTTAGGGGAGGAAGGGTTTCCAGGATGTAAAATGTGGTTAATAGAGTTCTAGAATTTTTTGGGGACTGAGCTTTGGGCAGAAGCAAGGTTGGTACAGAAGTCCTTTTTCTCTTTGTAGACGAGCTTTTTTGCTATATTTCTAAGTTCTTTATATTTTTGTAAGTGTATGGAGAGATTAGTTTTTATCCACACTTTTCACAACTTATCTCTGTTTTTCATTATGGTTTGGGTAGTATTTGTTAACCAAGGTGATATATTAGATTTGATCCTGATAATGTGGAGTGGAGCAAGTGCTTTTAGGATGTTTAGGAAGGTAGAGTTGAATGAATGCACAGCTTCATCTAGGGGAGAAAGGTTAGATTTAACCAGTTTATTTTGGAGAGATATCTTGAAGGTCTCAGGGCAGAAGGTGGACAGTTTGTGGGCAGAAATGTATCTGTGAGGCCTAGTGTACTGTGGAATATGTCTGATGGCTTGAATAAGGGAGTGGTCACTGAGGGAGTTGGGCAGGGTCTCTGGATTATGGTATTTGTGGAGGTGGGAGATGAATATCCAGTCTAGAAGAGACCTTGGGAGATGAGATTTTTTGGTATAGGTGGCTGTGGAGATTAGTTGAACAAAGCCATGCAAATTGACAAATGAAGTAGTCTTTGGTGCCTGAATAGTGAGCCAGTCAATATTAACATCTGCAAAAAGGATAGTTTCATTATGAATGCTTTGTAAGAGGTGGGAGAGAATGTTTTTGAGGACAGTAATGTTGTCTCCGGGAGGAATATAGATAGCTACAATGGTGATAGTTGTGTGACTGTTTAGTTTAAAGCTGGCCATCAGGAGTTCAGCAGGAATGAAGGAGATAGTAGGTTTGTTTATGCTAAGGGGAGTAAGATGGTGAGAATAGACAATGGCTACTCCACCACCTTTTTTCTTTTGTCTGTCGAGTCTGATGTTGTAACCTGGTGGGACAATATCACTGTCTTGGTTGTGTGGTTTCAACCAAGTTTCAGTCAGTGTGATTATATCAGGGGTGTAGTTAGCTGTCCAGGCGTGAAAGTCACTTATTTTGTGGTTCAGAGAGTAGAAGGATATCTGTTTTCTTTTAGGGTAGTAGTTGATAGGGTCTATTTCCTCTGTTTCCACTAGTGTATCAAAGCTGTCTTGAATATCATGTCTTCTTTACCTCAACCAAATTTTCATTTACTAAACTGGGAACATTAAAGGTAATATTATTACCGTATCTGCATTTTTCTGACTATATCCCTTTTCATCCTCTTTGCTCCTTTTATCTTCTATATAACCTGTTAACTCATCTTCATATATGTTTCTAGTATCCCATCATTTCAACCTAAATGTAGTTCTTTACTATTGTGGCACAGTGTGAAGAACAAGCACTATATTCCATCTAAATGATTAAGTATGACTTTTTCAATCATCCTCTCTACCCAGTTTGTAATATTTTTTTTCCTAATGTTAGATTTATTAGGTTTTAAAAAAGACTGTTCATTGACAACAAATAACACTCTACTTCTATATAAAACCTAACAAACTACACCTCTAACCTGCTTTGTTCTGTATTCTCTTCTCTGTTTTCTGCCTTTCTCTTTGCCTCTCTCTCTCTCTCTGCGTTCATATTACCTCCTGACATCAGGATTCTCATTTATTATATTTTTAGTGTTGTTATTTTCGTCATCATTACAGTTGGTATACTTTAGGTCATGTGAACATTTTTTTACAGATACTTCAATTTTTCAGTTTCCATATTTCTTATTTAGATTCATTATCTTGACTTAGTTTTGTTTCCATGTTCCTCATACTTCCCTTTTGCTTTCTAGGTTTTGCATTTTCCTTTTTATTTATCTTCTAACATTGAACTGTAATATTAGTATATTTTTCTTCAAAATCCTTTTGGCTTTTCCTTATCAGTTTATTTTCCCTCACTTCTCCATACTTTTTTCATTGTTTTAATTTCTTCCTTCCATTATTTCTATTATCTTCATATTTTCCATAACTCTGTTTCACTTTTTGTGTCCTTGTGTCTTTAGTTATTCCCTCTCATCACTTACCAATTTCTTTTCTGCACTATTTCCCCTCACAATAAATGCACAGTTTGCCTGCTTATCTTCCAACATCTTTCCCTTTTCCAAATTTAGTTTCTGTTTTATGATTTGTCTAATTATTTTCATCTTTTTCAAATGATTAAATATTCCCCATATTCTTATTATATCATACAGGTTCAAAGGTTCATAGGTAAGTACTAGTCTAGCTGCACTTGCAGGCCATTTTAAGTCTAGCCAATTTATCTTTTTATTCTTGAAATAACCTATCCCATTTGGTTATAAATTGGCCTTTTTCCATCCCATGGTCAATAATTATACATTACCCCTAATGAGAGTAACTGGTTTCATAACATAGATAATATCCTGCAGGATGACTGTCCATTAGTGGTACAGGGGCAGTTCTGGGGTAATTTGCTGTTTCCCATCCTAAATACGGACAGGGATGAATTTTGTTTTATGTGGATGGGGAGTCTGTTTCACAGCAGCGTTATCCTCCAAATCATTATGCTGATGTGCAGAAAATCTATTATTAATGGGTAGGAAGATGCCTTGCATGGCAGCCACAGGTCACTTCTTAGCAGTCTGTAGGGTGCAGAGTATACTGACATGGCTTTGAGCCCATCCATGTAGAACATGTTATTTAGGCTTTGTGACCTGTTAATAAGGTGTCTTTGTGAGCATTGGAGTGGTATACATGACATGGGGTCATTATATTCAATGATTAGCCTTATAAAGGAAGACTAAAGGGAAATAATGCCACCCCTAGATCTACACACAATCCCTTTGTTTGTAAGCTGTGCAATACAGAAGAAATTTCTTACAACAATAGAAACGTGTTAGTCAAAAGTTAGGTCACTGTCCACATAAGTTCTCAAATTCTGAGCAACCGTGTCAGCTGTTAGGGATGCATTTTCAATGATGTAGTTTCCTGGGGTAGATAACTTTCCAAGCAATACAATAATGCATTTTTGGCATTTAGTTTCAATCATTGATTTAGGCAGCAGTTATTTATTTGGGACAAACCTTCCTGCAGGATGACCAAGTAATTTAGGGATTCAATGACTGCTGTTACCTTGCAGTCACCAGCCAGATTAGTCAGCCAGAGCCCTTTGGTACTGGCATTTACTCAGAAAAGTAGATGTCAAATTGGAGAGGTCCCAGCACAAAACCTTGGGGGACTCCATGGGTGACTGGTCTCTTTGTGGAGGTAACGTCCCCTATTTTGATTATCTGTGTCCTATCTGTGAGCTAGTTAGTAATTCAGTGGGTGATACAGTGGTTTATTCCTAGTTTACTTAGCTTTTCTACTATGCCTTCAGGGAGAATTGTGTCAAAAGCTTTGACCAGGTTGAAGCATGCAGTTTGTATTGGTTTGCCTTCATCCATTGCTTTTCAGCAGGTTGAGTAAGCATGACTTTCCTTTGATAAATCCAAACTGAGATGAGTCCAGTGTTTGGAGATTCCCTACGTATTCATAGTATCATAGGTGGTTACTAGGCTATCAACCCAGAGGTCATTTCAAGCCCAGCCATTTCATTCCAATGTAATACCATAGATACTCCAGTCAATACCTAGGACTGTATTTAGTAATAACTGCCCATGTCTAGGAGGGTTGTGGGCACTATCCCTGGTAAGAATTTACCATGTCCCATCCACTCATCCAGGTTCCTTTTCCCTTGGAGGCAAATATGTCCCTCCAGCACATCCTATTCAATTCACAGGCCATATTTAGGTCACTGGAATTGGTAGCTCTAGTTCCGTTTGATTTATGGATGTGCAGGAAATTCATTAGGTTTGGGTCAGAGATTGCTCTATAAACCAGGCATAAGTCTCCCCTACGAAGTCTATATGATACAGAGTATAGTGACAGGGACTTTAGTCGGTCTGTGTAATGCACGTGCTGGAGTCCCTTGATCTTCTTTGTCAGAAACTTCTGAGGTCTCTCCAATTGCTCCAGGTGCTTTGTATGGCACATGCCTAATGGGGCATTATACTCAAGTATGGACCTGATTAGTGCCAAGTATAGAGGGGTTATAACCTCCTTTACTCTTGAAGTGATGTCTTTACTAATCAGGTGTGCTACATAGAAAGCCTTCCTTACTGCAGTAGACACATGGTGGTCAAAGCTAATGGTACAGTCTACTTGTGATCCCAGATCTCTTACCACTTCATAGGTACATAGAATACTCTTGTTAATTTGATAGTGTGAATGGACATTGTTTTACAAAAGGGAATGATTATGCATTTTTTGCATTCAGTTTGAGACCATGACTAAAACACCAGTTTTTGGTCTGCATGTGACCCTACTGAAGTATGCTGACATTTTTGGGGATTCAGTAACTGCACCCAGTTTGCAGTTGTCCACAAACTTGGTCAGCCACAGCCCCTTAGTTTTGGCCTGAACTTCTGAGAAGTATATACCAAACAGTAAGGGGCCTAGCACTGACTCTTGTGGCATCCTGCTGGTGACAGGTCTGCTGGTTTGATAGTGTGTGACCGATTTGTGAGCCAGTTGGCAACCCATCTTACAACAAAAGGTTTACATTTAGTTTGCTAAGTTTATCATTAATATCTGAGTGTGGGATTGTGTCAAAGGCCTTTGCCAAGTGAAGGTATGCTGTGTGCACAGCTTTGCCCTTGTCAATGGCCCTGGTCACATTTTCAAAGAAATCTACCAGGTTTAACAGGCAGGATCTGCCCTCAATGAAGCCAGACTGGGTCAGATACTGGGTTTGGAGGTCACTTATTTATTTTATTTTTTTATTTATTTAACATTTGTTGACAGGGAAAGTCCGACTAGGTTCCACAGATCCTGTTTTCAGCGGAGGCCCGGGGAGAAATGCTCCAGAAGCATGTCCTTAGAATGTGGGAGGAAACCGGAGTACCTGGAGGAAACCCACACGAACACAGGGGGAACATGCAAACTCCACACAGAAGGCACCCCAGCCGAGTATCGAACCGGAGAACCTCTTGCTGTGACTTATGTCTTTATTTATGAGGTCCATGGCTTTATAGATGATGCTGGTCAGACTTATGGGTCTATAATTCCCTGGGTCTGTTGCTAAGCCACCTTTGTGGTGGAGAATAACTGTTGCTGTTCTCCATTCCACAGAAGAAAGCCTGTTAGACTGTGATTGAATAGGGTACTTAATGGTGATGCTAGTTCATGTTTTAGTTTGTTTAGAAGACAGGCTGGGATGCCACATGGCCCCATAGAGGCTGTGATTTTTGTTGCCAAGGTTTGTGATAAGTTTGGACGGGATAACGGACTGAAAGTTTCACCAAATCTGTCCACTAGCAGGTCTGCTGTCACCACTGGATCAGTGTGTGTGTGATTCTGTTAGTCACTAGCCTGGCACATGCTTGGGTCCTACCTTTTAGGCTAAGTACGTAGCTGTAAAAGGCCTTATGATTATCCTTGGCTTTGATTGCTGATTTTTGTTTCAAAGTTATTCATAGAGGATTTGGCATGTTGTCTTATTTGCCTATTGAGGCTGAGGAGGGTGCTTTACCATTGTTGGGGCCTCACCTTAGTTTTCTTAGACAGCAATGTTTTGCATTTGTTGTAAAGTTTGTTGATGCTGGATATCCTCCAGGGTGGCTTGTTTTTACCTGAGGCTCTGGCTTTGATTCTGTCTGGAACAGCTGAGTCTATACTGTGACACTGCCAGCCCAGCTATCTGGAATTTTATAAATAATTATATATAATTTGTGAATATTGATATGATTTATACAGCACTATATGTTATATATTGAGCTTTGAGAATGTAACTACAGTGCACCCTACTGGAAGAAAAACAGCAATGCATATAAACTATATACCTGTGCAAATGTATGTTTTAATAGTAGAAGCTGGAACATACAGAGTTAACTTGCAAACCCTTAAGAAAATAAGTAGAAATTGTTTTACGACTGCGTTATCTCTCAGTTTCAGCAAGAATACAGGATGTCTAGAGATAGAAGTTTTTCTATTTTCTTGATACAGAAATAATTACTAGGTTTAAAATGTAAAAGTGTTTAATTGTTTTATGACTTCCAGTTCTGAGCAAACATCTGAGAGATATGTACTTTTCACACAGAAATGCTAAAATTTTGTTAAGTTTCTGTTAGCCTGTGAACTGAAGGCAGGTGACAAAGATTGATGTCATCCAAGCTGACCCAGGAGTAATGTTTGATAGTAATTTAGGAACTCTCTCAGAGACATATTTTGTGTTTTGTATCTTGTCTTGGACCTATCAAGAACATCCATTCAGCACTTCAGCATCTACCTTCTCTGTAAGTAAGTCGAGTACAGTAATTTATTTTAGATATAGTTAGGAATATAGTAAAGATTGGTTTAGATGTTTTCTGTATTTATTTGAGACTGTCCTGCAATGTTGTTTTAAAATATTTCCTGTGATCCTGAACTCTGTAGTCACTGTGTTGTTTGGGTATTGTTTTGTACTTTTATAATTTATTAATAAGTATATTTAAACCTTTAAATTGTGGCTGGTTTGTTTAGAGATATTTAAGCTCTTAGAGTACTTGCATATGTACTTGGTGACACTGTACAGGCTACTCCTAAATAGCCCTGGTCTTGGTCACACTTACTATTTGGATAACAGTAACGTCACACAGTAGGATTGGTCACACTTTGGGAAGAGCCTTATAGTAGCTGATAAACAGCTGATTGGTGACAATTATAACTACCTTTTAGTCTGGGCTGAAGGGGTCATAGCTAGTAAACCTGTGCCAGCCTTTCCCAGGAGTGTGTGTGTGTGTGTGTGTGTGTGTGTGTGTGTGTGTGTGTGTGTGTGTGTGTGTGTGTGTGTGTCTGCTACTTGTGCAGGGACACAAAGCAATGGCTGGACAGGGATGACGCTGGAAGTTTTGGCTTGACTGCTCGGCTGAGATCTTAACCCTATAGCTGTGCCAGTGGGGAGTATTACTGGGGATCTGAAGAGAGAGGGTGAAACCAACCCAAGACTGACTGTGATCTCTGTGTGCTCTTAAGTGAAATTGTACTTTACTGTGTGTGTACTTGTCATCCTTCCAATGTGTACATCCCTCACTGGTGCTAGTGGTGAGGATTGAGGCTCCCTAATTACTGGGCCAGTGCAGGGACATCATATATACATTTATACACATGACTGTACAGGGCTGTAGTGTAAGCTTTGGTGTAGTTACCACTTTTAGCTGGAAGAAGGGCTTGAGAGGCATTTATACCTTCCCCTAGGAGGGTATAGTTTGCTTTGGTGAAGTTTTTTAGTCTGACTTCACCATTTGTGAGTTCTAGTGTTAGTGCCAGCTCAAAGGTGGCTGATTTCTGGTCAGATTTGACTAATGATGGTCCAATGGTTACTGTGGTGCATCTGTTTGCCATGTTAGTGAAGACCAGATCTAGTATGTTTGTTCCTCTTAGTGCAGTTTGAACAATTTGTTCCAGGGCACTTGAGTTAACAAAGTCAAGGAACTTTTGCCCTAGCGAGTTAAGGATAGAGTAGGTTTCCCAGTTGTGGAGGTGAACATGCCAGAGGGATAGATTCCTGTCCCAGAGACTTCCCATACTCTGGAATAAATGACCTATCTATGTCAAACAAAGCTCCTCATTAGCACTCTTCAAGAAAAATCTTGATGATTGGATGGGAAATAGGAAATTCACCCTGGGGATCACCTCTATGGCTCTGCTTGACAGTGGCACAGGAAAATAATTTTCTTGGGTGGCAAAAGCCAGGGTACCTTTTTGGCTGGGCTTGTATAGGGCCCAGGGCCGATAGCCTAGTACCTACCTATGAACCTATGAACCTATGATGGTGGGATAATTGAAATCCCAAATGACCAGAGTGTTTGGCAATACTTAGATTGACTACAGTTTAGTCAAGTAGACCTCATGCGCATCATGATCCATGGAGGGGGATCTATAACTAGCTATGACTTGAATGGGGATCTTATCCACAGTAATCTGAACTTGGAGTAATTCCATGGAGTTGTCCAATCTAACTATTCAGGAGGTGAATGTATCCCTAGTATAGATAGAAATACCACCTCCTTTGGTTCTCACGCATTCTTTTTGTGGTCTGAAGATGTGGAAGGCATTGTAGCCTTGCATGGCCAGGGTATTCTCTGAGGCCTTGAATCAGATTTCTGTGGCTGTACAGACATCTACATCCTCTAGTGATAGAAGTGCTTCCAGGGTGTGCAGTTTTTGGTTTATGTTCTTAGCGTTTAGCAACATAACACTTGTTTTGCTATGGTTGGCAATTTTCATATCTGCAGTTTTGGTTTTGAGACCTTGGCTAAAAAAGGCACTATGGGGGAGGCAACAGCCTTTGAAGCAGCTGAAAGCCTAGTGGTGCCAGGTGCAAACTGCCTCTGGCAAAGTGGTGAAGTTTGTTTACCATGTTATCCCAGGCTGACAGAAACTGGATCCCCTTTGAATGACACCAAAAACTAAACCAGTTATTGAAATGAATCATTTTTTGTTTGTAATGTTGCATCATTCTAGGTTAGGGTAATATGCTGTTCAAGGTTAGGGACAAATCTGCCTGTGACAAGTATTCAGAGAGTTCAATCATGTTTCTCTTCATATAGTCCAGTGAGGTACATCTCAGGTTGTTCACTCCAACATAACTTATGACAGAGTCATAATGGTGCTTGTTTCCAAGAGACCTGAGTTCATGCATGAGCTGATGAATCCTGGCACTGGACAGGCAGCTGACAATGACTTTTTCCTTATCTAACCTGGTGAATGGGACATCTGTGTGTCTCACTATTGAGTCTCCAATGACAAGAAAATTTGGTCTTTGAGTGTTATGCCTTAAGGGCTTGGTAGGTGAGTCACTAGTGTTGCTATGTGTCTTGGGTGGTGTGGGAACTGTATTAGTTGTAGCAGTCTTTTCTTTTGGAGGTCCCTGGTGTTTTGATAATTTTTTTGAGAAAATCTCTGTGTATGTTAATTTATGTGCTGGATGCATACTATGTGTATGAGTAGTGGTACTATGTGCATGAGTAGTAGTGGGTGAGTTGACAACCTCTTCATTGTTACTTTTTCGAGTGCAAGAGAGCAGGGATTCAAGATTCTTGTTGTAGATGCATCTCACACACTCTGTACTAGAGTGAGTTATTAGTAGAAGGTTGCCAGTGTACATAAGGCAGTAACTAGTATAATCCAGCAAAAAAAAAAAAAAACACGCGATTTAATGTTTGGGGGAAGCTCAGAAGCCTCTAGTTGTCTGGTATATCAGCTCAGAGTTGTGGCAGGTAGTCTACTTCGGTTCAACTCAGTTCCATGAGAAGCGTTTCCTTGACTTTGCATAAAGGAACCGATAGAAGGAAGAGCTAAATTTATCAGCCAGTAGGTTTACTATATCGCTTTTCAGATTGCTATCATAACTAAAAAAAAAAAATGCCTGTTGATTGTCTTTGGCTTGGATAGCTATTTAAGCCTCAAACTTGGTTTTGGTGGATTTTATTAAACTAGTGAGTTGTATGTTTGTTTCAGTAACATGGGCTGTAACGTGCTAGAAATTACCCTTCTTACTTTTGGTCAGAATTCTTTTCCTCTTATTATAAAGCTTGTTGATATTACAGTTCAACAATGCAGGTTTATTTCTGAAGTTTGCCCTGCACTTGTTCCTATGAGGTACAGCTGTATCTATGCAGCTGTTTACATGCTGGTACAATGTAGTGGTGTACATTTCTGTGTATTCAGTGGAGGTAACTGGGTTTGGTGGGGATTTAAAGCTTGTCAATGTATCACTTTAAATGTAGGCAGCTTATACTGGAGAAATTTCTAAAGTTACCTTGGGTGGAAGGGATCTCTGGTTTCAGTTTTATTTCAAAGGAGACTGCTTTATGGCCAGACCTAACAAGTGATGAAGATATGCAAGGGATGGTGCACGATAGTACCATATTAGTAAGGACAAGCTGTTGTTCTTCGTAGTGGGTGCTCTGACTAATTGTTCCAGGGTATTTGCATTGACCAATTAGAGAAATGTACTTGTACTCTAGGGGTGGTGAAGCTTTCTCAGTCTATAGTTAAACTGTTTAGGTTACCTGGTACTGGGTTTAATACTGAGTGACTAAAGTTCCTGTAGATAGGCGTTGTGGCTTTTTTTGTCATAGTGGGAGTTCTATAGCTTGCTAATATTTGGTGCAGGACCTTTCTAATGGCTGTATGGACATGAAGAAGCTCTAGTGCATCATGCTGCTTTACCAGCCTTGATGTGAGTCTCTTCTGCATGCAGATTGAGACACTGCCATCTTTTTTTCCCTCCTGTGCAGTAGCTTGTCTAAACATGTAGAAGGCATTATAGTTTTGTACAGCCAGAGTGCTCTCCACTGTTTAAAACCATGTCTTATCTCAGTCACTACACAGATGTCAATATTCTCCAGGGTGAGAAGGGCTTGTAGGGAGTGGAGTTTCTTGTTTAGGCTCCAAGCATTGATCAGTAACATCTTTATAATTTCTTTTGCTTGTTTTGTTATGTTGTTAGATTTATGAGGTTGACATTCTCCAGAATGTCTTTGTCAATAATCAAAACCCTAGAGGAAACAGATGCAGGCCATTCCTGGTGAAGCATAGTGGTCTGTTGATCATATCCTCCCAGGCTGACAAATATTGGGGCCCCTTTTAATGACACCAAAAACTAAGCCAATTACTGAAGTTAATTATTTTTTACTTATATCATAGCATCATCCTTGGAGAAGTTAGAATGCTGTTCATTGTTAGGTTCATTCCTGCCTTTGATACATAATCTGAGGGCTCCATCATTTCTCTCTTCATGTAGTCCAGGTACATACACCTTAAGTCACTGACACTGGTGTGAAGAATGACAGTCACACTGGTACTTGTTGTTCAAGAACTTAAGTGCATGCATGATCTGAAAGATGCTGGCACCAGACAAGCA
>NC_056731.1:1689547390-1689584890 GCF_019279795.1 Protopterus annectens | reverse complement strand
GACAGTCCTGTTTCATCAGTGATAAGTTGCATCTGTCCTTTGATGGGTTTCTTTTACTGTCAAAAACTTTTTCACTGTCATAGTGTATTTTTAAGCAAATAATAATTACTAGAGACTCCAGTCTGACAAGTTCCAATCTGTTTGACATCAGGGTGGCTCTGATTAACATAAAAAAGCCACAGAAGCAAAATATCTGACTTGGACACTTTCTTATTCCTTGGGGGACATACATATATGCTTAGCTACTGAAACCTGGTTCCATTCTATGGAAAGCACTACTTCTGTTCTGAGGTTCACCGCCTGTCACTCATAGAACACTACTGGGGTCATATACGTATCTCTTATACATCTCATGTCTACATGTTGTAGGAATGAAGCCTTTTTGATAAAAAATATCAATGCCAAAAGTCTTGATGATAATTATTATAATTTCTATTAATATTAATGCTATTATTGTTAATGCCTGTGTGTATACTGTTAAGTATTACTTGCATTTATTAATTTTATCTTTATTTATAACCATGAGTCATCTTTTTTTATATTGCGGCACTAGTTTTCTGATTGAATCTACTGAGTGTAGAAGAGAACAAAGACACAGGTTATGTTATTCAAAAGACTTTTATTCCTAGCAGAAAACAAAGGTGTCTTCTCTGTCACTATTGGTGTCTGCTTTCAGCTCACAAAATGAATTCAGACCATATGACACCACCCAAACATATATACTTTAAAACAGGACATGTACACTGGTCTTTATCTTCCTGTGGAACATTGAAGTATCAAAAGGTCAAAACAGTGATGAATTCATATAATGTTAGAATGGACAATGTTTAAAAATCACATTCCTTTTTTGTTCTCTCTCTCTCTCTCTCTCTCTCTCACACACGTTTTCTTCAAAGACAGTAAGCTCAAAAAAAGTTATGTGTGGGCAACTACAGCTGGAATCAGTCAAAAGCAGAAAACAAAGACTTCAAGATTTCCTGTCTTTTGGCAAGAAATGCATATATGGAGACAAACTTGATTGATTCATTTATTCATTCTTCAATCTTCAATTTTTCTGTAACTCTTCAGCAGTTTTGTCAGTCTTTTCCTAGCCACTCAGCTAACAATTACTGCTGAACTCTGAGAAAGAACATATATATTAGTTATATGACAAATAACTGCTATATAGCCACACTCTAGTAAATGAACTTAAGCTGTGATATCTCATCTTGCTGAATCCAGGGTCCTGGTCATTTACAAAGGCAAAAAAGCTTTATTTGTGGTGAATAAGAGGGATGACTACAATGGAAACTAGCAGAGCTCTACCTGTGATTGTACAGATACTTGCCAAAGAAACCACTGTGGCTTTGCAAATAATTATTTTCAGTTTTCTGTATTCCACCAAAAAGTGAGCACATAACTCGGAACTGTTCTTTTTCCTCATCGAGGACTTTTCCTCCAAAGGCTTTTTACTACCAACATGATTTTGGATATAAAAGAACTTTTTTTGGCTTAGAAATGTTATTTGACCTTCCTGACAACAGGCTAGCATAAATGAGATATTCTGTGTTGTCAATACTGTACACGTTTAATGCAACTTAATGAGTAAACATTAATTAATGTATTTTTAATGCTTTAATAAGTTTGATATTTACACAGATTCAGTTACCTGTTATAACTGTTAGTTTAATCTGAACCAAAAAAATATGTTTGGAAAGTGGAAAATAAGTGCTGAACTTGGTTTCCACCTTTAGCAAATGAATAGATGTTAATATAAATATTCCACTCTATCTGTTCTGTCAGTGTCTTAATTGCCTTACCCTTGGTTTGGTACTGGTCTGAATCAATTAAAAAAAAGTTTTTTTCTTAAATTTCTATTTACTGGTCCACACCCATTTATCTGGTTAAATATACTGAATATCTAAACATGCTTCCACCAGTTAGAAGGCAAACCAAACACTTTTTATTAGGATATTTCAGTTGCCCCTAGAGGCTCAAGCCTCTTAGAGTTCATCTTAAGGAACTCTCCTTATCTCTGTTCAGCACCACAGGTATTTACTTCTCCTCAAGACCAGACTGCGTAATCAAAAAAAATTTAGCTATACCCAGGGGCTTTAGCAAAATCAGCCTATTAAGAGTTTATTGACCGTATTTTAAAAACATAAATGGTCCAGTCATCCTGAATCCCTGAACACTGGTACTCCAGCCCTAACCAAAAAAAAATATAATGACATATGAAACCATTGTATATTAAAAACCTATTCAGTCGATCATAATAAAAACAGTAAATACATAAAATGATTAATCTGTGACAAAACAGAATCAACACATTATTTCACAAGAATACATAGTCTTCTACCATATAGAAATCTTTCCCATAAAACAAAGCTTTAACAAATTATCAGGGAGCTTAAGACTACAATGAGAAGCATAAAGGTTGCCTTCAAGTACAAGGTAGTCACAAAGACTAAAGATAACCATAAGAAATTTTAGCTATGTGTGTAAAGTCCACAATAGTACCTGTCATGCTCTAAATGCATTGTAAATGAGAAACAGAGTATAAAGAATTAGTCCAGATAAAATCACTTTAGCTAGCAGATCTAGGAGACTCTCTCTCTGATACCCTCCCTGTGGGAGGGATAAAGACACCTTGTTGAAGTTTCCAGTAGTTTATTCAGTTAAGCAGATAGTTGTCTTTATTCCTCCCACAGAGAGGGTATCATACCTCTCAACTGTACAGATTTTCACAAAATGTCCAGATTTTTGCCTCATATTTTTGGTCTGTTCCTCATAAAAGTTGTGGTTTTCTGGCAAATCATTGAAGATTGAAGTCACTAAATAATACTAAATAATGACAAACATTTGAGTTTCAGACTTTATATCCTTCAGGAAGTAAATAATAATGCAAGACTTGTTTTTCTAGCAAAGTTCTAAGTTTATAGGAGCAATATTTAAATTCTGTCCCTATTTTTGGTCCTTCAACCCCCCATTCTTTTTGGCTTTGTCCAGATTTCTTGCATGAGAGGTTGAGAGGTATGGAGTGTATCAGAGACAGAGTCTCCTAGATCTGCTAGCTAAACTGATTTTATCTGGACTAATCCTTTATATTCTGTTGTTTGTTAGTCCTGTCACCCTTTGGGTCACAGGTGTGATACCAGACTTCACTCGAGCCCTCTGGATTACTTCTGGTTTCAATGCATTGTAAATGGTGACATATGCATCAACATATAATGCAAAGTTAATATCCTGACAAATAAACTAACATGTAATTTCAAGCCATGCACTATACAGTGGTTCACATCTCAGTTCATGCTACCCCTGCCCCCCCATTATCAGCACTGACTATGTCACAACCACACACACTAAAACAAAAATGAGTTCCTTCTTTGAGCCAGACAAAGTATCCATCTGCTTAATGTTAAGTTTAAAGCATCACTTAAACAAACCTGTCCTAAACATATTCAGTCAAAGACTCCACATGGAATACGTACCTGAAAATGGAGAAATGCAACAGTCATCACCCTCCATAATGGTAGTCCATCTACTCACCCAAATATCTATAGGTCCATCAATCTTACTATAGTTATAATTATAGACTTGTAATGGATTATTTTAGAACCAATCAATAAGAACATGCAAGATCTGCAAATTCTAGGCCCCTCAAAATTCAGCTTTGTAAAAGATATGCCATGCTGTCTTAATGTTGTTCGCATCTTTGAAAAATTCATTAAAGGTCTAGGAGAAGATCATCCAATCTATGATGTTTCTCTGGACTTAAGCAGTCCATTTGATATCGTTCACCACTCTGGCATCATAAATAATCGAAAACAACTAAACATCAATCCCTTTGTAGTTGGATTGCTAACTGGCTATCAGGCAGAACACTCATTCATATTAAATGATATCCTCTCAAAAAACAAAACTAAACTAACAACATTCTTCCATGTTATGACCTAAGCCCTCTAGTCTTGGGAACATATTTTTTTCTGATGTATACTCAGATTTTAATTAACTTTGGGTAACCAAATCCCAGATGACTGAAAGATAGGCATCCTCCTAAATTCCCCTATATTGACTGATGTTCCAACAAGGCTTTTATCACACTAATAACTAGTGCACTAATTTTGGTCTTACCCTAAATGCAAGGAAAAGTGGAATACTGACCCTGATAAAATTAGTGCCCCTGCGCAGTAAGTTAGGTTAGAGGAGAATAACTCCACAATGTGGCCAGTCACTAACGGAATCCCTCAGGGCTCTCTGCTAGCTCCACTCCTTTTTGGCATTTACCTCTTGGAAGCCAAGTTCAATGTCAAGGACCACTGGCTTAGCAAGTTTGTAGATAATTGCAACCTAGGTGCAGCCACAGAATCCCCCCAAGACACTAATATCCTATATGAAGGGCTAAAACAGACAGATTACTGGTACTAAAGGCGTGGCTTAAAACTTAACGTCAAGGAATGTGTACTAATACCCTTTAGGAAGTCAGCCACCCTAGGAAGTTACATTATTGATAACACAACTCTAAGAGCAGAACCAATAGTCAGGAATTTGAGTATGTATATAGACAGTGACCTGGCTTTCAATAAGCATATGTCTAAGTTAAGAAATTCAGAAAAAGAAAGTGAACTAGTAGTGAAGTGGAAAAATACAAACCAAAAGCAGCTTCAAGCAAGAAAAAAGTAGTACTCCACACCGTCAAAAGTTTTAATAAAACGACAAAGCTTTCAGATACAAATTATCCTTCTTCAGTGTCTTACATACAAACTCATAAAAACAGCATTTTTAAATGCAAACTAATTGCACCTCATGACACAGTCAACCTATCAAGTAACATCAATTAAAATCAACAATCAGTCTTCTTAAAGGAAATCATTCATAAAGGATTACACCAAACACACTAAAAATATATGTATGTAGCAAATATATACATAAAAAGACGATTTTTTCTTTACTCTGTGTTGCTTGGCTTTCAAAATAGATTTTACTGTAACCTGCTTATTAAGACCTGGATATTTTTCTGCTTCCAATCGAATAATCCATTCATATTCCTTGGTGTCTGTGTTATTAATTGCATCACCATGTCTTACATTTGGATATATAACATGTATAGCTCTAAAGCTAAACTGATGTGTGTCATCATTCTCTTCTATATGCTGGGCCAAAGAATTAGTATATTCCTGCATATCTCAGACCTGTGTTCTATTATCCTATCTTTTAACCTTCTCATTGATTTTTCCAACATAGAAACTTAAGCATTTTTTTACATGTGTAAAGTTAAATAATGGATGCTGCATTACACGTTGCAGTACAACGGAAGGTAAATTTCCTACCACTAACAGGGTGTGTAAACTCCATTGATTGATTTATACTAGAACAACATGAACAAATGTGGCAGGGAAAAGTTCCTTTTTTATTAAACACAGGGATAGATTTCTTATTTAAGGAAAAATCCTTATAGCGTAAAAGCTTCTTTAAGTTATCACATTTACGATAGGTGAATAATGGTTTCTCTGGAAGCCACTTCTCATGGCCAGATATGGCCTTTAGAATATCCCAATTGTTTCTAATAACATATTCTATTGTTTCACTAGCCCTACTAAAGGTAATTAAATACCTTAAGGATTGTGGATGAACTAAGTTCACATCACCAGAACTAGCATGTGGATGAACTGAACTCACATCACCAAAACCGGTGTGTTCCTAAGTGGAAAAATAAGGTTTAGCCCTTGAACCTCTCAATTGTAATGCATCATTCCTAGCCAGTTCTATTTCATTTCTACTATAGCCCCTTTCCAAAAGTTGTTGGTCATTTCTTGCATCTGCATTTCACAGACATCTAATTCAGTATTTAGTCTGCTAGCTTGCAAATACTGACTCTTAAGTACACTTCTAAAAGTTCTTTTTGCATGCATACTATTTTTATTCAAGTAGTTATTTACTTGCACTTCCTTCTTATATATACATGTTTGTAAACCAGACTCTGTTATGTGTAACTCTACATCTAAAAATTTCAAAGAAGTTTCAGAAAAAGACATTTCAAATTTCAAAAATTCAACAGTACCATTTATGTAGCTAAAGAAATCCTGCAAATCTATAACATTACCATGCCAAACCAAAAAAATATCATCCACAAAGCGTTTATAAAATAGGATATTTGAGGCATATAAACTACTCTCACCATACACATTCGCCTTTTCCCATTTTTGCAGGGTTAGATTTGCATAAGTATTGGCTACAGCGGTGCCCATGGCCGTTCCTGAAACCTGATGGTACACCTGTTTACTGAAAGTAAAAATATTATTTTCCAAAACAATTTCCAAAAGTTCACAAATGGTTTCAATGCATCTACCAGAAAAGGAACCATGTTCCTGCAGAATCTCTCTTATACAGTCAATTCCATAAGCATTAGGAATGACCGTAAAGAGAGACTTTACATCTAAAGTTACCAAAATGAAATGGTCATGAGCACCACTATCATGCCAACTATGTAACTGGGTCAAGAAGTCACCAGTGTCCATGATGTAGCTGGGTATATGCCTCAAATAGCCCCTTAATACGTCCTGTAGATAAACAGATATGGGCTCCATTATCCATCCCCTTCCCAAGACTATTGGTCTCATCAGGGGTTGTGAAAAAGATTTATGTATTTTAGGGAGTCCATAAAGTACAGGAATGATTGGGCATGGTACACTCAAGAAATGAAAGGTGTCAATGTCTATATCATCCATCACCTGTAGGTCATAGATGGATATATTTATTTTACTTATCATGCTATCTATTTCCTTATTATCAATAGGTTTAAAAGTCTATCTAATAATAAATCAAACATAGTTTGCAAATAGTTATGTGTATCCATCAGTACAATGGCACCCCCTTATCCACTTCTTTTATAATTATTTCATTACTATTCTGCAAGGATTTCATGCCTCAGACTCTTCAGCAGTTAAATTATAAAGTTTCTTAAAACTTTTTTTATTATAGAGCTCACAAATTTGTTTTTCGCAGATGTTATTAAACACATTAATAACAGGGTCACTAACAGGAATAAAGGTACCACTTTTTTGAGGTGACTATTCATAGAGATGCCACTATCCTTAAAGATATTTTTCAGATTTAAGCTCGTTGAAAATAAGTTTAAATCTGTAACTGCATTAACCAAATCATCGGTCCCAGCAGGTACAAACTTAATTCCATGTGACAATAGTGATATCTCTGCTTGAGAAAGTTGATATTTAGATAGATTTACCACTAAAGGATGTTTTAGGTTCATAGGTTCATAGGTTCATCGGTAGGTACTAAGCTATCTGCCTGAAGGCATTTATAAGCCTAGCCAGAATGTGTTTCGCCGCCCCCTTAGATTAGTTCCCTGTGCCTCTGTCCAGCAGAGCCATTGAAGTGATCCCTGGGGTAAACTTTCTGTTTCCCATCCACTTGTCAAGGTTTCTCTTGAAGAGGGGTAGCGAGGAGTTCTGCCTAATGTAGATTGGAATCTTGTTCCAGAGCATGGGAAGTCTCTGGGACAGGAATATATCCCTCCAGCACGTCCTATTTATTGTTGTGGTGAGGTTTAGATCCCTGGACTGTGTGGCTCGAGGGGATATGCTTTTCTTTAGGTGGAGCATGTCTATCAATTCTGGGTTGGACATGGCCTTGTATGTCAGGCAGAGATCACCTCTGAATAGGCGGTATGCAACCGAGTACAGCTGGAGTTTCTTCAGTCGATCTGCATAGGGCATCAGCTTGAGGCCAGTGATCCTCTTGGTGATGTAGTTCTGTGGTCTTTCCAGTTGTTGCAGGTGTCTTGAAAGGTACATCCCAAATGGGGCATTGTACTCTATGATGGGTCTGATGAGTGATGTGTAAAGGGGCCCAATGACCTCTTTCGATCTGGATGCAAACCCTTTTGTGATTAGGTGGGCCACATAGAAGGATTTTCTAATGACTTTGGCAATGTGATTCTCAAAGGAGAGGTTACTATCTACTTGGGTCCCCAGATCCCTTATTATGTCTTCTGTATTTAGGGGTCTACCACCTATGTGGTAGTTTGTGGGTACTTTGTTTTTTCCAAAGGGGATGACTATGCACTTTTTGGCATTTAGCTTGAGGCCATGGTTTTGACACCAGGTATCTGTCTCAGTGAGACCCTTTTGGAGGATGTCTGTGTCAGCTGGAGAGTCAATTATAGCCCCTAGTTTGCAGTTATCTGTGAACTTGGTCAGCCATAGTCCTCCTGTACTTGCCTGTACCTCGGAGAAGTATATGCCGAACAGGAGAGGTCCTAGGACTGAACCCTAGGGAATGCCACTTGTAACCGGTTTAGAGTCAGACCTAGCTCCTGCAACTCTTACCATGTGGGTTCTGTCCGTGAGCCAGTTGGCAACCCATCTCATGATGTAGGGGTTTATGTTCAGGCTGGTGAGCTTGTCTATAATACCAGAATGGGGAATGATGTCAAAGGCCTTTGCGAGGTCTAGGTAGGCTGTGTGGACCACCTTTCCCTCATCTATAGCTTTGGTAACTGTCTCAAAGAAGTCCACCAGCTTTAGGAGACATGATCTGCCCTTCACAAAACCGAACTGGATAGGGTCCAATGTTTGGAGGTTCCCAATGTCTCTGTTAATGAGATACATGATGATGTGCTCCATAGCTTTGCAGACCAAGCTAGTCAGGCTTATATGGGAATAGTTCCCAGGGTCCATTGTGGCTTCACCTTTGTGGAGTGAAATAACCATTACTGTGCACCACTCTGTGGGCACATACCCTGTGGATAGGCTGAGTTTAAACAGTGTGTTTAGGTGAGGGGTTAGTTCATCTTTGAGCTTGTGTAGGACACAGCCTGGGACACCGTCCAGTCCCATTGATGCTGTGTTTTTGGCTTTGGAGAGGGCTCTTTTAACCTGAGTGTCTGTGATTTCGGTGACACTACATTCTTCTGGTATAGTTATGGGCCCATTTGGGCGTAAGAGGGGGGTGAAGTTTGCACTGAACCTGTATGCCAGGATGTTGGCTATATCAGTTGGTTCAGTGTATTTTGTGCCATTCTGCACTAACTCTGAGCAGATCTGAGAAATGTCACTTAGATTCTTGACATAGCTAAAGAATGCCTTGTGGTTATCTTTGGAGTTCATGGCAATTTTTCTTTTGAAACTAGCCTGGATGATTTTATGAGGGAACGTAGTTTTTTGCTGATACTGATCAGTAATGTCTTCCCTTCTTGGGATTTTACTCTTTTCTGTACTAATTTCCTCCTTCTATTGTATAGCTTGTTTATGGCAGGGGTCCACCAGACTGGATTCCTTTTCTTGGAGGAGTGAGTCTTGGTTTTGTTTGGGATAGCACGATCCATGCATTCTTGTAGGTGCCCATAGAGTGCATTAGTAAAGGATTTTGCAGCTTGGACAGGGTTATCCTTTAGCATGAGGGCTTTGAAACTTCCCACCCTGGTCTCAAGTAATGTGAAGTTTGTTTTTGAAATGTTTTTTACGGTGGTTTCTTTGACTGGGGATTGTGGCGGAATGTGGATATCCAGAGTGATTAGGTTATGGTCAGATCTAACCAGCAAGGGGTTGGCCTCCGGTGTGGAACACCGGTCACCCATGTTGGTGATGACCAGGTCCAATATGTTGCCACCTCTGGTGGGAGTGTTGACCAGTTGATCCAGGGTGTTTGAGTTTATAAATTCTAGGAAATGTTGGGCAAGGGAGTTTGTACTTGAGTAGTTCTCCCAGTTAACGTTTGGGTAATTGAAATCACCCAATATCAGGGTATTTGGTAGAACCTTTATTTTTCCCAGTGTTTCCAGGAATGTGAAGTGGGGGTCCTGGGACATAGTGGGTGATCTGTATCAAGCTATAATTTGAATAGCAGTTTTGCCCATTGTTAGTTGCATGTGGATGATCTCTGAAGCATCGTGCAGTGCCACTAACCTGGAGGTGTGGGTATCCTTGATGAATATGGATACTCCTCCACATTTTGTATTTCGGTCTGGGTTTTGTGGAAAAAATGTATTTTATGAGTTGTAGCCTGGTAGTGCTGTGGTGCTCTCTGGAGCCTTAAACCAGGTTTCTGTTACTGCACATATATCGATTTTCTCCATACTGAGGAGTGCCTCGAGTGCATGCATTTTGAGGTTTAGACTTCTGGCATTGAGTAGCATTACCCTCAGTTTTTGATTACTTGTGCTATTTACAGTGGTGGGTTTGTCTTTTGAGCCTTGCCTAAAAAAGGCACTATGGGAGTGACAAGAGCCTTGGCCAGTATTCGAAAGCCTAAGGGTGACAGGTGCAAGCCATCTCTAGCAAAGCAGCGTGGCTTGTCAAGCATGTCATCCCAGGCTGACAGACACTGGATCCCATTTGAATGACACCAGACACTTAGCTAATGGTTGAAATTGATAATTTTTTCTCTATACCATGGTATCATTCTTGGTGAGGGCAGGATGCTACTCAGGGTCAGGGTCATACCAGCCTGGCCTACGTGATCAGAGAGCTCCTCCCTGTCTCTTTTCATGTAGTCCAGAGAGGTACAGCTCAGGTCATTCACACCAACATGGACAATGACAGAGTCATATTTATACTTGTTCTGGAGTGACCTGAGTGCTTGTGTTATCTAGTGGATCCTGGCACCCGACAGGCAGCTAACAGTAACCTTCTCCTTGTTCAGCCTAGTGAGTGGGACATCAGTGTGCCTGACTATAGAGTCACCTATCATTAGTGTGTTGGGTATATTATTTTGCCTTAAGGACTGTGATTGCGTGGCACACTGGTTTTGTGAAGTATGTGTTTCATGGTTTGTCTTGGGGGGTGGAGCTTGCTTGGATGTCTGCTTTGGAGGTCTCTGTTGCTTTTGCAGATTTTTATTTAGAGCCTCCATGTATGTTTTCATGTATTTATGTGTGTTTTTTGCCGGTGCTGGTTTACTAGGTCTATGTGAGACTGGTGGTGTGATGCAACTAATTCCCTTCTCCTCTTGACTGCCTGGTCCACTCTTGGATTGAGACAGCTTAGCCTCCAGTTTGGCTGTATAATTCCATCTCTCACATATATTAGTGTTTGGTGGAAGGAGGAGAGGGTTGTCTGTGTACCTGAGGCAATTGTAACATTGCCTCAAAATGCCCAGATTCACCAGGTGGACCGGAGAGTACACCTAAAACTGACCTTTGGACATGCCTGGATAAGTACAGTGAACTGTTTTACTGATTGGCTGGCAAGGTTTATTAGTGCTTGCTATGAGTTTTAAGCAAGTGCAAGGATGAGAAGTGAATGTCTGAGTGCTTAAGTTGAAAATTTGTCTAGTTCCAAGAGAAAAATTGAGGAGTAGACTTTGTGGAGCCGGGAAAAGTTATACTCTAGCTAACCAGCGCTGCCCGGCACGCAAAACCACGCAAATGTGGGTTTTATAGCAGGGAAATGAAAGAGATAGAAATTAGCCCAAAATGGCCAATAAACTACTAATTTCTGGGCTGAAACCATTCCTCCAGGGACAGATAGGCTGCTCAAAGCTCCCTCTCTCACAGTCAACAGTTTCTAGCCAAGTAAGGTATGGGCAAACACAGAAA
Source organism: Protopterus annectens (assembly GCF_019279795.1). Lineage (NCBI taxonomy): Eukaryota > Metazoa > Chordata > Ceratodontiformes > Protopteridae > Protopterus > Protopterus annectens. The sequence continues at coordinate 1,689,573,354 of NC_056731.1, read as the reverse complement.
CTTGTAACACAGCCCTGAATTCAGCACTAACCTGAAAACTGGACTATACTAGCTTAGAAAGGGAGGAAAACAAGTATATTTTTAATAACTTTTCAGAAGTTCTTTCATCAGGAATTGTCCTTTTCTGATTATTTTCTATAATATTGGACAGATCCATAGTTAGCATAGGCATACTGGCACCCGCCAAATGTTCATTATATTACCTAAGATTATTTTCATCAGGCCCTTCTACCACATAATCATTATCAAACAATTCCATAGCCAGAGAATTTTCCAATGGCTCTATACATTCATTTCTACCATTAGAGACATTTAAATCAGAGTCTACTGCCATATGACATGTCTGTATGGTATTGAATAAATCAACAGTTTGTGAAGACGCACTAACACATTCTATTTGTTTATTGTACTGCTTAGAACTATCTTCATCATGGCCTGCTAACACATGACCATTATCAAACAACTCTACAGCCAAGGGGCTCTTCAATAACCCTACAGTCATTTATACCATTGTGGACATTCAGATTTAAATCTGCTGCCACTTGGCAATTTTGTACAATATTAGGCAAACTTACAGTTTGTACAAACATACTTGCACATTCTATTCGTTCATTATGCTGGCTAGAATTATTCTTGCCAAAAGCTGTTACCACACAGATATTATTGGACAATTCTATAGCTAAGGGACTTTTCCATAACCCTATACATTCATTTGTATCATTTAAAACATTTGGGTTTAAATCTAGCGCCATTTGGCAGGTTTGGTGAACATTTTGAAAAGTCCCATTCAAAGCACAGTCCAAAGATGAAATATATCTATTTGTAGATCTCGACAGTTCATTAGATGAAACATTTCTATCATAATCAGTTGTTTCTTGACAATTTTAGATAGTTCGTAAGTCAAGCAGCATTCTGCCAACAATTCATGTTCATTCAAACATTCAAAGGTATTCCTACAGCTAGATAGAACATTTCTTTCACAATTATTCAATAAGTTATTAGTTAAATTGTATTCCGCCAACATATTTTGTCCATTTAGGCAGTCAGAAGCATTTCTAGTACAACTTACTGTTGCTTCAATGCTCTGCTTCTCGTCCTTTGTCCATTCCTTACCCTTCCTCGAGATTTTGGCCATTGTCTGGATGTGCCTCATCCTCGCACAACCAATTTCTCTGGCAGATACTCTCTGATGCCCTGGTTGGTCTCTAAAAAAGAGTTTGAGGCCTTCTGTATACTTTCTTTTACTACAGTTACATGTACATCTGTTGTAGGTCTCGCCTGAAGCTCATTAGGCTGCAATGACATTGAAGCGTTGCACATTTTTAAAAGGAACAGGTTTATTATTGTCATTTAAGGAACATTTTGGCCAAGAAAAAAATATGACTATTACTGAAGTCATTAATGTCACGCTGGAGTTTCTTTCTCTTAGTAGATTCTAGTTGTTTATCATATGCATCCAATCTTCCCATCAGAGCATCATATAGTGAAATATTTTCATTGAAAACTGTTGAATTCACTAGTTGTTTTTGTAAAACACTTATCTCTATGCACAGTTCATTCTCTTTTGGTGCAAAGAAATCATTCATAAGATTCATATAGTCCAGACTTAATTTTATATTCATTTCCTGCCACTTTTTTAGTAGCTCAGGATAGGTATTGCCATAAGAGGGCATATTCAGAATTTGCAACCCTCGTGGTACAATACCCAAGTCAAGATATACATTAAAGCTAAAAATGTAAAATCAATGAGAAGGTTAAAAGATAGGATAACAGAACACAGGACTGAGATACGCAGGAAGATACAAACTAATTCTTTGGCCCAGCATATAGAGGAAAATGATGATACACATCAGTTTTGCTTTAGAGCTATACATGTTATATATCCAAATGTAAGACATGGTGATGCAATTAATAACATAGACACCAAGGAATATGAATGGATTATTTGACTGGAAGCAGATAAATATCCAGGTCTTAATAAGCAGGTTACATTAAAACCTATTTTGAAAGCAAAGCAACACAGAGTAAAGAAAAAAATAGTCTTTTTATGTATATATTTGCTACATACATAAATATATTTTTAGTGTGTTTGTTGTAATCCTTTATGGATGATTTCCTTTAAGAAGACTGATTGTTGATTTTAATTGATGTTACTTGATATGTTGACTGGGTCATGAGGTGCAATAATTAATTTGCATTTAAAAATGCTGTTTTTATGAGTTTGTATGTAAGACACTGAAGAAGGATAATTTGTATCTGAAAGCTTTGTCATGTTATTAAAACTTTTGACGGTGTGGAGTACTACTTTATTCTTGCTTTAAGTTAGTAAGAAACTCATTCTATGTCACATATAAAGATATAAACAAGAGCATGGCATCTAGGTCCAAGGAAGCCATTTCTCTAATGTACTTGACCCTTATCAGGCCCATCACTAAGTACAACTCCCCTTCAGTATGTACCTATCTAGGTACATGCAAAAACTGGAACATCCACCGAGGTTCCTCACAAAAAGAATACCAGACTTAAACAGCATTTCCTGTGTAGAGCACCTCAAAGGCTTATTTCTATACTTGGTTTCTTACAGATTGCTGAGAGGTGATCTATGTTTGGCATACAAAGCTTCCTTGGAGCCTACTCTGAAGGATACTTTGCAGATCAGCAAAACAAATAGCATCAGAATTGCTAGATATAGGGATTTTAATTTTTCTTGTGACATAAATCGGACATGTTGGCAGGACAAGTATGTAACTCTGAGAAAACTGATTTTTCATCCTTGTGAAGCAAAGCTCTTTTTTAATCCTATTCAAGAGAAACCTGGACCAGTGGATAGGAAATCAGAAATATACTCCAGATTAAGCACCTGTGTCTCAAATGGACAGAGGCAGCTTGTAAATCTTTCCCTAACTTACATATACCCCTTAAAATAACCTCTAAAGGGCATAAAAATGTGGGATGCATTTGGGAAATCACACTAGACTTCCAAAGACCAGCTAACTTTGCAGTATGCATGCTGGATGCTTGGCTAGAATAATAAAAGCCCCAATGATTGTTAGCCTAGTATAGACCTATGAACCTATGAACCTAAGAACCTATAAATGTAACTCACATTAAGATGGAGACTGTGATCTTTGCTTTATGAACTTACATTGACATGTCCTTAAATAAGCATATGTTGAATTTTGTCAGGAAAGCTCTCTAACTCACTCATCTTATCTAGATTCCAGTCTATCCTAATTCCCATTAATTATGATTGTATTTGCTTATTCATATAATGCATAGCTTTTTTTAGTATGAATAACACTAAACAGCTACCCACTTAGAAAAATTGAAGTATTTTATATGGAAAATAATCCAATATTTAGAGACTCACACTTATTTTAATGGAATTTAAGTTGCCTCTAGAATCCTTCAAGATTATATGGGCCTTCCCTTTTAAGTTATGTAAAATCTTGATTTCTGTGATCCCTTTTCACTGAAAAGAAAAACCTCCTCAATTAACCTTTTCAAAAGAAATGTCAACAAGTCTTGATTCAGAGATAAATTCATTACACAGCACTTCCACTCTCTACATGTAACCAGTTTTCACAAAATATTAAACAGTGTAAAACATTAGCAGCATTAAAATTTTAGTTGAAATAATGGATCTGATCATGTAATTTTATCTCAGGAGTCACTAGCTACATACTTTTTGCTATGGCAAATTAAACACGATCACATCTCAGTCTTCAGATTTCTCTACATCCCTTTTCCTCCCTTCTCTTCTGCTTATTCCTACTTCCCTTCCTTCTAAGATGACTGAAGCTAAAAATATTCTATCTCTCATTTTAACCCCATTCCAATCAGTTTTATACTAAACACTAGTCTTTGTCTGACAGATCTCACTCCCTCATATATACATTTTTTTTTCGTTTATGGCATTGTTGGGTAAGCCTACAATGCCTGACATACCACTGATATAGTACAAACCTATGAAGCTATGGCACCCCCTCTCCCCCAGAAAGCAAAGGCATAGCTAAAGTGAGCAGAGTAAGCACCTACCTCAGGAGCAAACTCTCAGGGCATAATTAGCTCAATAAACAAGTTGTCAATTAGCCTGCAAGTCAGTTATGCAATATTTGGACATGAATGTAAATCTGTGCTTACAGCTGAAAGCAATAAAGTTAATTAAGCAACCACCACTGAGATTATGACTGTTTAAATCACTTGCATGCAGTATATGTGTGCTAGAAACAGCTGCAAGGAGCTCCTGAAAAGTTTTTCAGACAATGCACAGAGCTATTGTGTAGAAACACAATGGCTTTTTTGCTGCCTAATGGAGGACTTTTTGTGTACTGCTCAACATTGAACCAGAATATAATACCAGATATATGGAATACATTATTGGCATGGTATTTGATACATAAAAGAGAAGGAGTCTAATTTTGTGTGACAAATCAGTTTTGCATTTCAACCATTTCCATAACTAGGGAATGTGCTATGCCCATTCCACTTAATTTTGTACTTGCCATTGGGGCTTGTTTTTCCATTCTCACTCCCTCACTGCAGCCTTTTCACTGTTTTCTCTATCTCTGCGTATCATTTCTTGTTAGAAGTGGAATATTGTATATGAAGTAGAATCTCACCAGCTCAATCATTAGCAACTTAACATATTCACTTTCTTCATCTTTGACCCTACCTTCACATGCAGCCCCCCTTTTCATTTGGATTTTTAGTATTTTCATAAAAACTCCCATATTCCTTCACAAGGTATCCTCCACAAAATTAGCCACCTCCAGTATTAAGTCCAACCTGTTTTTGTTAACCAGGAAAGTGAGCATGTCATTCTAAGACCCTTTGTGGGTATGATCCAAACCACAAGGAGGGCAAGGTAAAATAGAACACAAAAATAAATAAATTAGAGTAACAATCAAACAACAAGTGAAACCCACCCAGGTATATGGAGAACATACTAAACTCTACATAGACAGTGAGTTGAAGTCGAGATTGAACCTCAGCCCTGGAGCTGTCAATGGATGACGTCACCACTAAGCTTCAATGTGTTATTTTCTTTATTCCAAGAAAAAGTATAATTCCTTCCCACCAGAGTTTCACAACCAAAGCTTTCTGCCTGTCATGCCTTAGGCCTCATGATCACCAAGCTTCGAAACTTTCTAAGAATTTCCAGGTGTGCCTATAGCTTCTAACATCAAAATACCATAATCAGAAAGAATGTAGAACCACATTACTCACATCTGTCCTTTCTACCTGCTTTGCATTACTTTAAATAGCCTTACATCCTTCATCAAATTCTTCCATCATTAACAGGGGTAGCTCCAAGGATGGTGGGCACTCCTGTCTAGTATCTCTATGTACCATAATCCTCCTTGGTATTCTTCTGTTAATAAACACTTCAGCCTTGGTACCCTATAAATAGCATCAGGCCATCATTTACGCCTGACACCAACCCTCTCTGATAGAGGACTCATTTCAGTCCACAATGGCAAAGTTCATACAATATGAAACACCTCCACCCTCGCTGTACCATATTTTAATTTGCAGCTGTTATTAAAAAATGAATCAGTACCGGCCAATAGAATATAACTTGCCATTTCAAAACTTGACCTCTAGGGAATCAGACTGATGCACTGAGCGCTCTCTCACAAGTGTAAAAAGCATGAAAATAATGAACCCCAAATTATTTTTTTGCAGGGGGGCCAGATCCCCATTCAGGCCTCTTATGTGTAGACACCACCACACCTCAATTCTTATACCAGCTCCATGATAACACCATGGTGGAGTAAAGGGCAAGCTCTGCTGGTACCGAATGTTGCATTTACCAGCTTTACCTCATGGCACCAGTGCTTGCCGAAAGAGTACTTGAACATCTGACACACTTCTGATTTCTGTGTATTAATTGCGACATTCCTTCTCTAAACATCTGGACAGCAGCTTTGCCATAATTTTTATATGTAGAGTAATCAGTTCTATGGGCCTTTATGTCCCTGGCTTTCAATTGCCTTTGCCCCAGATCAGCAGTATCACCCCCCTTGCTAATTCCATTGATAGTATCATTCTCCTCCTATCTCCTGTCATTCTGAATTCCTACTCTAGGTCAAGGGATCATAAAAAACTTCACAATTTATAAAATTCTGTAGGACGTCTGACCTGCCCTCCATTTCCCTCACTATAAAGTCCTTATAGCCTAACACTGTTCCTCTATCATTCATTCATCCATGCTACTAGTTTCCATCTTCCCTGATGTTTTCCATTTGCCTACACACAATCACACACACACACACACACACACACACACACACAGACACAAGCGCACACATGCACACACATACACACACAGTCACACACACAGACACATACACAGACACATACAAACACACACACGTGCACACATGCACACACACGCACACACACGCACACACCCATGTACACGGACAGAGACACACACACGCACACACACATGCACATACACCTGTATACACACACACGCACACACACGCACACACACACACACGCACACACAGTTACACAGACAGAGACAGACACACATGCATATGCCTGCACACACACACACACACACACACACACACGCACACGCACACGCACACACACACACCCGCACACACACGCACACACGCACACACACATATACACACGGACAATAACACACACACACACACACACACACACACACACACACACACACACACACACACACACACACACACACACACACACGCACACACTCAGACTTGCACACACACATATGCACACAGACAATAACACACACACACACACACACACACACGCACACACACACACACACACACACATACACACAATAACACACACACACACACACACACACACATACACAGACACACACACACACGTGCACACACAGAGACACACACACATGCACATACGTCTGTACACACACACACACACACACACACACACACACACACACACACACACACACACTCATACATGCACACATAAGCACACATAAGCACACTCTTCTAAATTGTTTAAACATTTTGATGGTATTATTAAGTAAAGAAATGTTAAGTCATAACTCCAATATATATTTTTTTTCATATGCTTAAAATATTTGGATAAGGGAGTATGTTGGAGATGCTGACACCTAGACTGTATTTACTGTCATATGCTCTAAGATTGCATTGATAATAAAAATATACTGACAAAGGCCCATTCCAGTGCTAAGTGTGCCTTTAAAGTTACTATCCTATCCCTCCAGGGAAAAAGTTTTGGTTGCTAGGGATTTATTATACCACGTGACCTAAATGTTAGTGCCTTAGCATATCTGTTATCTAATATCACTGTTGTTATCATACTAAAGTAATCTAAGATCATTCCTGATAATGTCACTGTTATATCAATAAAATTAAATAGGTATATGGAGATAGACGCTACTTAAAGATCACAAGGAATTTTGGTCTATCGTTTTATTTTGCTGTGTTTATGCCCTGCATACTATTCCTTCATTATGGAAAACCTCATATATCATCCCCCTCCACAAGGGAGGTCCATCTACTGACCTCTCCAACTACCATCCCATTGCAATCCTATCACCTCTCTCAAAAATTCTAGAAAAATGTATCCACCACCAACTCCTTACCCACCTACTAACCAACAACCTTCTAACTAAAACCCAACATGGATTCAGACCTTCCCATAGCACCAACACTGCCCTAATTAACTTTTCCAATACCATAAACTCACACAGGAACCAAGGAAAGCTGGTCTCTGCCACATTCTTAGACCTATCCAAGGCATTTGATACAGTTTCCCATAACAAACTCCTCACCTGTCTGGCAGAACGCAACCTTGATGACCCTACTCTACAATGGTTTAACAGTTACCTAAACAACCGGTCACAATCTGTCTAATGGGGCAACTCCCTATCCCCCCCACTCCCTGTCACATGTGGTGTCCCACAAGGTTCAGTTCTTGGTCCCCTTCTCTTCAGCATATTTACAAATAATCTCCACCTAGCTACCACTAAAGCCAACATTGTCCAGTATGCGGATGACATGACACTAATCTGCTCAGCAACAAACATCCAATTACTTCAAAGTAAAGCCCAATAATCCTTCACTGAGGCAGAGAGCTGGCTAAACAACTACCAACTAATACTAAACCCCAAAAAACACAACTAATACTATTTCACCCAACCAAACACTACAACGTCACCTTTACCATCATGTCTACCAATGGCACCCTCATCACTCCAGTAACTGAGGCTAATCTCTTAGGCATCACTATTGATCACCAACTTAAATACAACAAGCACATATCCCAAACTATCTCTAAAGTCCATAAAAAACTAGGTTGCCTATATCGTTGCAAACTATTCCTAACCACTGAGACTAGAACAACAATAGCCAGAACTCATCTCTTATCAACACTACTTTACGCCTCTCCAGTTCTCACCAATATTAACAAAACCAACCTGAACAAACTCTCTACATGCTACAATAAAATAGCTAGGTTCACTGCCAATAATAGATCACATTCCCACCATTGCCTATCCCTAACTATACTGCACTGGTTAGAATTTCCAAACCTCCTATGCTATCACCAACTGATCATAGCCCATCAAATTCTCTTCCATCCGGGGAAGTGCCCTGCCCTTGCTGACATGCTAAACTTTCACAACCCTTAAAGGGAGCTACATCCATGTATCAAAAACCTGACTGAAGTTAATCCATGCAATAACAGTCCTGGGGAGGCCTTATTCTCCCATGATGTTGCCAAAGCATGGAACACCCTCCCACCTGAACTCAGGCTACAAAGTTACACAGGCACCTTTAAAGGCCTTCTTAAATTACACCTCAATACTAACCCTCTCTGCAACTGCAAAGACCCCCCTTGAAGACCCACTTTTCCATATGTAAGTGACCAGTTGAAGCCTTTAATGCATGCACTATACTCTCACCTGAAATGTACTTTTTGTATATATTGTAAATAATGGTACTACTCCTGAGTATCTTATTGTTCTATATAATTGTTTTTTGTACTTCATTGTTTCTCTTATCTTGTATGCCAGTTTTATTGTTATCTAAAGCATGTATGTACACTGTTATTTATGTGGAGTTTTTCTCCCCAGGACTCCACTGAAAAAGGACACATGATGTCCAGTTGGACTTATCCTGGTAAAATAAATGTTAAATAAATAAATAAAAAACATACAAAATTAACAAATATAGAGACTTCTCTAAATGACATGGAAGGGAGACTCAAAGAGGAAGAATTCCAGAAAGTATTTCTGCTTAAACAGAATACATGGCTGCTTAACAAAATAGATGACTTAGAAAACAGGGAAAGGAGAAACAACATAAGGATCTTTGGTCTGCCAGAAAACACTGAAGGAGAAGACATTATTTTATTCTTAACAACCTGGATTCCTGAATTTTTAGACTTGAAAGAGAGACTTTCATTTGGAATTGAAAAGGCACATAGAGCATTGAGGAAACCTGCTTCTAACTCAACAAATACTCCACCTAGATCCATAGTTATAAAATGTCTTTCATTTCTGGACAAGGAACTAATATTAAAATCTGCTTGGAGAAAATCACCCTTAAAATACAATCAAAGCCTGATAAGGTTTGACAATGATTATTTTTCCAGAATACTAGAACAAAGGAAGAAAGTCTGGTCAATAATAAAACTGTTGAAACAAAACAGCATTAAAGCACAGCTGGCCTTTCCAGCCAAGATAAAATACTTTTTGCCAATGGGATAAGAACCTTTAATGACTTAGAAGAAGCTTCTATATTCACCAAAAACAACAACCTAGTATCTATCCCAGATGAAATGGAATGGATGGCCCCTACTCTTAAAAGAATAAAAGAAACAAATCCTTGGACTGATGCTAGAAAGAAGAAACAAAAAACTGATTCCAAGATAGCTGTCCCAAAAAAATAACTCTTACAACTACATCTCTCAAAATATCAGCTGATATGGTACATCACTTGTCATCTGTTTTTATTTAAAAAAAGGAGGGATTCTTAAAAAAATGAGAAACAGTAATGATTTATTCAGAATGTTCAGAGTCCAATAATTCTTCACAAACAAAGGTAGGTCAAGATGGGTTAATATTTACATTATATATAAACCAAACAAACCAACATATAATACAAACATAGAAGTTTCTATTCCCCTACTTGAACTCAAATGAATACTTATCTTGTTCATTTTTCATTGATTTTCCTAATAATAATTTATTTAAGTAATTAATTAACTAATTCAACAAGGTACCATTCATCAGAGTTCAGACTTAAATGTAACAAATTAATATCATATATAATAGCAGTAACAGTAGAGTGTTTTGAAAAAAAAATTCTGTCATGGAGACTAATGCCTTCTTCAGTTAAAGTATGATTTAGAAATGTCATGTATATCCTGGTTAAATAATAGTAGCAAGCTCTTAGTACAAATGCCATCATTAGTCTGTTTAAATATAGTTAATATCAATTATGACAGGTATCACAGGTACGAGTGCTGTTTGATCAATCCTGATATGGTATGCATGGATGCAGCCATGTCTAGCAGCTAGTACAAATGTCATTATTATTCTGTCTAAACATAGTTAATATCAATTATGGCAGGTATCATAGCTTTGAGTGCTGTTTGATCAATCCTGATGTGGTGTGCCTGGATACAGCCGTGTCTGGCAGCTAGTACAAATGTTATTATTATTCTGTCTAAATATAATTAATATCAATTATGGCAGGTATCATAGCTTTGAGTGTTGTTTTATTAAGCCTGACATGGTGTATGTGGATGCAGCTGTGTCTGTCAGCTGTTATATGTTGCTGTTTTCATCTCCGGGAAGCTGTGGGTTGCAGCTTGTGATCGAGGTTTACTAATGCTTGTGTATTAGGAAGAGACATTTGGTGTTTTAGCCTGGATACAGGAGAAGGGGGTGGATAGAACTGTAATTTGGGATATTTTGGCAGAGAATGGTTTGTTTGTATGTCTGTTGAGTGAGAGGTGGGAGGGCTGGAAAGTGTGTTGTCTGTTATTTTGGTGGCTTGTTGGGAGGATTTTTTTTTATCCGTTTGCTCTCTGTTCTTTCCCTGGCTGCTGCTTCACATTTAGGTTTGAAGTTGCAGTGAAGTGAAGCTTTGCTTCAGGTACATTGCGGGCCTCTCGTATGCAGTGCACAGGCACACTAACAGAAACAGATGCTCCGAGGTTGCTATGGTAATGGAGACAGAGTGACAATAATGCTTAATGGCTCTGAGGAGCCTCCGAAATCATTGTCAGCAATGACGGTTTTTGTTTAAAAAAAAAAATATATATATATATATATATATATATATATATATATATATATATATATATATATATGGATCCCTATCACATGGTCGACAGGCCAAATCATCGACTTTCATTTGGTCGACAGTTCATTTGGTCGACAAGAAGGTTTATGTGGGGGCTTGCCCCACACTCTAATGTGGGGCTGTGCCCCCACACCCCCTAACTATATATATCAACTCCAGGGTTGCACAACATTGGGGAGGGGGGCAAATCTGCCTGTTGACCAAATGAATTGTCGACCAAATAAAAGTCGATCAAATGGCTTGTCGACCATCTCAGGTAGACCCATATATATATATATATATATATATATATATATATATATATATATATATATATATATATATATAAAATAATAAAATAAAAGGGCTGTTTTAAACCACATGTATATACATTGATAGTCTTCCAACACTTTGTTTAGCTCATTAAGTTGATTCTTGATAAAAAAATAAAAATAAAAATAATAAGCGCAATTTTATATTTAAAATGTATTTTGGCCCAAACACATTAAGGACTTACATAAGAGTGGAAGTCTGAGTTATTGTGAAAGACTAAGAGCACTTGGTCTTGTGTAGAACCCGTTGCTGTGGTCTGGGAGGTGAGCTTGCTTGGACGTTTTGGGCATATGGGGATAGCTGATTCTAGGGGTGTTTGGGGTTGTCAGGAAGTGTTAGAGAGTCATCAGATTTCCTTTGTGGAAATATCTGTGGGAATGGAAAGTGTGTTGAGTGGTTAACTGGTAGAGTGGCCACTGCATGGAACAGGCTAGGCTGATAAAATGGAACAGGACAAATATTGTTTTGGATATTTTAAGAACAGCCTGGAAACACACCACATGAACTAGTGAATGGTATTCTGGCAAAACTGGATGGGCATTGTTGCCCGTGATTGAAGTACTGACATGTGTGTATGTAAGGGTGGAAATATACTTATAACAAATAAGAAACTAGAAGGGTCTCATAATTTAAAGTATATGGACTGTATAAACATGTTTGAAAGGAGCTAATAATAAGAATAAACATTACAGCTTGTGGTCTCTCAAATAACTAAGCAACAGCCAAAAAAAAAACCGCACACAATAGCTATGCAGTGTATGATTTTAGTAAATCTAGACATAAAATATATAATTGTCATATAAGATGAAGCAGTCTGCTGAATTTAGATATTAAAGACAGGATTTAATAATGTGGGCTTGTGTATAATAACACCACTATCTTAACTTGTCATAAATGACATACACTACATTGAACATCAAGGGGAAGCGTGATGATTTAAGTATGCATAACAAGTCATGTAATTGCTTTAACTTGAATTGTAGTTATTGTAACCCATCTTGACCATATATAATACTTAAGCAGTTACCAAGGTAACTAATGTTTTATACATGACATCAAACTGGCAAAGTTGTTCAAGATGAACAATAGAAGCCAGAACTTGAAATGTCACAGAATGTAACAATCATATTCTGAACAAATAGTATTAAATTGAGAATAGGCACTCAGTTTAATAACATGGGCTTGTGTTTAATAGCACTACTGTTTTAACTTGTCATAAATGACATACACTATATTGAACATCAAGGAGAAGCATGATGATTTTCTCATATAAGTAAATGTGCATAACAAGTCATATAATTGCTTTAACTTGAATTGTGGTTTTGTAATACATCTTGACCATACATAATACTTAAGCCGTTATTAAGGTAACTAATGTTTTATACATGACATCAAACTGACAAAGTTGTTCAAGGGAAACAATAGAAGCCTTAACTAGGAATGTCACAGAATGTAACAATCACATTCTGAACAAATAGTATTAAATTGACAATAATCACTCAGTTTAACTTTCGCTGATTATTATTTATTTATTTATTTATTGACCGGGATTGTCCGACTGAGCTGAAGAGCCCTTTTTCAACAGAGGCCCGGGAAGAAAAGCTCCAACATATTAATCAATTTTCATTATAAATTAGCATTAAACATCAATGTTACAGGAATATTACAAGGCATTTAGTAGCAATACAATGTTATACAGTGTCAATAATCAGGAGTATAGCAAAACTATTTGAAGATGTATAAAAAGAAATATGTCATTAAGATGAATATAGTTTTTTGAGGTAAGTGGTTGCAAAAGCCCAGTTTTATCATAATGTAGTTGCATGAAGGCATACAAAATAGAATGTTGCCATTTAAATCTAACAATTTTCAGTATATGCCATAAAATAGCAATTTATGAATATGGAAAGGGAACTTGTAATCATTAATCACAATAAGTGAATTTCTTGTTTTTAACCTATAATTTCACTCATTTTATAATAAGAAATGACAGATATGAAAATCCTTATGTGTAGGAAATGGGGGGAAGAGGGATTCACTGATAATTAAAACGCACTAACTTTCATCAATGTTTGCATAAAACAAACCTGATGCTTTAAATAAGTTAGCAACAAACAAAGTGATTACTTAAATGCTGGCAAACAATGAAATATAACTTCTGATATATCTAGTAAAATACATTGTATTATAAACATTAGGTATAAATATTATTACCATCCATTTATATTAAGTAATACGTTTTGAAAGACTTTATCAATAAGGGTGAATATGTTAAATAACTGTGTGCTATAATCTTTTACTGAGGTTTTATATATGATACATCCTACTTTACTATGATTGAATTACTTGTCATCTATCTTTTATGTAAATATTAATTGCTTATACAAGTAGACATTTATATTGTATCAGAATTCTGTCTAATCTACAATAGTACTATATCTGTTCAAAATAATATAAATAATGCTTATTTGTATTACAGATATTCTCCATATGATAATTCAATTTATGGTGCTCAGATGTTCTGGGTTGTCAAGGTATGAGTAATAATCTGATGGATTTAGGTTTATCCATCAGATTAGGAATGATTTTCATTTCACGGCTAGTGTGGATCCTAGTTTTCTTAACATTTATTAGTTTAAATTTGTTATTTCACAAAAACATTTTTAGTATGCCTGACCAAAACATTACTTTATTTGTAAACACTCAAAGTATAAAACTGATAATTTCTTTTAAAAGCTCAGCCATATACTTTATAGTTATCAGAGGAAAATGTTTAATAGTCACAGTAAAACAAAAAATACATAGTCTAAATAACCTAAGATGGATTTAACTTTATTATCTTTAAATACCAATGGCTTAAACAATCCTAGCAAGAGATCAAATCTACTGAAATATTTAAAACTGAACAAAGCACAAATTGTCTTCCTTCAAGAAACTCATTTCAAAACACATGACAATTACAAATGGACTCCTTAGGAATATATGATATCAGTGCAATCCACTTATAAGACAAAGACAAAAGGGGTAACAATTTTATGGAAAACAAATGTGATTAACCCAGAAATAATTTATAAGTATGAAGATAAAGAAAGCCTTATGGCATTAGTAATAGTTAAAAATAATAACAGAATATGGAACCTAGCCAAGCTATACTGGTCCCCAGGCATTGGATCAGGAACGGTTAAAAAAACACTTGGATTTCATTTCCAATAATTATAAAGGCAATTTAATATTCAGAGGAGATTTTAACTGTATATTTGATATTTCTGAAACTACAAATAAAAGGTTGCTGTGTACATCTGCTGAATCAAAAGCTTTAAACAAGCGGGTAGAATAATTTCATCTTGTAGATACTTTCACATTTAAAGAAGATAAATCTTTATTGTTTTCCCATCAAGATCACAGAGTTGGTACCCAAACTAGAATAGATAAAATATTTGCTGCCCATGACTTACACTCTAAAATCATTAATTTCTCAATTCACTCCCTGCCCCTTTTCAGACCACAAGTCATTCATACTAAAACTTCAAAATGGGTGCAAACCATTAATCTTTAACTCCAGAATTCCAGCATATATAACTAAAATTAAACAGTTCAAACCCTGATTATTATTTGAATTACAGTTCTTCTTAGATATTAATTACACCACAGAGACAAATAAATAATGATATGGGACTCATTAAAAGCTTATATATATGGTAAAACCCTAACTTGGTATTAAAATAAACCAGAGAATAGGATTCTGAATAATTAGATCTACAATCCAAACTTTTGTCTTTAAAAGCTGAAAAAAATCAAAATCATTTGGAGATGAAAAAGAAAGAAGTATTAAACAATAAATACAATGAAATTCTAACACATAAAACTAGTTTAGCTTTAGAAAAACTAAAAATTTATACCTTGGCCACTTCTCCCAAATATCTACATAATTTATCCACAAGAATCAAAATACAATCAAAAGCTAATAACATTAAAAGTATCTTCCATGAAAAGAAAGGGAAAAATGTCTCAGATATAGGTGACATTCTTAATGCCTATAGAAATCACTATATGGAACATTTCCAAAAAGAAAATATACATATTGCTCAATTAAATCTAGATGAAAAATGTTCTAATATAAAAAAAAAACAGAAAAATTAAAACTAGATCGTCAAGCACCCATATCCTACAAAGACATTGCAGATACAACAAAAGAGGGTAAACATAATAAAGCTCCACGTATAGCTGGCATAATTATGGAAATATATAAACTTTTTTCCTTCAAATATACTATCCCTCTTCCATAAAACTCTATTAAAAATTCAGTCACAAGCTTTAATACCACCCTCTTGGAGATATTCCTTAATCACACCAATCCTAAAGGAAAACAAATCCCCAAACCTCTGTACCTCATATAGACCTATATCATTATTAAATAATAACTATAAAATATTTATGACAATATTAACTAACAGAATATAAATACCATTTTCTAAAACAATAACTAATGATCAAACGGGATTTATATATCATAGACACACACGTGACAATATTAAAAGGATAATTTCTCTTATAGATTATGTTAATAAAGAAAATAAACACTCATAATTGGCTTAGATATAGAGAAAGCCTTTGATTCCCTAAATTGTGACTATTTATTCAAAATTTTGGTGTTATTTTAATTTGCTACTTCCTTTGTTCATCTTCTAAAGAATATGTATACAAATAATTTAGCGTATGTTAAGCTAGGTCCTTTCACCTCTGAATCTATACATATAACAAAGGGTACTAAACAAGGATGTCCCATGTCACCGGTTCTATTTGCTTTGGCTATTGAAATATTGGCAGATTCAATATGTAACGATACAAAAATCAAAGGAGTAGATGTTTATGAACAATACAATTCGAAAGTAATGCTCTTTGCTGATGACATATTATTAACATTATCCAATATAAAAGGGACACTAGAAGAATTAGATATTTTAACTGACACATTTTACAGGACTTCAGGACTCCATTTCAATAAATCAAAATCAAAATTTTTATTTTTAAATAAAAAAAAGAATTGCAGACGAAGGGGGATCACATTATACTAAAATAAGAATCACTACCTTAAAATATCTAGGAATTGAGTTAAGCAAAGATAATAATGAATTAAGTCTCAAAAACTACAATAATATCATCAATATAATTAAAATATCTGTGGAAAAGTGGAACAAAATAATATTAACATTTGAAGATAGACTACAGTTCATAAAAATAGTTTTACTACCCAAGATTCTATATATAGCCTTGGCAATACAACTGTTACCAGAAAGGAATATACTCAAAGAAATAAACTCATGCCTAATAAGATTTTTATGGTTTCTAAAAAGAAACAGAATAGCTTTAATACATCATATCAAACCATGGAACAAGAAGGATTAAACTTTCCTGATATAGAAACATATATAAAAGCATCAATATCTAAAACAATCTCAGATTGGATATATACAATAAATGAATTTGATTTGCAAAAAAATTTCAAATAACAGATAAAAACAATTTGCCGTGGCACATATGTATTAGTATGCAATATACCGTAACTAAGCCCACTAAAACTCGTTTGATTAATTATTACATTGACTCATTTAGGAAAATTATTAATGCAAATATAGATTTAAAAATCTGGTTTGATCTTTTAACACCATTCATAATTACAAAGAGCTATCGACATAAAATATACAGAGAAATAATTAATTCCTGGGAACAGAAAGGATTTGTTTGTTGGTTTCAATGTATCAAAGAACTAAAAGTCCTGGATATGCAAATAGAAAGAACATACAAAATTACACAACATGATTGCCTAACTATGCAAAGCATTCTGACGTACTTGCAAGATTTATGCAGAATAATTAGTAATTCTTCATTTAAATACATACCTAAACTTATGGAATACCTATATAAAATCATATATAATGATTATGACATGGGAAATAGTATTTTAAAATTTTACAAGATATTGATAAATTATAAAACAACACCCAAATCCTCATATTGAAATTATATAACAAAAGGACACTCATTACAGCTAATTGAAGAAATGACATCAAATATTTTATTATCAATAAAACATACATCCTTTACACAATACTGGAAAGTTTTTAATTGGAAATGCTTGCACAGAGCATTCTTAACTCCAGATAGAATTACTAAAATTAATTCTTCCACAAAGGGAATATGTTGGAGGTGTGAGCAAATACACAATGCAGATTGGAATCACATTTTTTTGACTGTGTTAAAATTAAGCCATTTTGGAATGGTATTAAAAGCTTTTTACAAGCTTTATTTAATGAATCCTTTAACTTATATAAAGCTCTATTATTATTAAATGTGTACAACAATACTTGAAATCTCAAGGAAGTGTATAACAAGAAGATGGAATACAAACACAATACCAACTTTGAAAGACTTCTACAGCCTACTGAAGACCACAACATTGTTGTAAAGTAAAATTAAAGAATTAAGTATTCATCCTAAGCCATTTATTAACAATCCATAGAAAAAAGTCTTATCATTGATTGACAGTTTACAATAACTGAACAGATGCACTGTGATAACTGGATTGTTATATCTATAAAGTAATTGTATATACTGAGCTCTGTTATAGTGTCAGGCAAATGTAAATAATGTACATAGTTATTAAGACCTTATACACAAATACTATGGAATTTATTCAACTGTATTTGAAAAATAAAAAAATTTTGAGGAAAAAAAAGTTAAAACAAAATCAACAATATTCCACATGGATATGTAGTGGAGGTAAGGAACAGGTGAAAAGGATTCGATCTAGTGGATGGAGCTTGACAACCCATGGATAAATATCAATGATATGCTGCAGGATGTAGCAACAAAAATATTGGGAATAGAAAAATTTAAGAAGGCAAAATTGTTATCTGCAAAATCTTTAGAAGCAGCTTGGAAAAGAAGGAGATTAAAATCTAAAGGCAAGAAGAAAATATGTTAAACTAAATGCAAAATTTCAGAGAGCTGCCAGAAGATATACGAGGGCATATTTTAATGATCAGATCAAAGAAATGAAGAGAAAGATAGAATGGAAAAGACCAGAGGTCTTTTCAAAATGATTGGTGATATTTAAGGACCTTTCCAGGTAAAACAAATATGACAAAGGCAAAGATGGAAAGGCCTTATTAGATGCAAAATGTATTATGAAGTGTTGGCTGAAATATGCAGAGGAACTAAATAAGAAGATTCCCAAAATACAAAGCCATGATCTAACCTAGAGTCAAATATCCTGAAGACTGAAGTTAACTTGCCTTTAGCAAGCCTTGCTAATAACAAGGCTACAGTAGGCAATGGACTTCTGGCTAAAGTGTTTAAAATTCCTCAAAATGATGCCATTGCAGTATTGCTAGAAATTTAAAAATGGCACTATAACAATTCTGCTTAGAAATTAGAAGCAAATCTGGAAAATATAGCATTGGTCACAGGCCTGTAAAAGGTCAATTTATATTACTGAAACAGGAAATACTAAAGAGTGCTTAAATTATCAAAACAATGTTGAACCATATTATCGGATAAGTAGATTATGACAGGATAAAAAAAATGAAACAAATTAACTGCTCCCAATGGCTGCATTGATGAAGATCCCTCTCAGTCAGAACTCACTGCAATGATGGTGAATGAATAGATCAGTAAAGTGAGGCTAGGTCTGATGTTCAGAAGACAAAATCACCAAAACAATTGTACTCAGTTGACATGTTAACACAATAATACTCAAAATCTGGCAAGGATATGGAATGAATAGATCAGTAGGCTGGAAGTAGGTATGATGGTAGGAAGGTAAACACACCAAAAAAGTTGCACTTGGTGGACATGGTAGTAAACTAATGCACAAGATCCTGCAAATTATACTCCAGCAATATACAGACTGAGGACTGCCAGATGTACAGACTGGATTTAGATGCAGCAGATGTGCTAGAAATCAAAGTGCCAACATCTGCTACATAATACAGAAAGTAGGGGCGTTCCAGAAAATGTTTATTTCTGCTTATTGACTTCTGTAAGACATCTGACTGTGTGGATCATGATATACTGTAGCAAGTTCTGAGATAAATGGGGATTAATCAGTCATAGCATTTGTCTCCTGAGGAATCTGTATATGGATCAATAAGTAACAATCAGGAAAACTATGGATAACTAATTGGCTCAGGCCTGGTAAACTTGAGAAGGATGTATATTTTGAATATGTCATGCAAACTGCTGTTTTAGATTAATCGATGCTGGAATCAAAACTGAGAGAACTATTAACCTCATATATGCAGATGATACAACTCTGATAGCTGAAAATGAGAAGATGAAGAGCATGTTGTGAAAGGGGAAAATAGAAAGAAATAAAGCAGTGTTGCTTTTCAGCATCAGGAAAGCTAATATTATGCTAGCCCATCTCAATTAATTCTCTGTAATTAGATGTGCAAGAAGTGGAACAATCAACAAATGTTATTTCCTTGAGCTCAAAGATCTCTACAGATTGTAACTGCAGCCGTCAAATAAAAGACTTAAAAGGTCTATATAGTAAGTGCTATGGTTTCCCAATAATAGCATATGGCTGTGAAAGCTGGAATATAAGTAAGGCTGTATGCTGGAAAATCAGTGGTTTTATACGGTGGTATTCGATAAAACTTTTTAAGATTCCATGAAATGCAGGAAGATGAAATCAGATAATGCATAAGGAGATAAACCTATACTGTTCACTTAAGGATCTGAGAATAAAACAAAAATTCAAATACTTTGACAATATAATGCAAAGATGGGATTCATTGCAGAAAATACAGATGCAGAGAAAGAGTGAAGGCCAAAGAATAAACAGACAGTGGAGATCAAGATGAACAGTTACCATTAATAAAGTAATGACTGTAAAGAAAGAATCCTGGAAGGGACAGCAGAGGCAAGATGGGTAGACAGCATTAAAAAGAAATGAATATAAATATATAAGGCCAAAGAGAACAATTGTTGATTGACAGTCCTTGTTAGCTAAATTTCTTGAGGTTGCAAAGAGTTACAGTTAATTAAATGGCTAAACACCAACAGCAAAATATTATGCTTCCATTTCCTGTGTTTGGGTTAATATTTTTTTAAATAAGTCCAATACATTAATTTTCTTTAGAATTTGTCAGAAAAACAGATGAAGTGCTGTTGAAATAAAAATCACTTTTGAAAGTCCTAAACATATGTAGTGTTAAACCTGAGTTAAAATCTAACTTTTGCACCTTCTTCTTTTGTAAGTATGCTGCCTGTGTTGTTTCCTTTTGATTTTTGTTGGATGCATTTTTTACAGATTATTTGCTGTTTTATCTGTGCTAAAATTATATTCTGAGAATTATAGATAAATATCATACCCACTTCTAATCTAGCACAGGGGCTGTGACTAGGTGTTTTATATGGGTCTATATTATATTGATGAAAAATCAAAATGTCAAAATTTTGAAATTGCTATTGTGAGGGGCTGTGCCCCCCACATCCTCTGCTAAATTATATATTCCAACTCTAAGATCACACTGCAGTGATAAAAGGGCAAATATTACGATTCTCATTGTACTGCGATCCAAAAAAATAAACACAGAGTTCATGCATTTACACTCATGTGAGCGTTCAACATTTTTACTTTTTGTCGATCTAAAGTAGACCCTATTACATCACTTCATGCTATAACAGCATATATACAACACAAGCAGAACTAAGGGTTTTGATCACTATAAATATACATCAGATTCAATTAAAAGCCACCAAGGCCCAGCTGAAATGTTTCCAGTACAGCACACA
The DNA here is from genome assembly GCF_019279795.1 of Protopterus annectens. Lineage (NCBI taxonomy): Eukaryota > Metazoa > Chordata > Ceratodontiformes > Protopteridae > Protopterus > Protopterus annectens. Next base: position 1,689,551,875 of record NC_056731.1, on the reverse strand, counting down.
AAATGTTCTCATAAAATCTAAGCAGAGCCCTCTAACTGTACTCCATCTAGTTTTCATTGTTCATTCCTAAACTAATTCACCCTGTGATGTGAAGAATATAGTTATTGCTGACTATAGGTATCCTTGGGGCAATACTCCTTCCCAGAATTTTATTATTCAAAGTCAGTGCTGTAGGGCACTGGCTTTTCTCTTTGTGACAATCTTACAAAGCCTCAAAATAAAATAAAATAAATAAGCATCTAATTCTTTTTAACAGGTTAGCCTGTTTCTCAAATAAAATAGTGTTGACAACACTGTAGATATTCATCAGAAATCAGTTTCTAGATTCATTTGGAAGCCCCTTTTGGCCCTGTTGCCTTATCATTTGCCACTTTTGTTTGTTGCTACCAAGAGTTAGAGTCTTCATTCCTGTCCATAAGGTCACTTGACAAATGTGGAAGATACCCATTCTGCCGTGCTTCAAGCTGTTCACTAAACTGTCACTGAATGAAGGTTATAAACACTAGACTGGTTTCAAACTGAGAAAAGAGCAGTGAATGGGGCTCACTAGAGATCTTACATTATGACAAGGCATTCTTCAGCTATACTAGGAATCTTAGAAACAACAAGTATGTACAGAGCTTATCTATAATGGTACTTCCTTATCTGACCCCACTGTAATTGTTAATACTCCTGCTGTCAATTTTTCTTCCATCACCTCATTCACCCTCCTCTATGCCCTTCATTCTCTCACACACTTTCAATCCTAGAATACTGCTAAACAAGCTCTTTAGACACTTTCCAAAATTAAACATTCTAGTTCTATGGGTTCTGATAATATCTTTGGACATCTCCTAAGAAGCGTTAAGCCCCACATAACAAAACCCTCAATCAACTGCCCAACCAGTGCCTCTGCACTATTTACATCACTTAGGTGTGAAGTATAACTACTCTGGTGCCCTTACAAAAAAGGCTGTCTGTGTACTGACCCCAGGTACTGCATGCCTACTAGCCTCACTAATATTATTTGCAAGGCTATTGAATGAGTTATAGATGAACTATAAGCAATGGTAAAGATAGCTTCTTATTCACTTATTAAGGTTGGTTATAAAGTAGTCTGTTTTCCAGTTCAAGTTTTGTAAAAGGCATATCATCGCTGCTCAGCCTGCTTGAGTTCTTTAAAGGGTCAAAAGTATATACTAGTCTAATAACAACTAGGGCCCTTATAAGCCTAGCCACATGACCCAAATGTGTTCCACAAATTTTATTTATATTGGTGTGATTTACTGTCTGCCTCTGTCCATCAGTGACTTGGGAACCAGACCAGAGGTGAATTTCTGATTATCCATCTACTGGTCCAAGTTGCACTTAAATAATGTTAGGGATGGACTGTGCTTCACATGGATGGGCAGGCTGTTCCACAGAATGGGAATTCTCTGAGAAATATATCTGTCTCTTCAACATGTCCTATTTATGTCACAAGTGGTAGTTGTAATGTTGTCTGTTTTGCAGATATTCAAAAGGTTTATCAAAAGAGGGTCAAAGAAAGCTTTGTATTCCAGGAACAGATCACACATTATAAGTCTGAATGATAAGAGTAAAGACACCCTTTGTGAAAGGCTTTGATGTGATCACTGTTGGACATTGTGTTTACTCCCTGCAATCTTTTTGTAAGGAAACTTTGTTGCCATACCAGTTCCTGCATGTGTCTGTTCAGGTACATACTGAAGGGGGTATTATACTTTATGATAGGTATGATAAGGGCCATGTGCAGTGGTACAGTGACCTCAGTGTTCCTAGATGCCATGCCTTTACTTATAAGTTGAGAAACATAAAAGGATTTTCTTACTACATTGGATACATGTTGGTCGAAGTCTAGGTTACTATCTACATAAGTTCCCACATCCCTGACTAGTGAAACAACTTTTAGGGGTGTTTTATTGATGGTGTAATTACCCAGGGTGGACAACCTCCCAAAAGTACAATAATACATTTCTTGCAATTGAGATTTTAACCATGGCTTTGGCACCAAGCATTTGTGCTAGACCTTCCTGAAGAGTATTTTCATCTTGGGGAGGATTCAATGACCACTGTCAGTTTGCAATCATCTGCAGTTTGGTTAGTAAGAGGTCTTTGACATTAGCGTTGACATCAGCTTTGAAATCCGAGAAATAGATGCTAAAGAGGAGTGGGCCCAGCACAGAACACTGAGGAACTCCACTGGTAACTGACCTCTATAGTTAAATAGTGACTCCAGGTGTCCTGATATGTTGTATTTTAGAATGTTCTGGAGGCATCCTCAGATATTATCAGGACCCATTGAGGCTGTATTCTTAACTTTATCAAACTCAGCCAGTACAGGCTCCCTAGTTATAGTTGGAGGGGTCATGTCTTGGGTATTTTTTGGGGGATGGTTGGGTTGTATGGGGGGATAAAGTTGGACATTACTATGCCCACTAACAGGCTCCCTATATCACCAGGTTCTATGAATATTGAATATGGCACCATTAGCCACCAGTATCTTTCACCTGAGGAGCTATCTTAACCTCAAAGATGGTTTTGTTTGACCTAATTAGCCTCTTAGTTGCCTATTTAGTTTAACGAGAGAGTTTTTATGTTTATGAAAACTACCTTTCCTGATTTTTGCCATTTTATTTCCTTTTGTTGTATATCCTGTTTAATTTGGGATATTACCAGGATGATTTGGGACTATTTCTGGATTTACTTCTGGCAGGTATAGTAGTGTCTATGCAGCCATTGACATGGTTATACAGAGTTTCTAAGAGCAATTTAACATAGGCTGCTCAGTTCCCGGGGTTCTGATGGGCATTGAATTTTGACAAACCATCACCTAATAGGTAATTTGCCTTTGAATAGTTCCTAACTTTTACTGGTTTTGCTAGGATTACAGAGCTGATTTTGATTTTGAAGGAGACAGATTTATGTTCAGACCTTACCAGGAAGGATGAGATGTTGGGGGAGGGTGCAGTGTTCTTCCATATTTGTGAGTATGAGGTCCAGTATGTTGGAACCTCTAAGGGGTGTATTCATTATTTGGTCAAGGGTATTTGCATTTAAGAAGTCCAGGAATCTCTCTGCCTGTGCATTTATGGTTGAGTAGGATTCCTAGTCTATAGAGTGATTATTAATGTCTCCCATGAGTAGGGTGTCAGATTGGATGGTAAGTGTCTCCAGTAGGTCTGAGTATCCATTGTGAGCTTCCTGGGACATAGAGGGGTATCTATACCTGGGTAGGATATGGTACAGAATTTTGTCTATGGTGATCTGTATGTGGAAGAACTCCAGCATGTCATCCTGTTTGACCATGCTTGAGGTATGCTTGTTACTAATGTATATCAATACACCACAACACTTAGCCCTTGTCTGTGCAGCTACTGGTGTAAAAAGTGTGGAAGGGACTAAAATCTTGCACTGATGCGGTACTCATGATGCTTTAAACCTTATCTCAGTAACTGCACAGATGTCTATATTCATGAGTGAAAGGAGGGCCTGGAAGGAGTGTAGTATTTTGTTTAGGCTCCTGGCATTGAGCAGTAACATCTTGAGGTTCAGTTGAGTTGATTTTGTTATTTTAGTAGGTTTGTCGATTTGATATTGCACAAAAAGGCACTATGGGGTGGATAAAGTTTTAGCCAGTATTCGAAAGCCTAGAGGAGACAAGAGCAGTCTATCCTTGCAAAAAGCAAAGTGGTCTGTTCAACATGTCCTCCCAAGCTGACAAATATTGGATCCCCTTAGGATTACACCAGAAAGACAGACAGTTGTTGAAATCAGTTATTTTTTGCTTATATTGTGGTATCACCCTCTGTGATGGCATACCAGCCTCAGACGGGTCTACTTCGCATAGTCAAAATCCCACATCATTGAATGTGTGATCATCAAGATGAGAATATCAAAATCCCATTTTAGCAAACCAATGGAACAATGAAGATCTTCCGGGGGTAAAGTAACCACTTATCCAAAAATAAATAAAATCTAAATTTCAACATCCCTAACCCACACAGGTGGGGCACTGCACCCACCACACTCCCCTAACTAAATATACCAACTCTGAGATTGCACTACATTTGAGAAAAGGGAAAGTTCACTGTCTTGCACAGCATGTCACTTACCCTGGGAAGATCTTTGTTGTTCTGCTGGCTCACTGAAATGGGATTTGAATATTCCCATCTCGACCAACTCGTGTTTGCTGATGTGTGATTTTGACAATGTCAGGTAGACCCCCTGAGACACATAGTGTGAGAGCTACATAATGTCTCTCTTCATGTAGTTCATGGAGGTATATCTCAGGTCATTTATACCTAAATGGACTATAATGGAATCATACTGGTACCTGTGGTGTAATGACATGCATAATTTGGTGGATTCTGACTCCAAATAAGCGACTAACAGTTCTATTCTCCTTGTTCAGTCTGCTAAGAGGGGCATCGGGATATCTTACAATGGAATCCCCTATGATGAGAGTCCCAGGAAGTGTGTTTGTTT
>NC_056731.1:1689539890-1689542390 GCF_019279795.1 Protopterus annectens | reverse complement strand
TAGAACCTTCAAGAGGAGGGGCAGAGGGGGAAAGGCATAGACGGAGAGGTTTTCCCATGTAAAGGACAGGCCATCCACTTTCCATGCTTGGCTGTGGGGAGTTCTGGTGCAATACTTGCTCAATTGATAGTTCTGCAGGGAATCAAAGAGGTCTACATCTGGTGCCCCCTGCCTATGGATCAGAAGCTTGAATGATTTGGGTTCCAGATTCCAATCATGTGGGTCCATTAGATTTCTGCTTAAGTCATTTGCCAGTGAATTTAGTTTGCCTGGTAGGAATTGAGCTTGCAGGTGCACTTGATTGCTCAAGTCTGTTCCACAGAGCCATGGCTAACCTGCAGAGTGGGTAGGAATGGGTTCCCCACCTGCTTGTTTATGTACCACATAACTGTGGTGTTGTCTGTCTTTATTAATAGTTTCCCTGGAAGAATAAGGTATCTGAAGGTTGTCAGTGCATTCTGTACAGCTAAAATTTCTTTTTGATTGATATGCAGGTGCATTTGTTTTGGGCTCCATTTGCGTTGAATGCATTTTCCTGCCATGTGAGCCCCCCATGCATAGTCTGATGCATCTGTTGTTAGGGTTTGTGCGGCAGGGGGTTGAGTGAAAGGGAGTCCCTTGTTGTGGTAGCAGACCTCTGCCCACCAAAGGAACTCTGTCCTTAGGCAAAGAATGATAGGAATGATTGTTTCCAAGTCCTGAGAATGTTGAAACCAGAGACTTTTTAAGTACCATTGAAGTTTTCTCATATGCAGTCTTTCATATGGAATTAGTAGAATGCAAGAGGCCATGAACCCTAAGGCTTGCAGTATTTTTCTCGCAGATATTTGGGTTTGGTTGGCCAGTAGATTGAAGTAGCTTGTCAAATAAATCTGTTTTTCTGGAGTGAGGACTGCCATCTGGGAAGTTGTGTTCAAGCTTGCTCCCAGGAATACAATCTTTTGGCTGGGAACCAGATGTGATTTCTTTCCATTGATGGTAAACCCCAGTGAAGTTAGAAGTCTGTTTACAAATGTCAGGTGCTGAAGTAGCAATTCCTGACTGTCCACCTGAATCAGGAAATCGTCCAAGTATGGGTAAATTTGAATTTTTCTCTGCCTGCAATATGCAATGGCTGGAGCTAGGCATTTTGTGAATACCCTGGGTGCAGTAGATAAGCCAAAGGGAAGTGAAGAGAAGTGCAGAGAACTGATATTTCCTGCAAGATTACCTTATGGGGATGTGCAGATAAGCTTCTTTTAAGTCCAGGGTGGCTAGCCAGGAGTCCTTGGCTAGCATAGGAAGCAGCTGTTGGAGAGTAAGCATTCTGAATCTTGGAACCACCAGGAAGGTGTTGAGAATAGACAGATCCAGGATAGGGCGCCAAGAGTTTTCTTTTCTGGGTACCAGAAACAGTCTGGAGCAAAAACCTTGTCCCCTTTGCTCTGCTGGGATGGGTTGAATAGCTTTGATACTGAGAAGAGAAAGTACTAGCTTTTGGGCCTCTGCCCACTGGTTTGGGGTGAGGTCTGGCCATCCACTTGGGGCTGGCAGTGAGTGGAAATAGAATCTGTATCCTTGGGATACAGTGTTCAAGACCCATCTGTCCTGGGTAATGCACTCCCAGTTTTTTGTGTGCAGGACTAGTTTTCCTCCTAAGGGTGCAAGTACTTGGGCAAAGCTTGGACGGATGAAGGACAAGTCATTGTGAACTTTTTCCATAGGATGGTGGCTTACTACTCCCTGTTTTTGAGGTGGGAGCACTCCATTGTTTAGATCTGTGCATACCCTGAGACTGTAGTCTTGGTGGTCTGCTGCCCCTTGGTTTGGACTGAGAAGGTCTGGGAGGGAGTGGAAAAGATCAGTTTTTAGAAGGCCAATGCCATCAGAATCTAGGTGGCTGTACCTGTAGGAAATCTTTAACAGTTTGCATAGATTTAGCTTTTTCCTCCATCTTTTTGAGGACTTCTTCTGCTTTAGTGCCAAACAGATGTGCATGGTTTAATGGAGCATCTAGTAATTTTGCTTTGACATGGTCTGGCAAGATTTGTTCCTTAAGCCAAGCATGCATTCTAAGAACAGACACAGTGACAGCAGCCCTGCAGGATGCTTCTAAGGCATCAAGACCACATTGCAAAGTATGTTTTCCAACTTGGTTAGCAGAATGCATTAACTCTTGTAAATCTTTATGTTCTGCACAATCAGGAATCAACATCATTTTCTGTTTAGTTAGCTCCATGATATCTTGCTGATACTTTAACATGTGAAACTGGCAATTTAAAGCCCTGATGGCAAGAGTAGCAGAGATATATACCTTCTTACCCCATCTGTCTAAAGCCCTAGAATCCCTGTCCGAAGGGGTAGGGTTTTTGGCTGTAGTAGCCTTAATGCCTTTATGTCCCTGGGAAATGGTCTCTGGATCCACTGTAGGATTCTTAAATAGGAATTTGTGAGAGTCAGGTACTCTGTAGTACCTGTCAGGTTTCCTGGGAGCTGGTGGCAAAGTATCAGGGGTAAGACA